>NW_025767133.1:600000-929020 GCF_003918875.1 Haliotis rubra | reverse complement strand
GTGGTTTGTCTGGATGATTCATCAATCACTATTTCCAACCATGTATTTGTATTTGAAGACGCGTGAGAAATAACTGAAGCGTGCCCGTGTGATCTGCGGCGAAATGTCAGGTCCGACTGGATATAAATAGGAACAGTGTAGTTTTTAGCCAATCGAAAAATAGTGGCGCTATATCGTTGTAAGGCAACGCAAGGGATTCCTACTGTCGGGGTTTCCTTATGTGTCAAATGCGTGTTCGCGAAAAAGAAACTGAACAAGTATTTATCCGAAATAGATTTCCATTTGCACGATACGCATGCGGAAATTAAATGTTAGGCGTGCGAAGGTATTTATGTCGCATTACCGTGCGCTTGAAATCTTATATTATGTCGTAGCATTTGATTTTGAGGGGGTACATTGCGCATGTAATCGCCTTTATTGTAGCCCTGGTAAACATAAGAGTAACCAATGTTATCGTCATCAAACTGAAACTTTGAAATTCTCTTTCCACTCTTTCTCAAATTCACAATATTTTTCAGCTTGGGATGTATTTCAGATCCAGACATCCTTTTCTTAGTATCACTGCCTCCCCTGTCTAATCACAGATTGGTCCATCCAAACTGTCTACAAACCAATGTTTGCTCATATAGTTAAATGCTATGTCATTGGCTGTAAGTTTTACCACTCAGCCAATCAAAAAAACTGATTACAAGTATGCAGCCTTTTACCAAAACTTGGAAGTAAACAGCAATCAGCAGTTATCACTTAGTCATTATTCGATGGTAGAGACTCCAATCGCAATCTCTACCCTGACATATATGTATAAGTCAAAATTAACTTTGATGATATTTATGGCATTTAGGAAAAATGTAACCTCAGTGTTCTAGGTGTCCATGGGCAAGTAAACCAAAATTATTCTGTTGTCGGCTATTCCACTGTAACGAAGTCGGGCAAGTCTGGCGCTGGATTTTCGCATTGCCCTAAATTACTGATAATGTGACCTTACTCTAAAGTGTTTATTAAATGTCCTCCTGGTCTGACTAAGAGTCAACTATTTATATAGCACAGAAATCAAAATTTAAAATCTAAATTTTGTCAACAAATTCAACTTACCACAAGTTTCTAATTGACAAAAGAGGAAGCTGCCCATATCTGGCCATGTCAGCTGCTTTTCACCCTCTTCTCTCGATAACCTGTCCCTCTATATTCCAGCAAAACTCTCCTTTCTTCTGATGACTGGTCGCGAATACACCTTTGCCTAAATGACAAAAACATCAAGTGTAACAGGAAGATGATGCATTATGCTCTATATGCAATAAATGACATGTAAACAAGACCTATGCCTTGTGAATGAACTTTAACTACCAATAACAAAATTGTGGTATCTTTGCTTGGTCTTTACCCATTCATCCCCAGCTTCCCTAATCTTTTATTACATTAACAGAATATTTCCTGAATTGTATTTGTAAATCTACCCATATTTGTGTAACTAGATGTTATATGTGTATAAAACCTAAAAGATATGAATGAAACTATGCAATTTATCTATATCTGGAAACAACCTTTAGACTTAATATTAACATTTAATTCACACTTACTGATTAAACAGTTCATTTTACTCACAAATACTAATTCAGAAATAATGTTGTTAACACCATGAGGCATTATTTAAAATTAATATCGATCAACATTAAAAATATTTCACACACAAAATGTCAACAACTGCAGATATATTACATCATCACAGCAAATATAATTCCTTCACCTAGTCCGGTTAATATTCTGTTTCATCTAACATGAAGCATGTCAGCTGTGCAGACACTAATAATGTTTCTGTGAATGGGGTTATTGGAATCTAAAATAGGAATTAAAATATGATAGTTTGAACGGGTTTAACATCTCATGCTGAACTTCAAATAGAAAATTTAAAAAAAATCAAAAGCCAGTTTAAGTCATTTGTTACTTTTATTCAGAAATTGCCTATAGTGCATTATGACATTGATGAGTTATCTGTACCCACTGAAGTATGAAGTAATTTTTCATGTAATAAGGATTCAATCCTACCATCAGATCATGGTATGTGGCAGTACTCCTGCTTGTCCAAAACAAGGAGTATGTACTCCTAAGGTTGCCAAAATTATCAGAAGCACTGTAACCATGTAGACCTGTAATACTATACACCATGATACCATCCAACTTTAACCATACCAACACTTGTCAATGTATTGTCACAACCCTATCAATTAACTGATTGGGCAATCAATGGTTCCACCAAAAGATTCACTTGCACAATATAAAATCTGAGAAGCAGTGATTACTGCTTTGCATTTGACTTCTGTACCTTTATATTTACTGATAAACCGCCAAAGAGAAGCAATCTTTGTCCACACCATTTGTGCAGTACTGGACGGCTTCTTGATGAGGTGTGAGTGAACTTGAAGATCTTGTTTCTAGCGATCTCATAAAGGTAATAGCACAAAACATACTAGTGCAGGCCAGACCTGCTGAAATATAGAATATCACCACAGAGTGCATTATGACATGAAGATAGTGTTTTCGAATGAGAATTCGTATGTTAAAATGTAAATTAAAACTAATATAAAACCTTTAAATTTCGCTTCAAATGGAAACTTTATAAGTTTCAATTTTTGAATTTACAACAAAGTGCTCAATCTGAAACACATTACCTTTTTTCCTATATCGACTAGAACAGAAATATTAATTACTTTGATTTACAATATTTTAAGATACATTAGACCCTGAGTTTGTGACACACATACATGAAGGTTGGTATTACAAAAACGCACTGTAATTTGTGCATGACTTTCTGAACATGAATCGACAGAAATGAATTTCTACAATTTCTGAAATCATCTTGCAGGATCTGTGTCAGCATTATTTTTGGCTGGAACTCAGAAATGAAGTTGCAGTAAGCAAAATATGATCATTGGAAAGTAGATGTTAGTGTTAGTGCCGATTTTGTTAGTTTTGTAGATATAGAAAAACATTTACCTTAAATTATGAATAAATAAAAGTTTTTTGAAAAAATTCATATGACTGAAAAGCTTTCAGACATGGGTGTTAAGGTTATGAGGTGTTCTTCCTGGGCAAGAATTCCTTTAGTTCCAGCCACATCTATGTAATGTCACTTGTACACATTTACCTTTGTTTTTAAAGTGAGCACATAATATCAGTACTGACTATTCACTCCTGGCGCTTTTAAGTCACTTCTATAAAACACCATGTGGCAAGGTCTCCAACACACACACCCCAGCTACTACCGATCCATACATATACTATTAATGCACCTCTGTGCCAGAAGTCTTGCAAGAAAACTAAGTCCCACAGACTCCTTCTTCTTTTCACTATTGGGCCCACTATTGCATAAATACTTTTCATGAAAATATTAACTTATTTCTCAATGTAATTTTAATAACTTAGGCATGCTGATGGTAAAATCATCTTGAGATTCTGTGTAGTTATCAACTTAACAAAGAGTTTGAAAAGACAGGGAAAATTCCGCAGGGCATCAACTGTGTAACAACACTCCTTTACACCATGGTAATATTGGTATTGGTTGCTACTGTAAATAATACCCAAAAAAGGTTTAAAATATTTAGATACTAAATCTACTTTCAAAAAACAAAATTCAGTGAAATATCTTGACACATCAACTCGTACATATTATTTACTTTGCGCTGAAATAACATATGGAAGTAGACGTCTATATTAGACTTCCGTTTTACTTGCAAGACTTTTGGGCCAAAACTTGTCACGTGCAACGTCAGACTTCTATGATGAAATATGGAAGTTTTGATTTGAACGTCACTTACAAGGCGTAGATTTACTTCGATACTGATGGGCTCAAATCTAAACTCATTAAGATAATGATTTTACGCCTAAAGCTGTCAAAGCAATTCATAAAAATGTGAAAATTTGCTGAAGATTGCTCACTTTTACCGACGACGTTTCCTTTCCATGGCATCTTTGCTCTTGCAATCGAAACTTCTCGGGTCATTACGGCAAGTGCGGAATTTCGGTCACGAAAAGAGGCGAGGATAGTTGCGAATGTTCTGACTGAAGCATCACATGGCAAACGCTGCGCCTCAACTACGTAAATCTACAGACCGGTCCTAGTCACCGGCCTTCGCGTTAGAACACGCGCAAACAGCTAAAAGTAAGATAAGATAAGATAAACTTTATTGTCCCGCAAGGGAATTTGTCTTGCATTCAAGGAGCCAATGCAATCAAAATAACAACAAATAACTTAAAGTATATATATCCTCGAGTCATCTGTTTTCGTTCAACATCTGTTTTCGGTCGGCAGTTTGCGTGTTCATTTCTCGCGGTCATTAACGAGATTTTACGTCACCAGACAGGTTATTTGTAGCAGGATGTCGATTGCTTCAGCTCTGACTAACAAAAGGCTTCGTGTGAAATTTAGTAAGGTACATGATTGCAAACACACGTAAATGTTACGTTTTAGAACCGAGTTTACTAATGCATAAATTTTCATGTAATCAAAAATGCTATATCTAAAATATCGTCAGCTCCACCTTTTCAGTATAGCGTCGTCTGCTTGTTTATAGTATGACGTATTATTATCCCATGACATATCACGTGGCGTTGCCGTCGTCAAAAAATATATGGAAACTGGATAGGGTCATCTCTTATTACGATTTTCCAAAATACTCATTTAATTTTCGAAACTGCAATTGATATATTTCTGTGTCATGGGCCCAGTGTACTCATCCTGCATGCTGTCATTTGGTCCACCTCAAGCTGTGCACCTCCGTATGTGTAGTGAGATCTTCTGATGAGTTTTGGCACCTTTGTCAGCGCGAACCGGAGGAGTGAAACATGCCTGGACATGTGATGTAACTAGCGAAGTCTTATCATGATTAACTTTGACATGAAATTATAACGACCATAGTTTCTAATAATTATTATTGGAACTATTACAAATATTCTTTTTGGACTGGATGTTTATTAACTTTATATTATAAAAATATCAGCATAGCACGAATACTGCGATTACATTCGTGTTTTACGGAGAACCAATGAAGTGAACGAAAACAGATGACGTCACTTCCGCATTCAGGATCTTTGCGTAGCGAACTACGAGGCCTGCTGTGCGGGTGAAACACGAGGTTAATCCGTCAGATATTTGAATATCATAAATAAATAACAAACAAACGAGGTAGGTTTGTTTATTATCGATTTATTTATGCATTTTATGTTACGTTGGTCGACAATCCTTACATGACCGAAAACCGAATACACAAGGATACACAATGCCAAGCTAATCAGAATATAATGTTGAATCATAGTGAGTGAGTGAGTTTAGTTTTACGCCGCACTCAGCAATATTCAAGCTACATGGCGGCAGTCTGTAAATAATCGAGTCTGGACCAAACAATCAAGTGATCAACAGCATGAGCATCGATCTGCGCAAGTGTTGAATCATAACATAATCAAAGTTCCTGATATAATAAATTCGATTTCTTACATATGTATTGTTTGAAGTGGGGTTTAGAAGTTGATTTAGACAAAACAAATATAATAGTGTTTCGAAATGGTGGGCCAGGGTGTTTAAAGAGCGTGGAGAAGTGGTTTTACTCGAGTAAAGAGGTTAAAATAGTTACTTATTACAAATATCTTGGTATTGTATTTTCTTCAAGATTAGTTTGGTCCAAGGCTGGTGAAACTCTTTCAGTTCAAGCTAGGAAGCTTTGTTCCCAGTTTATAAGTTAATCAAATTTTATGATTCACCCCATTTGGTGTAGTTCAGAAAATACTTGATACCAAAATAATGCCAATAATATTATATGGTTCGGAAATATGGGGTTTCACTTATAGAGGGGACATTGAGTTAAAAGTTTATTCTTTAAAAGGTGCTTGAATATTTCTAAATTTACTCCTACTCGTGTTGTATTGGGCGATGTTGGGAGATATCCAGTTTGTGTTATTTCAGTCGCTGTGTCGGGTATTGGTGTAGGCTTCTTTGCATGCAACCAGGTCGTTATCCTAAAGCGTGTTACGAAATGTTAAAGTTGTATGATAGTAATGGTAAACTAAACTGGGTAACAGGGGTTCGTATGTTATTGTTTTCGATGGGCTTTTCTTATGTCTGGATATCACAGGATTTTGGCAAGTATGATATATTTATGCGTACCTTTTCGACACGCTGTAAGGATACACAATTCCAGGATTGGCACGGTAGGTTATCGGGAAGAAGTGATTTCTCTTTTATCCTAGTTTTAAATCTTTGTTAGACACAGAACGATATGTCATAGAATTGTTTAGTCATAAAGATTTATTACGAATATATTGTAAATTTAGATTCCAGTCACAAAAATTAAAGATATGTAAATTATGGTATGATAATGACATTGATACTGACCAAATTTTATGCTCTAATTGTACTATGGGTGTTGCAGAAGATGAGTGTCACCTTGTATTAGTTTGTCCATATTATAAGCATCGAAGAGAGCAACTAATCTCTCCTTATTATTTCACATGTCCTACAAGGGTAAAATTGTATCAACTGTTGATGTCTAACAATCCCGAGCATATAAATAAACCCTGTCCATATACTTGAAAAGAAATCTACCAACTTGAGCTGTCACGCTTAAAATACCGAAATCTAGAGATGACACAACTTTATGGATGATCAACTTCTTTATTGTAACAACGGCAACGTTTCGGTAGAGTGTTTCAAGAAGCAACACCGTTTTCAAGCATACCATATGCATATTATCATATGCTTGAAAACGGTATAAGAACCTATAGTGTCTTACACCGTTTTCAAGCATACCATATGCATATTATCATATGCTTGAAAACGGTATAAGAACCTATAGTGTCTTACACCGTTTTCAAGCATACCATATGCATATTATCATATGCTTGAAAACGGTATAAGAACCTATAGTGTCTTACACCGTTTTCAAGCATACCATATGCATATTATCATATGCTTGAAAACGGTATAAGAACCTATACCGAAACGTCGCCATTGTTAAAATAAAGAAGTTGATCATCCATAAAATTGTGTCATCTCTATACCACCAACTTCTAGAATGTCACTCAAACAAATATTGAAATGTACTTTCATGCATGTGCTTTTGGTCATGAGGCCTTATCACAGAATAAACTTGTCACTTGATATAATAATCGTGCCTCATCATAGATTTCACTATACAATTTTGGAGGAAGATTTAGAAGTTTTATGCTGTATGGGACAAATGATTTTGAAGTTCTATTAGTTTTGTAATACACGATTTTTTGAAACGGCGGCAATAAGGCAGAAGTTCATGACATTCATTTAAAAAGTGTGATGAATTCGACTGAATGACCAGAGCTTTCATCTTAACTTATGACTCATACTGAAAAGGTAAAGGTACGAAATTGAAGCCGCAAATTTTGCTGGATATGTTTACAATTTTGTCAAGTTTGTTTTTCTGTGTAAAAGGAAGATTTCCATACCAGGCATAAAAGCAGAAAGTTAAAATACTATTAATGAATGTTTGGTATAATAATTTTAAGATATTAGTGTCTACATTAAATGATCGCAATTTTCGCAGAAAGAAAAGCCTCTGTTGTGTTTTCCTATGGACACGATGTGAATTTGATTTCCATGAAAGTTTATTATCAATGATAGTACCCAGATATTTATACTCTTCTACTGTTTCCACTTCCCGTTGTGTATGAGAAAAACACAACATTGTTTGAATGCATGAATTAATAATATAGGCGGCACCCTGTTTTACTACGTGTACACGTTTTACACATACCGTATGTACAGTAATTGGCCATAAGTGACTCATCATTAGAGAAATTTCCATAGACAAGTTTACATGTTAATTAACTGTTGGAAGAATAATTTTCATAAATTGAGTTGAAGTCATTTTATTTTGATATTTTGCAAGCATCTTGGAAATTATCTTCAGCTACGTGTACATAAATTTCTGTCATCTTTCCGTTGATTAATTATCGAATGACACCTGATTAAGCATCATAAGTACATCATAATTTTAATCTATCCCATAGAATGATAGCCATGTTAAACCTGATTGGTATGTCTAATATATGTTGTTTAAATAGTTGCCGTTTTCGTAATAATCATCGGGAAATTGAATGGAAATTATGTGTATGTAGCTGAGATGATTCCCCAGGTGGTAGATAAGTATTGAAAGCAATTCGACCGAAGCTAAATTTATGAAAATTATGCTTGCAAGAGTTAATTAACGTGCAAGTCTATGGAAATTTCACTAATGATGACTCACTTATGGCCAACTACTGTACTTATAAAATGCATTCTGTTCACTGCGCGTAGGCTACGCTTTTTACATTATACAAGCTTGCTCAATACAGTACTGGACTACATAAAGTCAGCTGGATTTTCTTTAGTGTAAGATATAGACACTAATAATACCTCTGTAATAAAGTGGAATGATCCAAGAAACAAAAATACAGCTTCAATTCAGTGAACTTTAATGATCTGTCTTCAGCATGGTATACATACATAATCTGTACACAGAAAACTACTGTGACAAAATAACAGATAAATGATTAAATATTAAATATGTTCGATATGGTGTTGGTTATGCCTAGCACTGAAATGAGGAGCCGCAGAAAATCAAGTTATATAAAACTTGCCTTACATTGAATATATACGTAGATTTGATAATTACTGGAAGCGGTTACTTTTAGAAATGAACTGGTGTAATGAGTTGTTTTAAACATATTTTTATTCATGAAAGTAAATTGGATTGGTGAACAAGCATTACTGCTTATGTTAACACCGCTCCCATGCAACATAAAATACAACATGAAATGCAGGATTTGACGTCATCGGTATTGACTATTGCATAAATAGAATGTTTTTAAATGTATATGAATATATAGAGATTACATCAAATAGAACTATTCTGTGTAATGAGTACAGAATGTCACTATTTGTTGAGTTATTCAATGCGCACAAGTCCTCGTGTAACACACACATCAAGGTCCTCACAATGTTGGCAATGTAGGAAGGCAGCAATAAAGCACACAGGTCCTCGTGTCACACACATATCAAGGTCCTCACAATGTTGGCGCTGTAGGAAGGCAGAAATAAAGCACACAAGTCCTCGTGTAACACACACATCAAGGTCCTCACAATGTTGGCACTGTAGGAAGGCAGAAATAAAGCACACAAGTCCTCGTGTAACACACACATCAAGGCCCTCACAATGTTGGCACTGTAGGAAGGCAGAAATAAAGCACACAAGTCCTCGTGTCACACACATATCAAGGTCCTCACAATGTTGGCGCTGTTGGAAGGCAGAAATAAAACAAACAAGTCCTCGTGTCACACACACATCAAGGTCCTCACAATGTTGGCACTGTAGGAATGCAGAAATAAAGCACACAGGTCCTCGTGTCACACACACATCAAGGTCCTCACAATGTTGGCAATGTAGGAAGGCAGAAATAAAGCACACAGGTCCTCGTGTCACACACATATCAAGGTCCTCACAATGTTGGCGCTGTAGGAAGGCAGAAATAAAGCACACAAGTCCTCGTGTAACACACACATCAAGGTCCTCACAATGTTGGCAATGTAGGAAGGCAGAAATAAAGCACACAAGTCCTCGTGTAACACACACATCAAGGCCCTCACAATGTTGGCACTGTAGGAAGGCAGAAATAAAGCACACAAGTCCTCGTGTAACACACACATCAAGGTCCTCACAATGTTGGCAATGTAGGAAGGCAGAAATAAAGCACACAGGTCCTCGTGTCACACACACATCAAGGTCCTCACAATGTTGGCGCTGTTGGAAGGCAGAAATAAAACACACAAGTCCTCGTGTCACACACACATCGAGGTCCTCACAATGTTGGCGCTGAAGGAAGGCAGAAATAAAACACACAGGTCCTCGTGTCACACACACATCAAGGTCCCGAAGGCAGAAATAAAACACACACAATGTTGGCGCTGAAGGAAGGCAGAAATAAAACACACAAGTCCTCGTGTCACACACACACATCAAGGTCCTCACAATGTTGGCGCTGAAGGAAGGCAGAAATAAAACACACAAGTCCTCGTGTCACACACACATCAAAGTCCCTCACAATGGCGGTTTTGTAGGAATGAAGTATGTGTGCGAGAGTGCTTGATGTATGATAATGTGTGAATGTGAAAGAATGCTTTATGTTTGAAAAGAGAGAGAGAGATGTTTGAAGAAGAGAGAGAGAGAGAGAGAGAGAGAGAGAGAGAGAGAGAGAGAGAGAGAGAGAGAGAGAGAGAGAGAGAGAGAGAGAGAGAGAGAGAGAGAGAGAGAGAGAGAGAGAGAGAGAGAGAGAGCGGGTGATATTCTTCTGTATCTGTGATGTACATGTGATTTGCATGCCTGCTCTGATATGTATGTTTTCAGGTTGGCTGACACGTTTGGCTGCACGTATAATCCCCTATTATCCCATTTGCCCCTCTTTGGTCTGTTTTGGCTACATTTTTGGGCTTTGTTTTGGACACACCCTTTCGATCAAGCATCTTTTGGCATACCCTTTGGCTGACATTTCTTAGTTTATTTCTCTTCTAATGAGAGGACCATTCTTCCCTTTTGGCCCCGATTCGGATACTTTCTTTAAACACATGCCATTCTATTTCTTGATATATAATAAATATTAGTGAATGGTATACACATGAGTCTGTTTTCCTTCCTTCTTTGGATCTACTAAGAACTAGGGGACAGTAACACAGCAGGAGAGGCAATTGAACCAAGCCTGTTTTATCGTTATACAACTTAAAGTTGCTATAAGAGTAAACTAATTAACAAATGAAGATATTGAGTGGTCGTTTGCTCTATCCCGCTGTGTTGCTGTCTTCTAGCCGAGTGTTTAACAAGTTCTCTGTGATGGAAATGACGGAGTCTATAGTCGTGTGCAGCTGTAGCTACAAACCTGATGTCGGAAGTCTAGATATTTTACGATGGCTTCACGTACTTTAAGTTACATGCACAGGTGAATGATCGAGAGTGGTCTCCCTTCACTCTTTGTGTCTGTTTAAGCGTCACCTCGTCTTTAGTGAGTGAGTGGGATTTTACGCCGCTTGTAGCAATAGTCCAGCTGTATGACGGCGGGGACAGCAGAAATGGGGAATCGAACCCGTCCCTTCCGCAGGATGAACGAACGCTTTGACCACAAGGCTACCCTACCACCCCACCTCGTCTTTAGATATTTGTACATATTCTAAGACTGAAAGAGGGGTTGTGCTCCTCGTCTAGTGGTCATTTTCAACCCAGGTAATAGACGTATACTTTCGGGTCTTGTATGATGTTGGGACATTTATGGTGCTCATTGCGTTCCTGATAGATATACCCGTGAAGATCCGGGTTAGAATTGGTCTTCAGCAACTCATTCTTGTCGTAAGAGGCGACTAACGGGATCGGATGGTCAGGCTCGCTGACTTGGTTGACACATGTCATCGTATCCCAAATGCGTAGATCGATGCTCATGATATTGAATGGAAATTAGTACTGTCATGTGTGTAGCTGTATGCTGGACGGAACATAAGCATGATTGAAACATGCAATATTTATTGTGATGATGATGAAAATGATTAATAATATAGTTGCAGGCAACGATGAGGTCTCCTTGGCTTTAGTTCTATCTATTGTATCTGAGGGCTAGATACCATCGTACAAAACAGAGCCAGAACACGTGTTTTGACAGGCGAGCTGATCTTCCAAATACAGCCGGGGTCACGGGGGTCATGTAGCTTTTAAGAAGTTCCGGAGAAGAAATAGTTCCCTCTTTAAAAGGCTGTATCTCAGTTGTTCTTGGGTCTACGGTCAAAACAATTAGTGTTCTGGAATCACCTAGACGTCATCTACCATACTGGCACTTTTCGTGCAGAATTTGCGAACTACTCAGAAAACTGCTGAAAAACATGGCCAAAAACTGAAAACAAACATAACTGCCAAACGGTAGGTTTTAGCGACTTGACCCGTCCAGGCAAAATTGTTGGGAATTCGATTGTGCATCTGTAAAAGAAATTTGGAAGTGTTGGAACGATTAGTTCTTGAGATATTTGCTGTGAAACGTTGAAATTTTGGAATTAATTTTGAATTATCTCCCCTTTGCTATTGGGCCAAGAGCCTAGAGATTTTTAAGGGGAATATCTACACCTCGGTGCGCATCTGTGTGATTTTTTGTAAGCGATTCGGAGCATTGATTTAGGAGTTATGTTTTGTACAAAAATCGGCGGAATAATAAATAATAATAATAATAATAATCCGAACGATTACATTAGGTCTCCTGCCTTGAGGCAAGGAGCCCTAATTACTATTACTTTTGACCCGTGAAGATACGGGGTAGAATAAGTCTTCAGCAACCATGCTTGCCACAAAAGGCGACTATGCTTGTCGTAAAAGGTGACTAACAGGATCGGGTGGTCAGGCTCACTGACTTGGTTGACACATGTCATTGGTTCCCAATTGCGCAGATCGATGTTCATGCTGTTGATCACTGGATTGCCTGGTCAAGACTCGATTATTTACAGACAGCTGCCATATAGCTGAATATTGCTGAGTGCGGCGTAAAACTAAACTCACTCACTCACTGAAACAAGGCAAACAACAACAAAAGTACAAATGTATTTTTCTTTATTTCACTTATTTCAAATTATCAAAAATCACTGTTAGTGGCATTTTGCCTAATATATACAAAATGTAAGTCAACAAAACATCACAATGATTATGAAAAGTATAAAATAAACACATTCATACAAAACATATCAACCAATATGTACATATCATTACAGTTAAATGCACTTTGCATGACCAGTTCAACGTCAATACAGAAACACACAAATGTACACAAAACACTGTTGGCGGAGTACAATAAGAAAATCATTACATTTTCTTTTCCAATGATCCTACCACCAAACCCTATGGCCTGTCATTTTTAGCACACTTTTTCTATGTCCTAAAACTAAAGAAAACAATTTTTGTTTCTCTTATTTTGGTTTGAGCAAAATCAATGAGATGATGCAATCATATTTCATCACTTTGGCTGGTTTAATCTTTTTCTGGATTTACATTTTTTGTTTTTGCTAAAGATGAATAGTTTTTCAGAAAAAAACCCCATTTGAGTAGAGCTTTTCTGAAAAACAAGGAAACAACTGTCAGACCATTGAAACAAAACACATTTAAGGCTCGAAGTGTGGCAGAAATACATATGACAATGCATGTGAAATATGATTAGAGTTACCTGCCCTTTTCAGTTTGAGAAAATGAACACCAGAAACTCATTCATGAGGTAAAATTCTTCAATTGTTTGATCCTACATGTAAATTTGTCTCTCTATCTGTATACTAAACAGTTAAATTCCTAAGTTAAATAAATAATGATTGAGTATTCACATAAAACCATCAACTAATGAAGGGAATACATGAATAGTAGCAATACACAGAGCCAAAAGCTTTTACCTATGTAGTTTGCTATGGGTTATGTCCTTCTCGACCCGATTGTGTCCAATAGAGGACCGAGACTGGATTTTACAAAAGGATCGAAAAACTTTTTAATGGAGTCAGTACAACCTGAGAATGGCTGACCATACATTGAGGTATTTCACTGGATGGATTGTCGTTCCCCTGTGATAAGGTACGAAGTCAACCAAATTATTTTGCCTGACCTGTAATAGATTATGCAAAAACAGAAATATCACATCAGAAGCACAACAATAGTATATTTGGTTTTCCTGCTTACCGTTTCACTGTAGAACTTCTTGCCACTTTTAATTTTAAAATCCCCACACCATCCCCCAAACTATTTCACCATTAATGCTACCTGTTTATGACTCCGCATTTGAGTAACGAGCTTCAGAAAATACAAAAATCTGACAGAAAAAAGAAGAAGACAATATTCAGCAATACATGTACAAACAGCTTAATGTACATCAGATAACCACATTTAAAGGAAACCAGTGAGTGATACCTAATGGTTGGCAGACTTCAAGTATCATGTGACTAACTACAGTCGAGCACCGTTGTCTCGATATTCATGGGACCAAGAAAAAGTATCGAGTTATCCAAACTTCGAGACATCTGACCAGGACATATCATTTAGAAAGAACTCAACAATCACAGGCTAGTCTTGTGATTACACAAAACTCTCATTGAATTCTCAGTATGTTTTGATTCGAAACTATAATCTGTTATCAGTAGTGTTTAGTCGTAACATTGAGTACTTCCTAATTAATTCCTTCTTAATTAATCCTAATTAAATAACAAATAAGTGACACCTTCAACTCAGTTAGCCCTAATTAGTTAACACTACCGCATCCCTTTGATTCATGCCGCACCGTGTGTAAACGTGTGGAAACAACCTCAGTTCAGGGGGATACTTGCCCATGAAAGGTAGGTGAATATTGAGTTTCTTTGCAAATATCGAGTTAAAAAGGCAATTTTGCTCATTGAGACCATGAAATTATATCGAGATACCGAAATATCGAGGCATCCATATCGAGTTAAAAGAGCTTAAATAATGATAAATTATGAAGGATTTTGCCGGGACCGAGATGTTATGTTGAGACAACCGAGATATCGAGTTATCAGAGTTTGACACAACGGTGCTTGACTGTACTTCAAATTAAAATTTCCATCCTGAATACAGTGCCAGTGTTATAACTAGTTAAAACAAATTGATATATTAAAACAGTGGCATTATAATAGTAATTAAGGCGAGTGGGCGGGGCGGGGCAGGGGCAGGGCAGGGCAGGGCAGGGCAGGGCAGGGGGCAGGGCAGGGCAGGGCAGGGCGGCCTGGCAGTGAGCAATCTGGATATACATACAACCATACACACTCAGACTCACACGAGAGGTAACCTGGGACAGGGACACTTTGGTTTAATACTTCATGTCATACTGTATGTACAACTGTTGTGGTTGGATTAACTTCAACTTTGTTTTTTTCTCTGAGTTTGTTTTAATGTAAGACTCCGATCCATGGCAGGACTTCTAGCCATGTTGGATTTTCAGATCAGTGCCATTTTCTGGTTTGTGGCTTGTACACCAACATACCAACTAATGCTGGTTCGTTGGTTTGTGGTATAACGTTGGTTGGTTTGTGGTATAACGTCACACTCCGCAATATTCCAGCTATATGGCGGCAGTCTGTAAATCATCGAGTCCTGACCAGAAAATCCAGTGATCAACAGTATGAGCATCGATCAATACATGATCTACTGTGACATGTTTTGACCAAGTCAGCTAGCCTGACCACCCGATCCGGTTAGTCGCCTCTTACCACAAGCATGGGTTACTGAAGATTAATTCTAACCCAGATCTTCATGGGTCTATCGAACAATGAAGAAGTCTGTGAATAAATAGCCCCATCTTTAAACTGAACCCACATTTGTCAACATGTTCAAAGAATATATAAATTAAAGTTAATATTTTAAAGGGGAAAACAGACCAGACAAATTTAAACAAGCAGCCTATATTTATGCCATCACATCCTTCATGGAATGAGGTAATGTGTCAATTGACATTGTTGCAAGTAAAGTGTCAAGTATGGTTGGGAGTGTACAAGAAAGCCTAAGATTAATTACTCATGGACACGGTGCCAACCACAGAACAAGTCCATTGAATATGTGGTTAAATACAGTATCCTCAAGCACTGCAAGCACATATTTGGAAAGAAATAACCCAATGGCCATTTTACTGAATATAATAGGTTCATGTCTTAAATTCTTGTATAGTCTTTATCCATAATTACAAATAACATTCAACCTTGCTCATGTTAGTATGAAATTAATTGGCATCAAATATTATTATCTGGCCTTAAACTAAGCTTGAACACAATGTAAATTAACATTTCAAAGTTAATATTCCAAAAGTAAGGGACCGTTCATAATTTATGGCTAGCGTGGGTGGGGTTGATAATTTTAAGGGGGGTCACCCATTTTGTTCTGGGCAGTTAGGGGGGTCATCAATTTTGTACACATGTACTAGGGGGTCATAAATTTTGTACATAAAAATGTTTAAAATTATGCTTAGAAATTATGGGGTCATTGATTTTGTACATGACGTGGAGGGGGGGGGTCACTTATTTTGTACATAAATTTTAGGGGTGGTCATTCATATTGTACATGCTTCTCCATAAAAATAATCATCACCCACCCCCCAGCCATAAGTAATGAACGGTCCCTAAGTGGAAACTGGCCCTTTACAACTGAACACTCTTATAACATATACAATAGGGGAAGCAAGACAAGTACCATTAAACAATTGCCACTGGACAATATCCACCAAGACAATTCCCATCAAGGACAATTACGACCTATCAAACATCCATAGCTGTTTTTGTGACCTTTTAAGAAGAATTACATCAGTATTTACCAAGTATTTACAGAATCATTTCACAGAAAACACAGGCTATATTTTACAACATTATCACATCAGCAAAATTTACATACTGCAAACATTATCATCATACTAAACCGAGGTATTCACATTACTGTTTGTTAATATCAAAATATAACGCCAGCTATACAAACAAGGCTCGGTTGTTGTATACTCAACAAACAAAGTTAAGGACCATCCCACTATTCATATTTAAGTATTATAGGGATCATAAGATGAACTATCAAATACTTTGATATTGAAAATCGGGGTGGTCCGTAACTTTTTTTGTTGAGCATATACTGTACAGACATAGCAAGACAGTTAAGAAAGAACAACTCATTACACCAACAGCTATACAATGTTGTACAAAGAAACCTTTTTTTCTTCATGTTGAGTAATCATTGATTATTTCCTACAAATTTCATATGAAAAATTCCCAAATACATTTCATAGTTTTAAATATTCCAGAATGAGTGATGACAATGTGGTCATGTCTTCAGAATACTTTTGTGGTTTTAATTTGGATCAAGAGTGCCTGAGAAAAAAAAAGTAATATGTGAAAATGTGCATATCCTATATCACAACATATAAATATGATTTTTTGTGAAAAAAACCCCATCAAACTCATCTTAAACATTTTTCCATATTTACTAAGTATTTCACCTGTTGTGTTGCAATTAACATACAAATAATGAACATACTTGCAATAGCCATATTTGTTGTGTACTTAAAAAAAAACAAAAATTGATACTGGCTTAAGATTTTGCACGAATATATTTTAAGACCAAAACTTTTGTAATAGATCCAACCGGCATTGATCATGTCCAACAGTGAGGAAAACAGACAAATTGTGGTTTCAGTAGCCCAGAAAGTTTTAGCCCAATTTTGATCGAAACAACATTCACATTTAGCGAAATTACAGGTGTGAAATGTTTTAGAAGTCTCTGGTTGATGTTTCATGTTTTCAAGTCAAAGAAGATCTAGTTGCACCTTACAAGGCAACACTAACTTTTCTACAGAGATTCTAAAGTTTGGATAAAACCTCATGAGCACAGCACACTACCTATTGTGCCACCCATAGCAACGTGATGATATTTGTGACGTTTCTACCCCAAATATCACTATAACAGTCTGAGTAAAGTTAGTTTCAGATTGCTAATTTACCAGGGGCCCGATTTACAAAGCGATTGTAGCGCTACGACAGTCGTAAGTCTATGTTAAAGTGTGGGAGTTACGATCACCTTAGTGCTATGACTGTCGTAAGTCTATGTTAAAGTATGGGAGCTACGATCATCTTAGCTCTACGATCGCTTTGTGAAATGGGGCCCTGGGTCCCGTTCTTCAAAGCAATCATAGCGCTATGACAGTCGTAAGTCTATGCTAAAAAAGGGAGTTACGATCATCTTAGCTCTACGATCGCTTTGTGAAATGGGGCCCTGGGTCCCGTTCTTTAAAGCAATTGTAGAGCTTTGACAGTCGTAAGTCTATGTTAAAGTTTGGGAGTTACGATAATCTGAGCGCTACGATCGTTTTATGGAAAGGAGCCCTGATCTCATGAAAGCCTTGACTAGGCATACCAGTGGTTGATAGAGTGAGCATCAAGCCATTGTCACAAGACAGGTGAAAGAGTTAATCATCTCTTGTGGCCACCAATGAGGTACTGTGATATGGTGAGTTAATAGATTTAGTATGGCAAGATTATTAAGATGATAGAAAATCCATTCTCAACAGAATAATGAATACCGAAGAGGTTCCATTTGATGGGACATAATTAAGTTACACTAAAATGTACAAATATATACTAAGAATAATGGTTTTATACAATTACATCTAGAGCTGTGAGATCATACACTCATAATTACAGTGCGGACATCCTCACTTGTCCAGGGTGTATATCTCTAATACCCTGGATTATAGAAGATGTCATGCTGACTACTTTCTCACCATTTAGTTATACACAGAAATATACATACAATGAGATTATATACATCATATTATGAGAGTGCCTGATCTAAGTAAACAGACAGACAATATTTTTTTATGTATACATGCTTTTAAGGTCAAATTAATCTTTTCTTAATAAACAAAACCAAATATATTCTTAATAAATTTGTTACATTTCAATCATTTTCATTCAATATGATAATATATAAAATGACATGTAGCCTATCAGTTCACCAGAAAGAAATATTGGTATTTCCTACAGAATTCTTTATACTGTTGTGGTCATTGAATTTTAAGGAATATCCAAAAATCTCTCTTTTTTACATATCTCATAGCAGGTGAGAATAATCATGAATAGTTCCAGTGATGTGACAAAATGGAATATACCATTATGAGATAGAGATGGTGTTACGCTGCTTTTATGACATACTAGTACATGGATTTATGCTTGGACAAAATAATGTAAGGACCAGATCATTTTTCTCTCAAAGTATTTGTTAAAATACAAAATTATATAAAAGCAAAGAAATTTGGGAGGTTGTGAGATTAATTTCCTAAAATACCTCTTGAAAAAAGGTTGAAAATTAAGCATAATATAAAATGCAAAAATTTCAAATGATTTCTATTGAACATTTGTAGAATAAACCGCAGGGTCGCCTGTAAAATGAAAGAAACAAATGGTCTGGCCATGGAAAAAACATTTCAAATAAACACGACAAATGACACAAACAAAACATATAAGAATGAGTGAAAGAATATAAATGCTGACATGTAGATATATAAAAGAATGCTTTAAAAACTAAATCTCATGTTTATAACATTGACCTGATAACATAAAAGTTTAAAAATGTCAAAGTAAATATGAATATGCTTTGCATGACAAACAGTACGCAGGGAAACATTATCATGTTTTCATGGTTGACTTGCAAGCAAGTTCAGATTCGTGAAACCGTTGTTGAATAATTACACACTTTTTAATTCATCCTTGAAAAAATATTTACCAAAACATTCTTCACAAGAATTTTTAGAGATTGTAAGAATCATTTTTGTATTGGTGGTGTGCTGCTGATCTTTCAGTAGTGAGTGGCTGTGATTTTACATAACTTCAAACAATAGTCCGGCCATGTAAAGGTTTGTTTGTTTTTTGTTTAATGCTACAGTCAGCACCAATACATATACATCAGTATGTAAACAACCAAGTCAGGACCAGACAATCCAGTGACTGACATAATAAGTATTGATCTGTGCGACTTGGACATTCATGATGACAAGCATCAACCAAATCAGCAAGTCCGATCATCTGATCCCATTATGCGCCGCTTATAACGAGCATCACTTCCATATCAAGAATGGACTTCGCAAAAGAATAAAAGGTTTAATCACAAACTTAAAAAAGTCCACCCCATTACTGTTTGAAACTAGCCACATCCGAAATTTGCATGAGATTCTTGGCATGACATATTACCAAAACAATTTTTATTTTCTTTGAATGTGGATGTCAAGTGCCTTTTTTTTGACAGAAAATGTTTCTTTTGAAGACTGAACTATTGAGACATTTACAAAAAATTCCATCACATGACAGAACATTACAATTAAAGATACGTATTTTACTTTAAAGTATTTGTGATACTGTTAAGACTACAACAGCCATGTTTAGACAAGGGAGGTAATTCACAAACTGATATTACCCATACCTGTAAAAAAATTGTTTCTTATAATTAAGTGATTATTCAAAGTAATTAGTTTGTTATGATCTAAGATGAGATCATTATTACCTCAGACGGTTCAATACATGTTTGTTATGAGTGTGTTTCATCACATCAATCAGTTTGTAAAATATTGTAAGACATGATAACCCTTCGGACAATTGTGAACACATGATGCTCCAATATCAATGCATTCATAAATATGAGTGATATTGCACTTGTTGCATGACTATTACCCTTTTAGAGTGCTAACACAAACACTTGCGGAGTACTGGTAGCACTTGAAGGGTTAATCCTGAAATTCCTGGACAAAAATGCTTAGGAATCATCTTTTGATATTCAGGAAGTACAGGGATAAAGTTTTGTTTGGAAAGGCAATTTGTTCATTTGTTTTTGAAAATTCTGAGGAAAATTTATTTGTCCTAAAATTTTACTAAAACAAAGTGAACATTTCATAAGAATTGCTGGATGAGCTGAGTTATGGGGTACAAAATATTTTTGGACTTTTTTAGAAGATAAATTTATATCTTGAAGTCCAAATCCCCATGAATATTAAGAGGTCATCCCCTCAAAATATACAAAACATCACAAAATAAGATTGGGAAAGATCAACAACTAGAATACAAGCAATATGGAGACTGTTTCTTGTTTGCTTATCAAAAGAGTATCAGTGAAAACGTTGTATAATTCTAGGACATAAATATTCTTTTTGACTTAAATCAGCTTCAAATTATTTCTTGGTAATTTGTCACATTATTTAGTTTCTATTTCTTATATTTTTTTTTACAGATATCATTGTCTGAATAAGTTCATAGTTTTTTTCAATATGAATTCTCTTAAATACAAGTAGTGCCAAGCAAGTGACACAAGCAGAGGTATAAGTCGTACGGCTTTGTATGAGTGACACAGCATTAATACTAGTGGTGACTCAAGTAGTACCACTTTTTACCTGCGATACCAGCAGTAATACTAGTGGTGACTCAAGTAATACCACCCTTTACTTGTGATAAAAGCAGTAATACTAGTGGTAATGCAAGTAGTACCACTTTATACATTCAACACTTGCAGTAAAACTAGTGGTGACACAAATAGTACCACATTTCCCTGCGATACATGAAGTAAAACCTGTGGTAAGACAATATCATTACCACAAGCCATAACACAAGCAGAATGGCCATAGTCATGTCAGTTCAAATATTGTACAGGTACTTGTAACACAACCTTAACTTGAATACACTAAAACAATCCTCACACTGTTAATTCCATTGTCTGAAACCATGTGATATCTTGTTGTATGGTTTATCTCAGAGATACTTCAGGTACAGACTGTGCAAAACAGTCATGTGACTCCCTGCATCTTATAGCCATATGACCTCTGAACCTTTTGGTCACATGACATCAATTATGTCATTACTCGTTTTTCTTAAAATAGCCCTTGGTCCCTACACATCTCTCAGATATCAGGATCATTGTTGATATCCTGTGGCTGGGATACCAGGGGCACTGTTGATATCCTGTGGCTAGGATACCAGGGGCACTGTTGATATCCTGTGGCTGGGATACCAGGGGCACTGTTGATATCCTGTGGCTGGGATACCAGGGGCACTGTTGATATCCTGTGGCTGGGATACCAGGGGCACTGTTGATATCCTGTGGTTAGGATACCAGGGGCACTGTTGATATCCTATGGCTGGGATACCAGGGGCACTGTTGACATCCTGTGGCTGGGATACCAGGGGCACTGTTGATATCCTATGACTTGGGTAAAAGGATCATTGTTGATACCATGAACACTGCTTCTAGCATGTGGTTTTCATTCGGCTTGGATATGGGGCACTGTGGATATCCTGTGGCTAGGGTAAGAGCAGCTCAGTCGATATACTGTGTTCTTCTGTAGCTGACGTACCTGGGGCACCATTGGTATCTTGTGTGGTGGGTACCATAAGGATCAATATCCTTTGTTTTTTCAGTGGTTTGGGTACCAGGATTATTGTTAATATCCTATGGCCTTCCCATGGCAGGGGTACTAGGATATATCCTGTGGTTTGGATGACTGAGGTACCTGATCACTGTTGATATCATGGCCTTTTCGTGGCCTAGGTACCTGATCGATGTTGATATCATGGCCTCCCTGTGGCTGAGGTAACGGATCAGTGTTGATATCATGGCCTTCCTGTGGATGAGGTACCAGATGACTGTTGATATGGCCTTCCTGTGGCTGGATTTCCGGATCACTGTTGATATCAAGGCCTTCCTGTGGCTGAGGTACCACTTTCAGTGTTGATATCCTTGGGGTCTCCCTGTAACTCTATCCAATGCTTCTAATGTGAGTTAACCCTCCAAATGCTGCATACTATTAACCCTTTTAGGGTTAACTCCCCAAGTGTAGTGGACGGAGAGACTGATACATCCAATAAATACCTTGGTCCATGTTGTACAGATATGCTTGCTGGCAACTTGTACTTGGTGATATTTACAGTGAGAGAGTGGTTGGTGAACTGTCGCCAAGCTAACTGCAACAAAATATAGCCAGAGTGAGAATTTGTCATCATTTTGAGGGGTATTTTTTTATAGAAAATTCTTCAAACTTCATTACTCAAATGCTAAATTCTACTTGCTTCACAATCTACTACACTACGGTTGGTTGGATGCTGTGTTTTTAATGCCGCACTAACAGGATTGGGTGTCAGGCTCACTGACTTGGTTCACACATTTCATCGTATCCAAAGTGTAGATGTTCATGATGTTAAGATTTCACAGGATTGTCTGGTCCAGATTTGATTATTTACAGACTCGAATCCAGGTCGGGTATAGCTGGAATCGAGTACTATTTCTAGGAATCGAGTACCCGGAAAAGGAGATGGGCACATAATAACTTGTCTTTTTCATTATTGACATAAGACACATTTGCATCATTGGTATTGTCCGATTAATGGAGGTCATTATTAATGACTGTATATATCTGAGCATGAGCAGTGAGGAGTCGAGTTACAGGAACAGCGGTTTAACGAGGAATGCATGTAATGGTGTTACTCTCTATATTTGTCCCAGCCTTAGTTCATGGTCCAGGAGCCATAGCCTTAGGCCCAAGGCCAAGGGGAACATTACTTATCAAAGAGGACTCATCACTCTGGGAAACTGGATACTGTTGTAGAACGATGCTCAGGTGTTGATCACTGGATTGTATGGTCCAGACTTGATTATTCACAGACTGCCACCATATATGTGGAATATTGTTGAGTGCGGCGTTAAACAACTAACAAACCAAACCAAACTCTATCCAAAGACTTGGGATTATTGCCATTACTCACTTGGGACAGATTATCTGTAATTGCTTCAGGTGTATCAGTTGTTCTTTAATTGTCCTACATTTAAGAAATTGTTGACGGGACGGGTGAGTGACTTACGTTCAGTGAAGGACCTGTAAGTGGAGGCCTGTCCGGGGGTCGGGGGAACACACACCGCAGTAACCCCCGCATACACCACGGATAATCTCTCCATCCTGCAACATCAACATCACCTTCATGTACAATATGTGACAATATTGTTCACAAGTTCAGATATTACAAGTTAAATTAATGCACTTTGCAAGGGTATATAAGGATGATATTGCAACACCCTAGTGATATCGCTACACCCTAGAAGCAGTGTGCGAATTAGCCATTGGCCTGCTAGCTTATGGCTAGTAAAAATCCAGTTGGGCCAGTAAATCTCCACAGTCACTGGCCAGACTGGCTGGTGAATTTTCATGAGGTCTTTTTGAAAATATATCACTCTCCCCGACTTCTTAAGTTATAATACACTTTTAAATCATGCAAGATTATGGCCTGATAAAAAAGTTCATCATGTTAGCAGCTTAATGATGAAACCCGTGTTTGCATTCAAATTTCAGGCAAGTGAATTATTTTGTTGGCCAGTAACTTTCAGGCATAGCTAGCCTGACTGGCTAGTAAAATTTGGAAACTATTTCGAACACAGACTAGAAGGGTGCACATTGGCAATACGGCTACACGGAAGTAGGGTACAAACTAGTGATACAGCTACGCCCTAGAAGGGCCCACCTCTTACCCTGAGACGCCATATTCTCTGTGATGCCTTGTTCCCTTCAAGGGTCCATGTTGTGTTCTCGGACACTGTCAGGCCGGTCCCAGTCAGGTTGATGCTGAAGAGGCCCTACAATCACAACCAAACACATCCTTGATGTGAGTGTTTTCCACAATCTGGTTAATAAACAGTGTTTTTTTCTGGTTAAGTAGAAAGGAAACCAGTTCTACTTGTTTAGATGCACAGGAGCCCAGTTCTATTGGTTTAGGTAGACAGGAACCCAGTTCTACTGGTTTAGGTAGACAGGAACCCAGTTCTACTGATTTAGGTAGACAGGAACCTAGTTCAACTGGTTTTTAGATATACAGAAGCCCAGTTCTACTGGTTTAGGTAGACAGGAACCTAGTTCTACTGGTTTTTAGATATACAGAAGCCCAGTTCTACTGGTTTAGGTAGACAGAAGCCCAGTTCTACTGGTTTAGGTAGACAGGAACCCAGTTCTTCTGGTTTAGGTAGACAGGAACCCAGTTCTACTGGTTTAGGTAGACAGGAACCTAGTTCTACTGGTTTTTAGATACACAGAAGCCCAGTTCTACTGGTTTAGGTAGACAGAAGCCCAGTTCTACTGGTTTAGGTAGACAGGAACCCAGTTCTTCTGGTTTAGGTAGACAGGAACCCAGTTCTACTGGTTTTTAGATATACAGAAGCCCAGTTCTACTGGTTTAGGTAGACAGAAGCCCAGTTCTACTGGTTTAGGTAGACAGGAACCCAGTTCTTCTGGTTTAGGTAGACAGAAGCCCAGTTCTACTGGTTCAGGTAGACAGAAGTCCAGTTCTACTGGTTTAGGTAGACAGAAGCCCAGTTCTACTGGTTTAGGTAGACAGGAACCCAGTTCTTCTGGTTTAGGTAGACAGGAGCCCAGTTCTACTGGTTTTTAGATATACAGGAGCCCAGTTCTACTGGTTTAGGTAGACAGAAGCCCAGTTCTACTGGTTTAGGTAGACAGGAACCCAGTTCTACTGGTTTAGATAGACAGGGGCCCAGTTCTTCTGGTTTTTGTAGACAGGAGCCCAGTTCTACTGGTTTAGGTAGACAAGAGCCTAGTTCTAATGGTTTAGATGGACAGGAACCTGGTTCGCTGATGATCAGACTCACCTGTGGGCAGGCCTTTGAGCTGTAGCAATCTCCTGCTGTACCATATGGAATGAGCTTCCCACTGTGGACGTTACTGAAGGTCCCATCAGTAGCTGAAAATATCACAACATTCATATAAAATTAGACCTTTGTTCCTCTCTTTGGTCAGTGGACGAGATAACCGTGAATATAGAAACGCTTCAATTATTTTCTTAGTGTTTGTAAAAATATCATTTGGTAGGATGAGAACCAATTAAATTTTCATCATCCTCGATAATCTCCAGGGTATACGTTCCGATAAATCTCCACTAGTACCCTGGATGCATCTACGGCTTGGCCTGATAATTTTATTTGTGGAGAGTTTGTAAAATGAGGCTTTTATGTTGAGTTGTTTTGTTCACTGTTCTTGGGGAAAAAATTGTTTGGAGGAAAGATGAAAAGTATTTGATATTTATAGCAGTGTAGGAAAGATAGCCCGTCCAAACGTCCGAGACAGGTGAATTTTGTGGAGGACGGGTTAAAAAAATATCTAGTCCGTCCTCATGTCGGGTCAATTTTAGCAAACCAATGATATATATATAATGATTATAACCTTTTTGAATATTTACTGCCGAAGGTGTTTTATTTATATTTGGAGGACAGGCTAGATTTTGGCAGGACTGGTAAACAATTTGACATGCCAGTCCTGTGGACAGGCTAGATTTTCTACATCTTTCCTACACTGTTAATAGGTCATCATTGAGGAATAGTTTTCAATATGGAGGCTGAGATGTCATGACACCTACTGTCAACAACATCAGGCTGACATGTCATTAGGCATTACCTTAATGACATTACAGGATGTGATATTAACACTTATTACTCGCCTGTGTAAAATACTGCAGTGTAATATTTTTAAGACAATATTACACTAGTGTAATACCGCTAGACGTATGACGTCATAATGGTGTACAGTTATGACGTCACAATGCTAATCCCTCTGTCACAATGGTATTTGACCTTGCCTGACTCACGGAAAGCTGACAGACATGACACTGTAGGCAGTTTCTATCAATTTATGTGGGGGAGTAAGAAACAGAATACTAAACTCGCTTCCGTGAAATACCATTTTTATTAAACTCGTGAAAGATTTAGTCTCAAACTCGCTTTCGCTCATTTGATACCAAATCGTTAACTCGTGTAATAAAAATGGTATTACACGGAAGGTCGTTTAGTATCCTCTATATATGTCAACACATATATGTCAACAGCGAAGTGCTTTAAATCATTGTGACATCAGCTTTAATTGTATTTCCAAGACCTTTGATTATTGCAAACTACATGGAAAATTACTGTACTCACGTAATATTTTTAAAGTGTTTAGGTCTATTCTGACTTTGGAGTAAGTTGTGCTGCCTGCTTGTTTGTATGGTTTCCGTCGGCAACGGGTGCAGACTTGGGGGCGTGTGCCATTGTTGGGGCAAGATGCTGGGTTCCGTAGTCTGACAATCAGAGAAGTGAATTTCATGCCAATCAAAACATTTAAGTTATGTCACAATTGGTCTTGAAATATAAATCAGTATTTAAATCTTAAACCCACTGCTAATCAACAGATCTCACATGAAAATGAGGGTCACATGCTTAGCACTATGGCTATGTTTAAGTACGGGATTTCCAGAGGTGATGACTATCCCATCAAACTCAGATCTTTGAAAACAAGTTAGCATCAAAACTTCTAAATTATCAATATGAGAGAGCAAAGTATTCAAAGAGTTACTGCAAATACTGCACAGGAGTGAAAGAGGATATTTTAATTAGTTTTATTAAATGACCAGTCACCTACCTGTGGTCAAACATCTCGGCATAGTTCTGGTGGCGATCATTGGGAAGTGTCAGGTATTCGTGGGGAAGGGATTTCCTCATGTCATTACAGTAGATCTGCAACATGGCACAACATGTATAACCTGCTTGATGACTGCAGTTTAAGTAACAAGATCGGGTGGTCAGATCTGCAACATGGCACAACATGTATAACCTGCTTGATGATTGCAGTTTAAATAACAAGATCGGGTGGTCAGATCTGCAACATGGCACAACATGTATAACCTGCTTGATGACTGCAGTTTAAATAACAAGATCGGGTGGTCAGATCTGCAACATGGCACAACATGTATAACCTGCTTTATGACTGCAGTTTAAATAACAAGATCGGGTGGTCAGATCTGCAACATGGCACAACATGTATAACCTGCTTGATGACTGCAGTTTAAATAACAAGATTGGGTGGATGACACATGTCATCGTATCTCAACTGTGTAGATTGATGCGCATGCTGTTAATCACTGTATTGTCTGGTCCATACTTAATTATTTACAGACTGCTGCCATATAGCTGCAATATTGTGGTGTGCGGTGTTAAACAACAACATCAATATTGTAACGCAAATTAGGGAGCGAAATTTAGGCATGTTTGTAAACAAAGTTGTGCTACCACATTATGCCACTAAAGTATGTCAGGGGTGGAAATAACCCATTGCCCGACGTCCGAATCCAGTGTTTTCTTCTGTCGGGCAAGCAAATTTGTATATCACACTGTACCGGTGTCCAGTTGACTTTCCAATGTTAATTATGTTGTTTATTTTAAAAAATCAACAAGAAAACGGCCGGTATAGTGGGAAAATTATCAGGGCAAGTGATTTTACATGTGCCACTGTTCCGGAGTACACTAGCAATTTTAAAGTTATTTCCACCCCTATATGTGCCCTTGTGCATGTGAGCATATAAGTGTAGACTACAAAATCACTCTGAATCTTGTCATGTTGTCCATGGTTTATCATACACCTCATCCTGATGCTGTACATCACTTACTGTGATCAGCTTCCGGTCCACCATCAGCTTGTACTCCCCGTCCACCCGGATCGTGGTGATCTCCTTTAGCTCCTTGCATGATCTAGCGTAACCTAGGCAACACAGAGATGATGGGCGATGAAGCAGAGGAGAATACAGATATTATCTATGTTATACTGTCATGAGATGCACAGTGAGTCAACTTTAATTGCTAATCACGACACCTTTCTCAATATCTGACTGACAAAAATGCTGGAAGGTCATTAAAAGCGTTACGAGTAATATACTGAAGCAAGTGTAAAGTTTGGTAGAGATACAGACAAAGAAGACTCATGATATTCCAACGAGTCACCCTTATATGACACTTGTGAGTGAGTGAGTTAAGTTTTATGCCGCTTTTAGCAATATTCCAGCAATATCACAGCAGGGGACACCAGAAATGGGCTTCACACATTGTACCCATGAGGGCAATTAAACCTAGGTCTTCGTCGTGACAAGCGAACGCTTTAACCACTAGGCTATCCTTCCGCCCCTACATAACACTAAGACTGTGTGGAATAGGCAATTCTTTAACAAAACTTAATTCCAACCACCACAATGCTCATATACCACTAAAGGGGCGCTGGGGTAGCCTAGTGGTTAATGCGTTCGCTCGTCACGCCGAAGACCCGGGTTCGATTCCCCACATGGGCAAAATGTATGAAGCCTATTTCTGGTGTCCCCCGCCGTGATATTGCTGTAATATTTCTAAAAGCGGCATAAAACAAAACTCACTCACTCACTCATATACCACTATAAATCTCATAACCCCTATACTCTCATACAGATGTTCTTGCTACACTGTCATGATGCTATGTTTAAGTATGGAATATATAACTTACATGGTCCGTTGTAGCAGGCCCTGCTGGACTCGGGGCGGTACAGTCGCACGCAACGCCGCTTGGACTTGCGGCGCCCCTTCTTGTCGACACACTTGATCATCCTCCGCTGCTTCCCATGGCCACAGCGTACAGTACACTGCAGAAAAATATAATTGTTACTGTTTTAAAACTTCCTCCACCCCACCCCCAAAATGCTGACACCTTAATAACAACACAGTGTTTGGGAGAATGAATTTTATTGTGCTGAAACCTGTGAGTTGGAAATAAGCATTTGTTCGAAAATAATCAAGTTTGACATCCATAGAACCACAGTTTTGGCTGAATCAGGTTTGTATGCTTACTGACCTATGCTTCTCATGTTTGACACAAGTGAACCGATGTCTTCTATGAGAGAGGGGACATCCATGGACAATTAATATCTCTAAAAGAGCAAAAGTATCTGCTCTGTAATTTGAGGAAATACAGTATTTAACTCATTGATTACACCGTAGAGAGAGTTTTAACTGTTGGAAGTGGACAAACAGATCTCAACATCCACTAGAGACTTAGTCCTTGATAATATATAATTTTGACAAAATATAATTCCTTTCAAACTGAAAAGGAGCCGCAGTAACAGAGATGGGAGACTGAACCTGAGGAAATCTAGACTTGCTTCATTTAGGGCTTGAGCACTGCAGAAAGGGTCGGGTGGAAGGGAAAATAATGCAGTTGAGGGACTGAGACAGACTACTACTATAGTCCGTTTGGCTCAAAAGCGGA
Organism: Haliotis rubra; assembly: GCF_003918875.1. NCBI lineage: Eukaryota > Metazoa > Mollusca > Gastropoda > Lepetellida > Haliotidae > Haliotis > Haliotis rubra. The sequence continues at coordinate 899,353 of NW_025767133.1, read as the reverse complement.
CCGATGAATTGCAATCTAACATCGGACCAACTCTGTGAGGTTTTTGCAGAATTTATGTCCTAAAAATAAAAAAGTTGTTTAACAAACTGTCATTAAAATATTGACACAGTTCACTATTTGTTACGAGGGAGGAGTGCAGAGAAATGGACAGCCAGGTGTTCGAGAAAGGATGGAGACGGCACAGCACAGATAAACAAATAGTGAACTGTGTCAAAATTTTAATGATGGTTTGTTAAAAAACTTTTCAATTTTAGTACATATATTCTGCAAATAAATCACAGAGTTGGTGTGATGTTTTGATTATGATCAGCGGTTCATTGAGTATTATATGTTTATTAGTTTTCAAGTTAGATTGCAATTCATCGGTCCGCTTTTGAGCCAAACGGACTATAGTTGGGGTATGGAAGCTGTCAGTTGGACTTTTGAAAAGTGAGTCCTAGAACTGGGTTTGAGACAGACTTGACATCCACTTATGTGGTGATTTAGTTGCCTTTATCAGTCAATAGAGATTATTCAAGGGTTATCGTTGTGTTTTACACTCACCTGTCCCCATGGTCCGACCCTCCATCTGTAATCAGCATTACAGTCGCCATAGTTACAGTATCGGACTCGTGTGGGTTTCTCAGTGATTGGACAGCGGTGGGGTACCTGACCTGGTAGTATCCAGCCCTCCCGCGTGACAGACTGACACACCACAGTGCGGATCTGCTTCCCCTCACTGCAGGTCGATGTGCACTGCAAGAAGTCAGTCGGTGATGACAAAATGATGACAACAATGGTAACATGATGACAGGTCATTAAATGATGACAATAGTAACATGATGATACGTCATTAAATGATGACCAAAAAAGTTTGTTTGGTATTTTGTTGCGTAAAACCACACTCAGTTGCAACATTCCAGCTATATGGCAGCAGTCTGTTAATAATCAAGTCTGGACCATACAATCCCGTGATTGACATCATGAGCATCAATTTACGCAATTGGAATATGATGACATGTGTCAACTATGTTGGCAAGCCTGACCACCTGATCCCGTTAGTCGCCTCTTACGACAAGCATTGGTTGCTGGATTCTAACCTGGATCTTAACGTGTAGACACAAAATGATAACATAATCATAAAATTATGACAAATATTCATAAAATTATGACAAATATTCATAAAATTAAGACAACACAATAACAACAATGAAAATAATGATACAGTTATGCTGGATAACAACCTGCCAAGGTTAAAAGAAGGCAGATACCTTGTACCCTTTTCAAGTCAAAACTGTCATGTCCATCAATTCCCTCTCAATTGTATAATTGGCAGTTTTGTTTAAACTGGCATCACTTATATGCATCTAGCTATAACTCAGTTTGTATGTAATGAATAGGACATGTTTCCCTAACCCTTTCAATCACCTCAAGAAGAGGAAAGAAGTACATATAGCCACAGGTGAAGATGTACAAAGTGATCTTAGCGCTAAGGTGACCATAACTCCAATGCCTTAACATAGACCCATGGTGCCGTTGTACAAAGCGATCTCAGTGCTAAGGTGACCATAATCCAAAAAAACCTTAACATGGACCCATGGAGCCGTTGTTCAAAGCGATCTTAGTGATAAGGTGACCATAACTCCAATACCATAACATGGACCCATGGAGCCGTTGTTCAAAGCGATCTTAGCGATCTTAGTGCTAAGGTGACCATAACTCCAATACCTTAACATGGACCCATGGAGCCGTTGTACAAAGCGATCTTAGTGCTAAGGTGACCATAACTCCAATACCTTAACATGGACCCATGGAGCCGTTGTACAAAGTGATCTTAGTGCTAAGGTGACCATAACTCCAATACCTTAACATGGACCCATGGAGCCGTTGTACAAAGCGATCTTAGTGCTAAGGTGACCATAACTCCAATACCTTAACATGGACCCATGGAGCCGTTGTACAAAGTGATCTTAGTGCTAAGGTGACCATAACTCCAATACCTTAACATGGACCCATGGAGCCCATACCTCCAATACCTTAACATGGACCCATGGAGCCGTTGAACAAAGCGATCTTAGTGCTAAGGTGACTGTAACTCCCATACCTTAACATGCACCCATGGAGCCCATACCTCCAATACCTTAACATGGACCCATGGAGTCGTTGTACAAAGCTATCTTAGTGCTAAGGTGACCATAACTCCAATACCTTAACATGGACCCATGGAGCCGTTGTACAAATCGATCTTAGTGCTAAGGTGACTGTAACTCCCATACCTTAACATGCACCCATGGAGCCCATACCTCCAATACCTTAACATGGACCCATGGAGCCGTTGAACAAAGCGATCTTAGTGCTAAAGTGACCATACCTCCAATACCTTAACATGGACCCATGGAGCCGTTGTACAAATCGATCTTAGTGCTAAGGTGACTGTAACTCCCATACCTTAACATGCACCCATGGAGCCCATACCTCCAATACCTTAACATGGACCCATGGAGCCGTTGAACAAAGCGATCTTAGTGCTAAAGTGACCATACCTCCAATACCTTAACATGGACTAGCGACAGGCTTGATGCTAAGGTTATTTTGTACAACCAAGAACCACTGTGCCTGCATAATAAAGAAATTGTTACCACTACTGCTACTACTTGTCATACAACTACATACATTTCTCAGCCTTGGACATAAATGCATTTGAAATATTGTGGTCAGATTTGTTAAGTAACATTAACATATATTTCTTTCAGCCATGACACCTTCGAGACCTACCTCGCTCCACGGCCCCGTGTTCCAGATGAAGGGACATGGGAACTCGCTACATCGCCGCCGCACCTTCGGCTTCCTGTCATTGTCACAGAGGTGAGAGGACACGGCCGTGCCCAGTCTGTCCGTGCATGTGACCGATCTCTCCTTCCGACCGAATCCACATGTCTTGGAGCACTAGAAACAACAGGGGCAAATATAAACCAACTGGTAGTTATCATTGTGATATGTCTGTCTGATAACTTAGGCATCATGATGTTATGTCTGGAACTACATTTAAGCTTCTACATCAGTTTAAGTTCTGCTTGCTGCGCTGCTGGCTATGCCACAATGTTTCATTTAACCACTTTACAAAGTTTGTTCCGGCCTCCAAAGTTTTGAATGGGCACAATACACGAAATAGCAGTTACGCTATGCAATACAATATTATTTGGCCTTTATTACATGTTAAGTGAGTGAGTTTAGTTTTAAGACGCTTTTAGCAATATTCCAGCTATATCACGGCCGGGGACACCAGAAATGGGCTTCACATATTGTACCCATTATTCCATGTTAAGCATAATGCAGGTGTCCTATAACAGAGGGGGTCATCCATGGACCCCAAGACATTATGGTGAGGGACAGCTCTATGTTCTTACCTCTGACCATATCCCCGGCCTATGCTATGCAATACAATATTACTTGGCCTTTATTCCATGTTAAGCATAACACAGGTGTCCTATAACAGAGTGGGTCATCCATGGACCCCGAGACATTATGGTGAGGGCCAGCTCTATGTTCTTACCTCTGACCATATCCCCGGCTTCCACTTGAACTTCAAGCAAGTCTTTCTGTGACACTTTATGGTGGTTTGAGGCTTGGTTGCGTTCTGACACTGTTCTGCGTCCACGACGTCACGTCGGCTGATCATACACTTGACCTCCCTTCGCTTGACCCCGACACCACATGATACAGAGCACTGGAGGACAGAGCAGATAGAAACGGTATAGAACCTCACGAAACAGCCACCTTCAACAAGCCTGATGTCTACGCTGTCACAATATCTGTTAAGACAGATCTTTACTCTTGTACCTGTGAATTATGTCATCCCTTCATGTGGAAGAGTATCTATGGTTCTGGAGATTCTATATATGCACAAAATGATAAAAAAATTACTTGCATCATGGGAGACAACTCTGTCAGACTTATCCCTCATCTCTCTTACACAGTAAGTAAACTGGGTTTGTTGTGAGACTGTTGTTTGAGCGACCAGATTGTTTAAGACTGTTTGAGTGACTGGTTTGTTTGAGTGGCCAGATTGTTTGAAACTGTTTGAGTGACTGGTTTGTTTAAGCGGCCAGATTGTTTGAGTGACCAGAATGTTTGAGTGACTGGTTTGTTTGAGTGACCAGATTGTTTGAAACTGTTTGAGTGACTGGTTCGTTTGAGCGGCCAGATTGTTTGAGTGACTGGTTTGTTTGAGTGGCCAGATTGCTTGGTGACTGGTTTGTTTGAGTGGCCAGATTGTTTGAGTGACTGGTTTGTTTGAGTGGCCAGATTGTTTGAGTGACTGGTTTGTTTGAGTGGCCAGATTGTTTGAGTGACTGGTTTGTTTGAGTGGCCAGACTGTTTGAGTGACTGGTTTGTTTGAATGACTGGTTTGTTTGAGTGACTGGTTTGTTTGAGTGACTGGTTTGTTTGAGTGGCCAGATTGTTTGGTGACTGGTTTGTTTGAATGAATGACTGGAGTGACAGTTTGTTTGAGTGGCCAGATTGTTTGGTGACTGGTTTGTTTGAGTGGCCAGATTGTTTGAGTGACTGGTTTGGCCAGATTGTTTTGTTTGAGTGACTGGTTTGTTTGAGTGGGAGTTTGAGTGGGCCAGATTGTTTGAGTGACTGGTTTGTTGATTGTTTGAAACCGTTTGAGTGACTGGTTTGTTTGAGTGACCAGTTTGTTTGAGTGACTGGTTTGTTTGAGTGGCCAGATTGTTTGAGTGACTGGTTTGTTTGAATGACTGGTTTGTTTGAGTGACTGGTTTGTTTGAGTGGCCAGATTGTTTGAGTGACTGGTTTGTTTGAGTGCCAGATTGCTTGGTGACTGGTTTGTTTGAGTGGCCAGATTGTTTGAGTGACTGGATTATTTGAGAATGTTTGAGAGACTAGGCTGTTTGAGAGATAGGATTGTTTGATTGACTGGGTTGTTTGATTGACTGGGTTGTTTGAGAGAGTGGGTTACCAGGAAAATTACATAAGGGACATTGGAAACAAGTCTATATTATAAAACTGAAATCTATTTCACATTTTCCAACATGAAACTGAACCCCCCACAAAATCATGATCCAGCTACTGAAACTGATGAACAAAAACCTCAATGCCTGCATGTACAAGAGGTTCATCCTCCTACAAAACTGTAGTTTCTGTAAAACCGTGGATCAAGCACAAGATATTTGGTCATGATATGTGTCTCCAGTGAAGATTACTGGCAGATTGGTATTGAAATCATGGAGACTTCCATGAATGAAGCAAATCCGGTAGCCATGATAGTTATACATGGTGTAGCCAAATTTCAATTACTTGTTTGGAGCAGAAAAGTAATGAAAACCTTGTTTTGCCATACAAGAACCCCAAAGTTACATTTTACCAACAAAGTCACAGACAATGACAGTATTACAGTGATTATTTGTTTGCTGCACTCAGAGATTTCAGCTTGTAAGATACCGAATCTGGACCAGACATACAAGTGATTGATATCATGAGCATTATGATCAGGGTATGATGAGGCAATTAACCTGGGCCCATCTGCACAAAGTGATCTTATCTCTGCAATGATCGAAACTCCCATAGTCTAACATAGACCTAAGATGGTCTTAGAGCTATGATCACTTAGTGCAAGTGGACAATTATTAGGCCATAATGAAGGACAGCAAGCACAGGTTGCTCTGAAATAAATTTATCCCAGTGAGTGAGTGAGTGAGTATGGTTTTGCACCGCTTTTTGCAGTATTCCAGCTATATCGCGGCAGGGGACACCAGAAATGGGCTTCACACATTGTACCCATGTGGGTAATCGAACCCGGGCCCTCAGTGTGACAATCGAACACTTTAACCACTAGGCTACCCCACCGCCCCAAATCTATCCCAGAATACCTATGGTCGTGAAACACACAGAAGAATAACCACTAACACGAACAGCATCAGCAACAAGTTCCCCCCAGCATCACTGTACATACACGAAGTCCATCAATAACACGTGTATAGACAGTTTGAAACTATAAATGGTAACCATGAAGTATGTCCCAAATTCTAAACAAAAATCTAATTTACCCCTGATAAATCGTTTCCAAAATCGGTGCTTCATTTCCTTCTAAAACAAGATGGCGATAGGTAAATCTTCCCCTTAATTATGTCAACTCTCAATCCTCGAAACTATTTAACCCCAGAAACAATTTTCAAACCGTAAATAGTTTACAAACATTACCCAGTATGCACCTTGCTAAGTGAGCCTTATATATAACAGGTGGCATTTCAAAGACAAATTGTGGAGTTTTTGTTTAGCATTCCCGACATTGATTGAGAAGGTAATTGAGGAACTTGAAGGGGCGTCTCCTTTAGTTCTAAACCTCCGACAGCTTCCGATGGATCCTCTCTTGTGGCGGTAATGAAACCAGGTCGTCTAAGGTCATGATTCTACAGAACAAGCTGACTTTCTGAGGTTATTGCCTTGATGGCTTCATCATTTAGCATCACACAGCAGCTTAGGAATGTCTACTGAATCTTCAACTTTTGTTAAATTGCTTCAGGTGTCGTCAGGTTCAGACGTTTGGATTTGTTTCGATGAAAGTTGATTGTTAGAATAATAATAATAATGATAATAATAATAATAATGACACAAATTTCTATATATGATTTAGGTACTAAAACACTCTAAGGTGCTTTACAGAAAGAGTCACAAATGCTACTGAGTGTAGTCCGATTTAAAGAGATGGATTTTTGCTCCCTTTTTAATTATGACATAAGATATTGAGTTTCTCAGATAGATGGTGGATCGTTCCACAGTGTTGCTGCAATCTTGCTGAAGCATCTGTCACCGTACATTACAGTCTCTGTTTTGGGCACAGCGATCAGAGATGCAGATTGTGATCAAAGAGATCGCGCAGGCCAATAAGGAATGACGAGCTCCTTGAGATATGTTGGAGCAGTGTTATGCAAGGCCTTGTACACGTACATCAAGATCTTGTACTGACACCGGAGGTTGAATGGCAACCATATCTCCAGGATCGGCATGATATTGTTGCGTTGGCTTTCTGAATTGTTCAGATTAGTTCCAACTAGTGAGTGAGTGAGTAGTGGTTTTTGTGCAGCTTTTTGCAATATTCCAGCAACATCATGGTGGGGGACACCAGAAATGGGTTTCACACATTGTACCCATGTGGGGAATCGAACCTGTACCCATGTGGGGAATCGAACCCAGGTCCTTGGTGTGACAAGTGAACACTTTAACCACTAGGCTATCCCACCGTCCTAATTCCATCTAAAGTATATTGTGTACATATGATGACATGTTTAGTGTTATTTTAATTAACTGAATTTATAAAAATTAGGGATTGGTCATTCATTGTAGAAGACTGGGTCAGTTTCATCTGAGGAAGGCAATCAAAAGTTTATACACCTATCTGGTGAGGGTCATATACAAATTGACATTTTGCGATAAAATATGGAGTGCTTTTGCATTTGTCTTTTCTTTTCCTAAAAATTAGTTTGAACCTAGATCTTCAAGGATCTACATACACACTCAGAGAGAACCAGAAAGAAAAACATCAGAGAACATCCAAGTAAGACAACAATAAGTTAACATTACTTCAAAATGGAGTCACAAAATGATAGTTGATAAGAAAATAACAGGAAACAACAACAACATATTTTCATTTCAGTGAATTTCAGTTTATACTCAGATCAAAGTCACAGGTGAAATGGTGTTATTCAGAACACATTGATAATCATGGCACTAAAATCAGTTACACACAGTATGGCAACCATCACTCAAGTTCAGCAATCATTCCATCAATATTCTCCTACATACGTCAAGTTTCTTACGTACATGTCCCAATATCTCCACATCAGCATGTCTGATTGGCTATTTTAGTCCAGCATCGTGATCAGTTCCATCTGCAGAGCGATATTTGTATATCCCCTTCCATGCTTTTATATTCCTTTATACAAAAGAGCTTTATTTGATGCCGGTTCTCTCTGTCCTGCTGTTTAGATAAGCCTCCTACTTCAGTAGCGGCGAAATTCCGGCCTGTGTCTTTATTTTGTAATACAGCGAAAGGTCGACCTGCCCCATTCCGTTCATTCCCCCAACACTGGCAGCACTGGTACAGATCTGTAGGAATTCACTTTTTGTCCTAATATCGGTTTATTCCCAGACGAAAATTTGAGAAAAATACCATTTTCCTGACCACTGACTAACAACACAGTTTTGTCAGATAAACCATACTGAAAAACTTGACAAGTGAATTTTTATAATTATTCTAATTCAATCTACCTAAAAATATATTTTACATGATATTGATTCTAAGTTTATTCAAAAATTTGGAAAATTGTTGCATTTTTCAGTTTGTTGTTTTGACCAATTGGAGCCCAAATGTAATCATAAAATGAAGTACGTTAGTATTATACTTATCTCACAGATTTTTCAAAAATACATAAGAAAGTAAAGAGCTAAGTTTTAAGCCACTGCAAATCTATAACAAAGTCTTCTCAGAAGTGTGTAAATAACTGAGTCTGGACCAGACAATCCAGTGATCAACATCATGAGCATCAATCTATACAATTGCTTCTCGGAAGTAAATACCACATGTAAGACAAAAGCAAACAAACACACTGTAATTTAAACAGTATTAGCAATTATGTTTACCTCTTAACCAAACAATCCCAACAACATCGCTTCACCTTTAACCCCTACCAAATATATATAGATATTAAGCTGCAAAAACTGGGAAATACAAACTAACAAACTCTGGGAATAACATCACATGGGATTTTTTGTCCAAAGATAGACACCATGTAATTATATTTGAAATAAATTGTCGGAAGCCTGCAGATAAATTTACAGATTAAACTTTTAAAAGGAAATTTCTTTCAAGAAAATGTGCTTCACTTAATTACATTTCAACCAAAATAAAAGATTGAAATCACGATAACTTTGTGTTGAGTGTGAGGTGCACTACCCTAGAGCAGTAAGGCTGGTCTTCCTCACACCTGTTCCATGTAGACACCGAGAAAACCAGACCAGACCGATGTCTGGAATACCAGGAACTGACGGCATGGATTGACGCACAACCACAAACAAAAATAGAAATGCTTAGCTTTGAAGAAGATCAATTTGACTTTTGATGCAATTCACTGACGATATTTGTTCTTATACAAAGTAACAATAGGTGCAGATGTACGACGAACCGAGACAGAAAACAGAATATGTGTATAATTTTCTGTTTGCTACCTAGATACTTGGTTATCAATCTAACAACAATGTTTGTATACTATACATTTTGTCTAGTTAAATCTGCAGTAAATCTTCTATCAAATCCTTTTCACCTCAGTCAATCCTGGGTCAAACATTTGTAGCCCCATCATAAAACCATTTTGACCTCAGTCCTACATGAAACTTGTCAACTACAGTCCAGGGCTGGAAATAACTTTAAAATTGCTAGTGTACTCCGGTACAGTGGCACAAGTAAAAATACTAAAATCACTTGCCCTGATAATTTTTCCACTATACTGGCCGAGTTTCTTGTTGATTTTTTAAATAAACAACATAATTAACATTGGAAAATCAACTGGACACCAGTACAGTGTGATAGACAAATATGCTTGCCCGACAGAAAAAACACTGGACTCGGGCGTCGGGCAATGGGTAATTTCCGCCCCTGCAGTCAATACTGCATAAAATCAATTTAACTTTAGACTATCCTGGATCAACCTTTGTAACCTGTGTACGACCTTTGTAAACTCCTGTTAATCCTGTGCAAGACCTTTGTAACCTCCAGTCAATCCTGTGTAAGACCTTAGTAACCTCCAGTCAATCCTGTGCAAGACCTTTGTAACCTCCAGTCAATCCTGTGTAAGACCTTTGTAACCTCCAGTCAATCCTGTGTAAGACCTTTGTAACCTCCAGTCAATCCTGTGTAAGACCTTAGTAACCTCCAGTCAATCCTGTGTAAGACCTTAGTAACCTCCAGTCAATCCTGTGTAAGACCTTTGTAAACTGTCAATCCTGTGTAAGACCTTTGTAAACTCCAGTCAATCCTGTGTAAGACCTTTGCAACCTCCAGTCAATCCTGTGTAAGACCCTTGTAAACTCCAGTCAATCCTGTGTAAGACCTTAGTAACCTCCAGTCAGGTCTGTATAAAACCTTTGGAGTGAGTGAGTGAGTGAGATGGGTTTTATGCTGCTTCAAGCTATATTCCAACAACATCACGGCGGGTGACACCAGAAACAGGCTTCACACATTGTACCCATGTGAGGAAACGAACCTGGGCCTTCAGCGTGATGAGCGAACGCTTTAACCACTAGGCTACCCCACCGCCCCAAATTCTTTCGAACCCCAGTCAATCCTAACAATCTTTTTAAACCTCAGTCAATCCTGCATGCAACCTTTGAAAACTTTGCCAGTCTAATTTTTCTTTTCATCTTTTAACCAACGTTATTCTCTTTAAAAAAATACTGAATCAAAGAAACAAACAAATATGCTCCATGATAGACAAACACTGATTTGAAAACGTTCTGCTTCAACCTGATGGAACACTAAGCAGTTAATTTAGATAGAGACAACATGATGGCTCGGAGATGATGGGCCACAACATATATTTCTCATTAGCGTCTCTTCCTCTTAGTTGAGGTGAGATAAGAACCTGATTGGATCTTACTTTCTCCTGCACAGAGCCATTGGAAACATGTCTGCAACCTCATACCAGCCATACGACCACAAAATTAGCCAATTGTTTAGCAGTGTCCGTGATCCCTAAGACACTGTCTTCTGTCTATGACGGAGCCACATGTTTGTACATGTCTTTAAAGGCACAATATCACACATTTTCGACAATATTTTGGCCTATATTATATATATATTGGGGCATATGCACTCACTTTAGCTTCCTATTGTTGCAATAAAAGACTTATTATCCCTTACAACTTGCCTGAAATCGATAATTGAAACTTTGAGACGAACTGATTCCAAACAGGGAACACTTTTCATACATGGAATTGACTCAATTGCTCTGTACATCGAAAACTGTCGCACATGGTGTTGTCAGTGTTTGCCAAACTAGTTTCAATCACAAGTTGTGTGTACGATATTCATAAAGAGCGCGCTCCAAGGGACATAACTCTATGGGGTTCACATGAATTAATGTTCGGTCGGTAGGAGGCACGAGAGTCGATTTAATGCAAGGTTGCATTAATTTTTTTGAACCTTTTAATTTAATATTGTTATCTAAATACATAATTTTGGGGGAATAAGTTATATGGTAGCTTCCTGAGGTCTGATAGTAAGTATGTTTTCTTTAAGAGAAGATTGTGTGACATTGTGCCTTTAACTCAAACAGTTGCACATTCAGTGTGATTTTGCACATGATCTTTGAAACTGTGCACTGAACAACCTGATAGAGAGTTCTGTGAAGATTCCCATGAATATTGATACAACAAAACTACATCACGACTTGATGCTGCACTCAGGTGGACTTCAGATTATCTTCAACACAAACTGCATATGAAAGCTGCCAGAGGCAGTGATTAATGGTTGCAGGGGGGAGGACTTTCTTTATTCATTGTCCTATTAATGACTGCAGATATACTTAGTGCATTCTAAAGTCAGGTGGGTCGTTCCATATATCTTGATTCTTGCCAAGCTAGTGATGCAGACATAGATGTAGTAATGTGGATATATGCTAGGTCATCATATTCCAGTTATATCGCAATGACCTGTTGGGGATTGTTTGTTTGGTCTTTAATGTTGCATTCAGCAATATTGCATCTATATGACGTTGGTCTGTAAATGATCGAGTTTGGACCAGACAGACCGGTGACTGACATCATGAACACTGATCTATGCAGTTAGGATATGATGACATGGGTCACCATGGGTCACCTGACAACCTGATTCCATAAGTTCTGTCAATCATGGGTTCCTGGAAAATCAGTTGTCACACAGATCCTCAAGGATCTACACAGACACACAGACACATAAATATGAGTGAGTGAGTGAGTGAGTTTAGTGTTATGCCACACTCAGCAATATTCCAGCTTTATGGTGGCAGTCTGTAAATAATTAAGTCTGAAGCAGACAATCCACTGATCAACAGCATGAGCATTGATTATGCAGTTGGGATACGATGACAGGTGTCAACCAAGTCAGTGAGCCTGACCACCTGATCCTGTTACTCGCCAGCCAGCCAGCAAGACAGACAGCCAAACTGATGATGACCCATAAATAACAGAGTCTGAACAAGGGGAATCAATGGTCGACAGCATGAACATCATGTCATGACACTGATCTTGTGACCAACAAGTCCTTCATTCAGCTGGAATGATTCACTGTGGATCTACTTTGTGCTCATTGCCCCATGTTGGGTGACGACAGATCTCAAAACACTAACCTTGCTCCATCGCCCCTTGTTCCAGTGGGGACAATGACCTCGGGCACATCGCTTGGTGTTGCGAGGCATCTTCTTGCTGCAGGTGGTGGTGGGTTGGGTGTTTCCAGCCTGGTCTACACACACCACCACCCTCTGTCTCTGGCCAGAACCACAGGTGGCAGAACACTGGAAAGTTACAATAAAACATCATAAGCGCACAGGTAATGTTACTTAGATCGTTCATGCAACAGCCAGAGAAAGGCTACAGTGCAAAGTACTATCAATTATTGTCTCTCAGCCATTGTTAATGGTACAGTTAAAGTTTTATGTAACAGACAAAGTTTGTGTTAGAGGAACAATTTATGTAACAGCCATAGTTAATGTTACAGTTTATGTAAGTCAAAGTTTATGTTGCAGTTACAGTTATGTTAACAGCCATAGTTAAAGTTTGTGTAACAGTCATAGTTTTTTTTTAAATAGATTATGATAGTTTGGTTCATGTGACAGATTTTGTATTAAATGTTTATGCTACAGGTATAGTTAATGTTAAAAGTGTAGTGTAAGTTACAACCATAGTTTATACTGCAGCCACAGTTTACATCAGGGTGCCGTTGTACAAACAACTACAGCGCTAAGACTGCCTTAAGTCCATGTTAAGGTATGGGAGTTACGGACGCCTTAGTACTAAGACTGTCTTAAGTCTATGTTAAGGTATGGAGTTCTACGGTCGCCTTAAGTCTAAGACTGTCTTAAGGTAATGGGAGTTACGGTGTATTAAAAGCTAAGACTGTCTTAAGTCTATGTTAAGGTATGGGAGTTACGGTCGCCTTAGCACTAAGACTGTCTTATGTTAAGACTGTCTTAAGTCTATGTTAAGGTATGGGAGTTACGGTCGCCTTAGCACTAAGACTGTCTTAAGTCTATGTTAAGGTATGGGAGTTACGGTCGCCTTAGCGCTAAGACTGTCTTAAGTCTATGTTAAGGTATGGGAGTTACGGTCACCTTAGTACTAAGATCGCTTTGGCACCCAGGGCCATATCAGACCATTCCTCCATGCATTATTCCTTCTCAGAAGCAATTTTAATCACATAATCCACATTTAGCCTAGCCCGTAGCACTGGGGACCTAGAATCTGCCCTTGAATCAATTATTGCCTCTGAACAAGGCACGGCTAATCACAATAAGCAAGAAACGAAGCTGAAAGTGATTAGAACATCAACACAAAACATAAAAGACATGGAACTTTAGAAATCCGAAGAATCTTCATAACAAATGGATAGTGATAACTGCGGGTAAATTTTTGGAATCAGCTAAACACCGATTCCATTAGACCAGGAATGGGGATTCTGATTAATCTCCCACTTTTTGTTTAAAGAACACCAGGTGAGAAATCTGCTCTGCATCAAGTCGATTAACACAACAAACAGACTTGAAGGGATAGCTATGAATCCTGTTCAAAACGTTCCAAAACAACATTCCAGAAAATGTAACCTACAGTGCTAATTACCAACAGAAGGCACTCTTCAGACAATAGAGATGGAAGATTCAGGACAGGGTTATGTAAACAGAAAAACAGAAAAACGTGTTGGTGTATGTTACATAGGGTGTTCCCTATTTTCTTGTATTTTGTTCAAGGTCTTTTTCTTGTTGCCTTAATTTGAATTTTTTCCATGAGTCGAATCGCTGGGGACCAAGTAATAAGTTCGACTTATCGATGTATTCGAGACATAGGTATGCCTATGAGGGTAGAAAAAAAGATGATCCAGTCCTAATTCCTCCGCCTAAGCATTTGTTTATCTAATGATTTCCATATCACTAATAGGGGCACCTTATCAGTTCCAGTCTGATTACCACAGACAGTGATTTCCGTAAAATCACTAATCTGCCTTTTGAACTCACCCGTCAATGGCGGAAAGGTGTGAGCCGCGCTGGTTTGTTAATTGGATCAGTTTGCTACACCAATCAACTTCTCATTGACTGACTTCGGCTTATGTATACAAGATTGCTGTTGTTTGAATCTCATGGGACCAAATTTCCTTCTCGAGTCATCGTGTGTATTTATGAGACGTGTTCGTGTAACCGGTATTCAAATGATGACAACTATAACAGGGAATGGTTGGGACCGACAGGTACTTCGAGTTATGCATAATATTTGAGACACCGGCATTCGACTCATCGGGATTTGACTGTAGTTTGATGGTAATGTAAGGCTAGTTCAGGTTTTATCCAGAATATCACATCTCAGTTCTATCATGATTAATAACCTTGACATATTTCTCACAATACCTTCATTTCAGAAGTTTTGTCACCATGAGTAATATGATTTTTCTTCTCCCAAATACACTCCAACATTTTACTCACATATGCCAATTATTTGACTGAACAGCCATCTTTATCATATTCATTCATTCATATCAATATATCATATTAGGGAAAGGGCTGAGGGTACTTATTAGGGCTGGGACAAGATCAAATAGAGCAGAATGGGGCCCAACCCCTCAAATACCAATTGTAGGACTCAACAGCTGGGTGCAAAATGTCCCAACCTGTAAAGATCCAGGTTAGAATTTGTCTTCAGCAACCCATGCTTGTTGTAAGAGGCAACTAATGGAATTGGGTGTCAGGCTCGCTGACTTGGTTGACACATGTCATCATATCCCAATGCATAGATCGATGCTCATGAATTTGATCACTGGATTGTCTGTCCGGACTCAGTTATATACTGTGCCATATAACTGGAATATTGCTGAGTGCTGCGTTAAACAATTAACAAACCAAAACAAAACATCGCATTGGGAATCAGAAAGTTCTGTCAAAAAGGGGTGGAGGTGCATTCTCTGCTTCATAGGAATCACACATAACCTCAAACAAGGTTTCCTTAACCATGGCCAATAAAATCGATAAGAAAAATAACTACAGTGAAATAGCCTCAAAATCTAACAAAGATGAAGAACTACAACAAAGATATACACACCCAAAACCCATCTAATTATTAAATCAGATCAGCAAACTCTCAAATACAGTCAGTGAATATGCTTCTATGCCACTTTTAACAATATTCCAGCAATGGGACGCCAGAAATGGGTTTTGAGTGGGCAAATTGTACAATGAGTGGAATGAAATGAAATTCAATGGCTTGACAAGTGAACACTTAAACCATTAGGCTATGCTACCACCCTGTCTTCACAATTAATCTATATTTATAACAGTACTAAAATATGAATTTGATAAATTATTCAAATTATCAAAACAACCCTTACCTTTTAGAAAATATTACATCATATCTTGAATTGATTATCAATCCAGAAAACCACCCAGATGAAAAAACAACCTTTTTAACATATGATATTATTATTATTATAGGATATTTATATAGCACACATATCCGGGCAACTAGTGCTTGCTCAAGGCGCTGGTATTTTTCCCCTCTATCATTGGATGGCAATCTCAATGGCACATCATATTATCAATCTCAACTCCCTGGGGAGTATACAACTCTTGCAGCCACTAGGCGCACCGAGTTATTGTGGCTTTCTCATCCGAACATCCATCAATATTCTTACTTTCTTACTGAAATATAACCTTGAAATGAGCAACTCTATTGAGCGAGCTATCCAATGGTGAGAAAACCCCACTTGTCATCATTCATAATCATGGAGGCGAGATACAAGCGGCAGCATCCTCGTTAATTGTGTTTTATCACACGATGAAAGCCTCAGATAATCACTAAACTCCATCGAACGCTGATAACCTGCGAACCCAGGTGCCCTTTTCATCAGAGGTAAATGGCCTTCCCCCCACATGATATATAAATATTCTGACAATTATATACACATTTTTCACAATTTATGATGAGACGGGGCAAACCACACACGTTTTAATATCCATTATTCAGGTTCATAACCCAACATGACCTTGTAGCATGACCTTGACATACTTACTTGTAAAGGTCATGATGTATTTATGTATGATTAATGTACGCAATAAACAAAATATGACAAAGATAAGCTGAAGTATTTAAAGCTTACTGCAGTCATTTTCAATTGCTTCATAATTTACAACTGGCACCTCCCCTTTAACAGCAACATAAACAAAATTTGGTGAGCATCTAAAAAATTAGGAGTGCCTATAGGTAACTGTACATATGTTCTGACCTTCGACCTTATAAACATATGATAGACACTATGACAGATTGAGGGAGAGTGTCATAGATAAAAAGTGCAATTTGTTGATTGTAATGATACCAATGAAAATAAATAGACATGTTCTATCAGTGATATGAATTGGTATCACACTGTAAACATAAATGGATCTTACTTCAACAGTGATGGAATCTGTTAACCTTTCATCATGGAAGAGGATGTTGTAGTGATGGAAACAAAAATGGCAATTTCTAGACGCCATGGTTATCAGCCCAACAATTAGTCATTTCTTACTCTGTACCATAGATGATAGTCTGTCTCACAGTCCCTCAACCACATTATTTTCCCTACTGCCTGTCCCTTCTTGCAATGCTAAATCCCAAACGAAGTAAGTCTAGATTTCCTCAGGTTCAGGAACCTGAGGTAGACTAATTCTTAGTCTCTGAATATATATAAATTTCATAGAAAGAAATTATCAAATAATATTTCCAAATATCCAAAAGTACCAAATTTCATTTCAAGTGAGTGAGTGAGTATGGTTTTATGCCGCCAATATTCCTGCAATATCACGTGGTGTTCTGATGATCGAAAATAATCGAAAATTGATCAAAAGAAGGATTAGAAATGATTATTGATTGTAAAAAACATATCTTCGATGAATCGGAATTGTGTTGTTTTAGTATAACACACATGGAATGAAGTAAACTAACCATTAAATTTGACAAATATTCACGAACAAACGTGCGCTCAACAGTGTAAAGCAATTGGCATTGTAAA
The DNA here is from genome assembly GCF_003918875.1 of Haliotis rubra. Lineage (NCBI taxonomy): Eukaryota > Metazoa > Mollusca > Gastropoda > Lepetellida > Haliotidae > Haliotis > Haliotis rubra. Next base: position 882,072 of record NW_025767133.1, on the reverse strand, counting down.
ATTTTAACCACTTTTATTATTCAATTACAAATCCAGTGTCTTTCTTGCATTTCATTGCATGACAGTATTCGTTATAAAAAAACATTAATTAGAAAAAAACCTGGGGAAAAACCCTTAAAATTGGTGATTACATTAAAAACGTATATATTTTGATTATAATCGATAATCGTTCATCACAAGTCCTCTGATAATCGATAGTGGATTTGGTTTCCGATTTCAAACACTAATATCACGGCAGGGGACACCAGAAAAGGGCATGTAACTATGTGAGGAATCAAACTGTTGTATTTGGCGTGACGAGAGAACACTTTAACCACTAGGCTACTCTATCGCCCCCTTCATTTCAAAGCCCTGGAATCATTATCCATGTTAGGATTATTCCCAGAACCTAACTGTACCAGCATCAACCACATGTAAAAAACCACGACCAGAACCCAAACCTGAACGCCACACCAAACAACATGCACATCGACAATTCCATCCAAGATCTACAAGTAGCTGTATGGGGGTATTCTATTGGGAATTAGTTGAAGTTAGATGAGTCTGCAGACAAGCCCTCCTTGGAGATTAGATAATTGCCTCATCTGGGAAAAGAAGATGGCTGAGTTATGGAGTGATGGAGGAACATTACACTTGTGTGATGGAGGAGCAGGACCACCTGATTGCAGTCAGGACGTTGTCTTGAGTTACTGATCTACTACACAGTAAATACTTGCTCTAGAAACTTGGTCCTGAGGGAAAATCGGACATCTAGGTTAAACTACCTCGCACAAATCGGCCAGATTATTAGCCAAGTACGTTCATGGGTCAGAAATATAACATTGGTTGGTTTGTTGTTTAACGCTGATCTACACAATATTCCAGCTATATGGCGGCGGTCTGTAAATAATCGAGTCTGTACCAGACAATTCGGTGATCAACACCATGAGCATCGATCTACACAATTGGGATGCGATGACATTCAACCAAGTCAGTGAGCCTAACCACCTGATCTGGTTAGTTGATCACCTCTTACGCCAAGCATGGGTTACTGAAGACTGATTCTAACCTGGATCGGGGCGGTGGGGTAGCCTAATGGTTAAAGCGTCCGCTCGACATGCTGAAGACCCGGTGTAACAGGCCAGAGTATACCCCTGTCCCAGACTATACCCGGGGTTAAACTGGGCTAGCCCAGACTATACCCCAGGTATAATCTGGGCTAGCCTAGTTTATACCCCGGGGTATATTCTGAACTAGGCCATAGTATACCCCCCCAGCCCAGGTTCGATTCCCCACATGGGTGCAATGTGTGAAGCCCATTTCTGGTGTTCCCCGCCGTGATATTGCTGGAATATTGCTAAAAGCGGCGTAAAACCATACTCACTCACTCACCCACTCTAACCTGGATCAGGTGCAGTAATATAACATAGGACTTAAGAGTGTACTATGGGAAGGTTTGGTTACTTCCTGTTATGTATCTAAGGTCAATGAAAGAGACAAAATTTTGAAACAGTTAAATTTCAGAGAATCCCATTTCTAAATCATGCTGGGAAATCAGTGAGTGAGTGAGTGGGTATGGTTTTATGCCGCTTTTAGCAATATTCCAGCATTATCACGGCAGGGGACACCAGAAATGGGCTTCACATATTATACCCATGTGGGGAATCGAACCCGGATCTTTGGCGTGACTAGCCAACGCTTTAAAAACTAGGCTACCACACCGCCCTTGCTGGGAATCAGGGAGAAACATACAGATAGAATCTACCATATTTGCCATAATAAAAGCAGCAGGTGTTTAGGAAATTGACAAAGGGAGTGCTTTTTAAAACAATACAGGACTTAAATTTGTTGATTTGAATCGAGCAATAGTGAACCAATTTAGTTCAAATATTGATGAAACTAATCTTTTTTTTTTTATTACAGTTACCTGGGTCAAGTTTCAAAGATTGACAACAAGCTGGCCTAAAAGTTGGTCAAGGTGCATACTGGAACCGGGCGTTTAATACAGAGGATACGGTATGTGTATACAGTGTTTGCGGCCTGGTTGTAGTACCTCCTGTTTAACCAGGGAGTATACATTGGTATCAGCTGTATATATACAGACGGAAGGGGCTGACCACACCAGGAACTGCCATCTGGACTTGTCCGACTCTCACGCTGAGGTCACTCACCACCGCTTCATCTGCCATAGGTCCTACTCCACCAGACCAATCAGTTTTCTACACAGTTTTACCCTTATCGGGAGGATGATATTTTCATAAATCCAGAAATTTACTGTTAACCTCGAACAGAATCATTACTGCAACATTTGATCTCTGTTAGGAAATATAATGTCAGTCTTTGAAGGGTTTGAGAAGCTCATAGAAATCTTCTCCATCTTCCTGGATAAAAGTATCTGAATAATCTGATGTTGACCTTTAATAGGTCACCCTGACCTCATTGAAAACAAAGTTAATGTCATCTTTCATTTGAGTACCATGATGTCAATGAAAACTAAATAAATTAATGTCATTCTTAATCTGGCTACCTGTACCTTCGTCACAATATGTAATGTCAACCTTTCTAAGGGTACCCTGACCTTCATCTTATCGTGTAATGTCAACCTTTCTAAGGGTACCCTGACCTTCATCTTATCGTGTAATGTCAACCTTTCTAAGGGTACCCTGACCTTCATCTTATCGTGTAATGTCAACCTTTCTAAGGGTACCCTGACCTTTGTCACAATATGTAATGTCAACCTTTCTAAGGGTACCCTGACCTTCATCTTATCGTGTAATGTCAACCTTTCTAAGGGTACCCTGACCTTCATCTTATCGTGTAATGTCAACCTTTCTAAGGGTACCCTGACCTTCATCTTATCGTGTAATGTCAACCTTTCTAAGGGTACCCTGACCTTCATCTTATCGTGTAATGTCAACCTTTCTAAGGGTACCCTGACCTTCATCTTATCGTGTAATGTCAACCTTTCCAAGGGTACCCTGACCTTCATCTTATCGTGTAATGTCAACCTTTCTAAGGGTACCCTGACCTTCATCTTATCGTGTAATGTCAACCTGACCTTCATCTTAAGGGTACCCTGACCTTCATCTTACCCTGACCTGTCAATGTCAACCTTTCCAAGGGTACCCTGACCTTCATCTTATCGTGTAATGTCAACCTTTCCAAGGGTATCCTGACCTTCATCTTATCGTGTAATGTCAACCTTTCTAAGGGTACCTGACCTTCATCTTATCGTGTAATGTCAACCTTTCTAAGGGTACCCTGACCTTCATCTTATCGTGTAATGTCAACCTTTCCAAGGGTACCCTGACCTTCATCACAATGTGTAATGTCAACCTTTCTAAGGGTACCCTGACCTTCATCTTATCGTGTAATGTCAACCTTTCTAAGGGTACCCTGACCTTCATCTTATCGTGTAATGTAATGTCAACCTTTCTCTAAGGGTACCCTGACCTTCATCTTATCGTGAAATGTCAACATTTCTAAGGGTACCCTTGACCTTCATCTTCATCATGATGTGTAATGTCAATCGTGTAATTTCAACAGGGTACCCTGACCTTCATCATGATGTGTAATGTAATGTCAACCTTTCTAAGGGTACATTTCCTGACCTTCATCATTATGTGTAATGTCAACCTTTCTAGGGGTACCCTGACCTTCATCTTATCGTGAAATGTCAACATTTCTAGGGGTACCCTGACCTTCATCATGATGTGTAATGTCAACCTTTCTAAGGGTACCCTGACCTTCATCTTATCGTGAAATGTCAACATTTCTAAGGGTACCCTGACCTTCATCATGATGTGTAATGTCAACCTTTCTAGGGGTACCCTGACCTTCATCTTATCATGTAATGTCAACCTTTCTAAGGGTACCCTGACCTTCATCTTATCGTGTAATGTCAACCTTTCTAGGGGTACCCTGACCTTCATCAAGATGTGTAATGTCAACCTTTCTAAGGGTACCCTGACCTTCATCATGATGTGTAATGTCAACCTTTCTAAGGGTACCCTGACCTTCATCTTATCGTGTAATGTCAACCTTTCTAAGGGTACCCTGACCTTCATCTTATCGTGAAATGTCAACATTTCTAGGGGTACCCTGACCTTCATCATGATGTGTAATGTCAACCTTTCTAACAGTACTAATATGAACGATATTTTCTACCCTTCCACCCAGCCCTTTCTGTAAAGCTATAGCCCTAAATGAAGCAAGTCTAAATTTTTGCCAGGTTCTGAATCTCCAATCTCATTGGGGCTGGTTTGTAGTTTAGATAGAATTGTTTGTTCTTATCAAAATAACATATTATCAGAGACTTGGCAGAAGTCTAGGTTCCACAATTTTCATACGAAAACTCATTTACTCACTTTGTGTCAGTTGAGTTGAGTGAGTTAGGTTTTATTCCAGCAATATCTTGGTGGGGGACACCAGAAATTGGCGTCAAACAATTTGTACACCATGGGGAATCGAACCTAAGACTTCAGCATGATGAACAAATGTTTTAACCACAAGCCCACTGCCCCTAAAACTCTATATGTATCCAACATCAAGAAGATCCCCTTAAATGTAAGAAGCTATTCTGACCATTCTTGGACTTGCCTGGCACCTCAGATATGTTGAAGTAGTTGACACTGATTCATCCGCCTAACCAGACAATATGTCGTAAAACAACACTACGGTACAACACAAATACTGCCCAGACTTAACACAATCGTCCACACCAACAATTCAACCATTATTCAAAGACGAACAAAACCCATCATATCCTTCCTGTCATGCCCGACCAAATTGTTTCCAAATAGAAACATATCACATCAATGTATAGAAACGGAAGTCAGTTCAGTGCCTGAATCTTTGCATCGTGACCCGGCAACGTGTGTGTGTGTTGGTGTTGGCCGTGTACCACCAGGGGGCACCACCACATGTTACTCTGTCAGACACATGTGTCGTGGATATGTCAAAACACAGTAAGGTCATTGTATCAACACATAGGGTCCGTCAAACTCACACCTGCCAAAGCCCTGTGTGTTCCCACATGCACAGTACCACAAAACAGTGCTAAACTCTGGAACATATATCATTTTAGATTTTTCTCACAAAGTTTTACAAAACAAATTAACAGTATTTACTTCATATAATCATTTACGTATCTTTATGAGTCTGTGAAATGGTTGTGAGAAATATTCTGGTTTTGATCAAATTGTTAAAGTTTTATAAAAATTACCTAGACAATCTTGCCTTACTGTAATTAGATCAGTTCAGACATTGTGAACACAAATACTAATACTATAAAATACTATAAAATCACCCATTTTAAATTCATGATGAAACAGTGTTTTCAGTGTTTGGCAAATTTCTAATGATTTGATGAGAAAATTATGGCTACCATATTCAGTTATACTGCATGAGCTATAATGAAGTGCATAAAGTTGTACATTTACGTTTATTCACAAATATACCTGCTAAGTTCTGATTTGATGGTTTGAAATAATAACAGAATCTGAAAAAAACCTTTCCCCAAGTCATGAGGTACTTAAAATTTCCGTCTGCCATGTCTTAAGTTAATGATTTAACGTTATCCTATCTCCTTCTGTAAAGAAAACCAGTACTTAGTGATTACTTCCAGTTACATTAGCTAGAGAAAGTGAAGTGCTTTCATGGTGGCTGGTTGCTGATAGGGATGAAATAGGATGGGGTGTGATGTATTCAGAACAACATGACGACCACTTGCACCAGTTATCTCAGATAATACGGAGGACTTTTTACTCATATAAATATTTGTTTGGATAAACCAAGTTGATTTCATCATCGGGCAGGATGCGAGGAGAGTCTTGTAGATTCTGCTGAGAGGGAGGAAGATTTTGATTACTTCAGCTAAAACCTGCAGCTGTGTGAATCAAATATAGGGGACTCCCATGGGGTTGATGAAGGGGAGGGGGGAGGATGGGTGAGGGGGGTTGCTTTTGGATTGACAGGAGTAGTATTTTGCTCAGGGGGTAGTTGATTGTTGGAACAGCCACTTGAGGTAGCATTGTCCTATGATGATTGATGATGCTACAGGGGAGGAGAAAGGAAGAGCTTGACAACAGGTGGTTGGCAGCGGCTCTGAGTGGTCCAGCTCCTCCCTCACCCCACCCATGACGAAGGGAAAGCATGTGATACTGTTAGGGGGACGTCCTTGGTACCACATGTACTTACAAATGACCAATGAGATGGTTGCTTCTGGTTGCTAAGAGACTTCCCTCGGACCCAGCCTATGGGGATATCCCTGATTCAGCAAAGTGGACTTTTATGGCAGTTTAGTTAATAAATTATAATTACATGATCGTATAGTATTTCAGGGTCAAAGGTCACGCAGAGGAAGTTTTAAAAAAATGTTTGTAGGTGGGAGGCACCGCCCACAGGTGCCTCCCACCTCACTGGATTGGACAAGAAACGGTACACATCACAGATTGGGCAAATATTTACAAAATCAAAAGGGAAGGGTGTAAAAGACAGACAATTGATGATAATTAGCAGGTGCAGAAAGAAGTCGATATATGGAGTGATCGGACAGGAAGTAGACAATGGGAGCCACGATGGAAAACTGGTTTGTAGATTCTCCTCGCCACGAGGTTTCTCGTACCTCTAAATCACATGGCTAGCCTAGCTGTGCTGTACTGCTTAGCTGGCCTAGCTGTCTAGCTGCCTACTACCGTATACCAGTGGAGTGAGATGAGATTGGAAGCTCTGTCCCACACATCAAACCTCTGGTAGGGGAATCCGAGAATTTGACAGGCAAATATTATTAATATTATTTTATGCATATTTTTCCCAAAGATCTATTGAAGATATTTTATTGCAATATTTAAAGAATATTTATTTTTCATAAATACATTTGAAATTTTTTGAAAATAGTTTGGACACATTTTTTTCTTCTTCACCACCACCACCATCATCATCATCTGCACTTGCATAATTATCAGCATCTCTGAACAGTCGCATGAAGAGTGTGATGATTATCTTTACAGAAGTCTGCTATATATACATATCTCTACTATTACTTATCATTGATTTTGGCACACAGAGAATCAGGGGCTACTCCTAATAACAAAACAATAATTATATAGTTCAACGACATAAAACCTTTGGTTTATATAACTGAAAATATATATACACCCACAATAAAAACACAGAACAGCCTTCTTCACAAACTTAAAAAGGTAAAACTTAAATTTTGTTGAACAAAATATTTCCATTTTATGAAACTGAATGTGAACACTGTTAAATTATTATCAACAAGGAGAAACAGCTTATTGACCTTCTTGAATAATACCTTATCCATGAAATTAAAAACATTACTGCCATATTGTATGACAATTACCCTTGGGTTAAAAGGTAGATTAACAGAGAAAAAATATCGACACTAATATATCAAGAATTTACAAAGACATTTTAAGGGCATTTTATGGTATGACATATTAATCATGTGTATATAAATATGTAGAACAAATATGTAATGTACCATCACGATAGAAATATGTTTCCTCTATAACATGTATCAACTAATGATGATATATGATCCTCGTATGCAAAACCAGTATTTCAAGTTGAATAATTGCATTCGTTGCTATGACAACCAGTTGGTATAAAACAAGTGAACTAACATTAACATGGACAATACTGCAAATGTATTACTCTATATCTTAATAAAGTCATGAAATACTGAACATGTATACAAAAATAGATCAACAATGGTGGTTATTGTTTATTCCCTATATACACATCATTGTCAATCAGGTTGGCCATTATCTGGCATTAGGAAATGATATGCAGGGGTTGTCATGGTGATGATTAATGTATATGCAGGATAAATACATTGGTAATTGCAAAGAAATGTCTTCTTCTTCCACAACAAAGTTGATTATACCAAAATAAAAGAATCAAAATACACATAGACCATGTCGGACCCATTCAATATTCAAGATTAGGGACTTGATTTCAACAATCTCACAATGACCTGAACACAACCCATCTCACACTGACCTGAACACAACCCATCTCACACGGACCTGAACACAATCCATCTCACAATGACCTGAACACAACCCATCTCACACTGACCTGAACAGAACCCATCTCTCAATGATCTGAACACAACCCATCTCACAATGACCTGAACACAACCCATCTCACAATGATCTGAACACAACCCATCTCACACTGACCTGAACACAATCCATCTCACAATGACCTGAACACAACCCATCTCACACTGACCTGAACAGAACCCATCTCTCAATGATCTGAACACAACCCATCTCACAATGACCTGAACACAACCCATCTCACACGGACCTGAACACAATCCATCTCACACTGACCTGAACAGAACCCATCTCACGCTGACCTGAACACAATCCATCTCACACTGACCTGAACAGAATCCATCTCACGCTGACCTGAACACAACCCATCTCACACTGACCTGAACACAACCCATCTCACACGGACCTGAACACAACCCATCTCACACTGACCTGAACAGAACCCATCTCTCAATGATCTGAACACAACCCATCTCACAATGACCTGAACACAACCCATCTCACAATGACCTGAACACAACCCATCTCACAATGATCTGAACACAACCCATCTCACACTGACCTGAACACAATCCATCTCACAATGACCTGAACACAACCCATCTCACACTGACCTGAACACAACCCATCTCTCAATGATCTGAACACAACCCATCTCACACTGACCTGAACACAACCCATCTCACAATGATCTGAACACAACCCATCTCACACACACTGATCACAACCCATCTCACAACCCATCTCACACTGACCTGAACACAACCCATCTCACACTGACCTGAACACAACCCATCTCACACTGACCTGAACACAACCCATCTCACACTGACCTGAACAGAACCCATCTCACAATGATCTGAACACAACCCATCTCACAATGACCTGAACACATTCCATCTCACAATGACCTGAACACATTCCATCTCACAATGACCTGAACACAATCCATCTCACACTGATCTGAACACAATCCATCCAATGATCTGAACAGAACCCATCTCACAATGATCTGAACACAATCCATCTCACACATCTCACTGACCTGAACACAATCCATCTCACACTGACCTGAACACAACCCATCTCACAATGATCTGAACACAACCCATCTCACAATGACCTGAACACAATCCATCTCACAATGACCTGAACCCAACCCATCTCACACTGACCTGAACACAACCCATCCCATCTCACAATGATCTGAACACAACTCCATCTCACAATGACCTGAACACAATCCATCTCACAATGACCTGAACACAATCCATCTCACACTGACCTGAACACAATCTCTCACACTGACCCCATCTCACACTGACCTTAACACAATCCATCTCACAATGACCTGAACCCAACCCATCCCACAATGATCTGAACAGAACCCATGTCACAATGATCTGAACCCAACCCATCTCACAATGACCTGAACAGAACCCATCTCACAATGACCTGAACACAACCCATCTCACAATGACCTGAACACAATCCATCTCACAATGACCTGACACAATCCATCTCCATGACCTCACACGGACCTGAACACAACCCATCTCACACTGACCTTAACACAATCCATCTCACAATGACCTGAACAGAACCCATCTCACAATGATCTGAACACAACCCATCTCACACTGACCTGAACACAACCCATCTCACACTGACCTGAACACAATCCATCTCACACTGACCTGATCACAACCCATCTCACAATGACCTGAACACAACCCATCTCACAATGACCTGAACACAACCCATCTCACACTGACCTGAACACAACCCATCTCACAATGATCTGAACCCAACCCATCTCACACTGACCTGAACAGAACCCATCTCACAATGATCTGAACACAACCCATCTCACAATGACCTGAACACAATCCATCTCACAATGACCTGAACACAACCCATCTCACACTGACCTGAACACAACCCATCTCACACTGACCTGAACACAACCCATCTCACACTGACCTTAACACAACCCATCTCACACTGACCTGAACAGAACCCATCTCACACTGACCTGAACAGAACCCATCTCACAATGACCTGAACACAATCCATCTCACAATGATCTGAACACAACCCATCTCACACTGACCTGAACACAACCCATCTCACAATGACCTGAACACAATCCATCTCACAATGATCTGAACACAACCCATCTCACACTGACCTGAACAGAACCCATCTCACAATGATCTGAACACAACCCATCTCACAATGACCTGAACACAACCCATCTCACAATGATCTGAACACAACCCATCTCACAATGATCTGAACACAATCCATCTCACAATGACCTGAACACAACCCATCTCACACTGACCTGAACACAACCCATCTCACACTGACCTTAACACAATCCATCTCACAATGATCTGAACACAACCCATCTCACACTGATCTGAACACAACCCATCTCACAATGATCTGAACACAACCCATCTCACACTGACCTGAACAGAACCCATCTCACAATGATCTGAACAGAACCCATCTCACACTGATCTGAACACAACTCATCTCACAATGATCTGAACACAACCCATCTCACAATGACCTGAACACAACCCATCTCACAATGATCTGAACACAACCCATCTCACAATGACCTGAACACAATCCATCTCACAATGATCTGAACACAACCCATCTCACAATGACCTGAACACAACCCATCTCACAATGATCTGAACTCAACCTATCTCACAGTGACCTTAACACAACCAATTCTGTTAGATCCATTATACAAGTAGTGGTCTTAACGACTTTAGAGATATCTTTTGGGACTGCCAACTGGTCTTCCTCTAAAATAAGCCATGAAGCTTGTGACAAAGCCTCAACAGTGGCCATTCTTTCCTTGTCACATTCCATCAAAGGACAATATAACCACTGTGTAAGAGGTGAACCACTCCAAGACACCCATCCCCACCTCACCACCACCCATCTCAGACTCACTCTCAATATCAGACAGCATAATCGAGACAGATTACATAACATTACTAGTCTAGAACAGATAAAATCTGAGCTAACACACATCTACATTCTACATCAACACCAATACAGGTCTTTGAGTCTAGGTGCCAATTCAGCAAGCCAACTAGCTGAGGAAGCACATGTTCACTGCTAAGTCCTCACAACCGGTACATTTCCACGTTTCTCACATGGTTCTACAACATAAGCGGGTCAGGTTATCAACACCGGCAGGCAGGAGCTGCGTGACCTTCCTGGTGACCTTGCTGGCATCCAGCCCACTGACACACACCAGACACCCGCCAATCTGGCAGTCACTCAAACCACAATCAAACCGCAATCAAACATCAATCCAACATCGACTACAAGGAGTAGAAAACCATTATCAAAGCTACACCAGAGCACCAAGGAATTTTAAACTCAATCTTTCTCAGAGATTAAGCCACGGGTCATCTAAACAGACACTGTATCAAACTTGGACATCTAAAACATCCAACCGATTTCTCATTCCTTGACTCAGTGGTCAAGTCATAAACCTGATTCACTTCCCTGCCAGAACCGAGGGTATCAAATAGGTAAAATGTTAGTCTTGCTGTTGACTTTAAGAACCAATAAAGCACTGCTTCTTTTCATTCGACATTCCAGCTGCATATCTGATGTAGACAGACAAGTGTTATTCCACTACATCCGAAGAATGAGACAGTGGTGCCATATTACATTATTTTAGTCTCTTTTTCACTAAAAATGCAGCTCCTTTAAACTGAACACTTAAGACACACTTAAGAACACCGACTCCTTAATTGCAACAGATTCTTTTTGCAAATGATATAAATATTCATTAGGCATGTTACAAAAGCCAAAGAAAACATTTCATGGAATTTATGTGAAAATAAGACAAACATCTGAATATTCTAGTTCCACCCTTTAATGTTGATAACAAGTCGAGAGACATGGTAAAGTGTAGCACCTGTTACTGAGTTAATTACAAATACTACTACCCAATCTGCCTATTCCATGTCTGTTTTGGAGGGCTGATGGGAACCAGTTGCTTTACTGTAATTCACAGCATCTTGGTAATATCTCAGAGTCTTGGTAATATCTCAGTATCTCGGTAATATCTCAGTATTATCTCAAAATTTTACATTTCAGCACTCTCTTATCACTATTGCTGCCACCCATCTTTAGTTTCAGGAATATCAAGCAATATTTCATCACTATCTCATTATAACTACATTTCCTTCAATATCTTAGCAACACTGAGGATTTATTCAGTACCATTGTGACCACCAAATACCCATTCTATTTTCCCATCATTACGTCAAGGATTGGTTACTGGGGTGGTCTTGTAAGTGAGTTTGTATGGTTTTATGCATTGTAACTATATTCCAGCTACATCACAGGATGTTGGTTCAACCAGGGGAAAGACCATATTGATGCAGTTGTTAGAGTGAGTGAGTGAGTATGGTTTGACTCTGCTTTTAGCAATATTCCAGCAACATCATGGTAGAAATGGGCTTCACACATTGTACCCATGTGGGGAATCGAACCCAGGCCTTCAAGGCTACCCCACCACCCCTCAGGCCTTAGAGTTGAACTTGGATTCAAACCCAATATCATAGGTTCCTGGTTTACCTAGGGGAAGCAGCCCTGCACAACAAATTGCAGAACTGAGGCAAATCGGTCAACCGTTAGCTCTCACAGGATCTGGGCTGGGTTGATGTCAACAGATAATATGGTTTTACCTCATGGATGAGTGAGTGAGGGAGTTTAGTTTTACGCCACACTCAGCAATATTCCAGCACTATGGCGGTCTGTAAATAATCGATAACCTCATGGATGAGTGAGTGAGGGAGTTTAGTTTTACGCCACACTCAGCAATATTCCAGCACTATGGCGGCGGTCTGTAAATAATCGATAACCTCATGGATGAGTGAGTGAGGGAGTTTAGTTTTACCACACTCAGCAATATTCCAGCACTATGGACGGCGGTCTGTAAATAATCGAGTCTGGACCAGACAATCAAGTGATCAACAGCATGAGCATCAAGCTACGAATTGGGATATGATGGCATGTGTCAACCAAGTCAGTGAGCCTGACCACCCGATTCTGTTAGTGACCTCTTACAACACGCATGGGTTACTGAAGATAATTCTAACCTGGATCTCCACAGGTAACCTCATGGATAAAGACACATGTCTACATTAACACTGATATCATGTTCCGACTTGATTAAAATACAATAATATTCTCACAATATTCCTTCAGTACTGATGCTCTACTATAAAGAGGACCAGTGAAACGATCACCTGGATCATCAAGCCACTATATCAATCTAAACTTTGAAATATAATACTACATTCCTGGAAACTGCGTCACTTATACCATTATCAGTTGAGTGGAAAACACCATCAGTATTATTGGCTATTCCTTATCAGTTCTGTGGCAAATATCATCAATATGATCTTCTATTCCTTCAAGCCTTCGCGAGGGTGTGCTATTTTGATTTCAAGATATATGCCATTTGTATTTTCACACGAACATTTATTCTATCTAAATATTTACCAGATACATTGAGTATGAGACAGATGAGTGAAATATGGAATCATATTTCCACAACAATTTTCAAAAGATTTATTCTATTGATGTGAGTGGTTGCTGATGATTGCTATCAAAGGAAACACACCCAAGCTTTGATAGGCAATCACGCGGTTAAGATTCTGTTTATTTTACTAAAGTAAGCCCCCAACCTATTTTTACATATGTTTATGATACCATTGGTGCCAAAGGCAAATAGGAGCTGAAAAGAAGGACATAGTATTGGGTAAATATACGTTCTAATTGACAAAACAAACATTCATTGGAGGTGGCTTGCCAAATATTTCTTTTACTGGATACTATATTTAACACAAACTTCATGATGTGAAAGCTTAACATGGCTGCAGGGTTGTCATGGTGATGATTAATGTATATGCACGATAAATACATTGGTAATTGCAAAGAAATGTCTTCTTCTTCCACAACAAAGTTGATTATACCAAAATAAAAGAATCAAAATACACATAAACCATATCTGACCCATTTAATATTCAAGATTGGGGACTTGATTTCAACAATCTCACAATGACCTGAACACAACCCATCTCACACTGACCTGAACACAACCCATCTCACACGGACCTGAACACAACTCATCTCACTGAACGGATCTGAACACAACCCATCTCACAATGATCTGAACACAACCCATCTCACACTGACCTGATCACAACCCATCTCACACTGACCTGAACACAACCTGTCTCACACTGAACCCATCTCACAATGATCTGAACACAACCCATCTCACACTGACCTGAACAGAACCCATCTCACAATGATCTGAACACAACCCATCTCACACTGACCTGAACACAACCCATCTCACACTGACCTGAACACAACCCACCTGAACACATGCAACCAACCCATCTCACAATGATCTGAACACAACCCATCTCACACTGATCTCACAATGACACAAACCCATCTCACAATGACCTGAACACAACCCATCTCACACATCTCACAATGACCTGAACTGAACCCATCTCACAATGATCTGAACAAACCCATCTCACAATGATCTGAACACAACTCATCTCACAATGACCTGAACACAACCCATCTCACAATGATCTGAACACAACCCATCTCACAATGACCTGAACACAACCCATCTCACAATGATCTGAACACAACCCATCTCACATCTGACCTGAACACAACCCATCTCACAATGATCTGAACTCAACCTATCTCACAGTGACCTTAACACAACCAATTCTGTTAGATCCATTATACAAGTAGTGGTCTTAACGACTTTAGAGATATCTTTTGGGACTGCCAACTGGTCTTCCTCTAAAATAAGCCATGAAGCTTGTGACAAAGCCTCAACAGTGGCCATTCTTTCCTTGTCACATTCCATCAAAGGACAATATAACCACTGTGTAAGAGGTGAACCACTCCAAGACACCCATCCCCACCTCACCACCACCCATCTCAGACTCACTCTCAATATCAGACAGCATAATCGAGACAGATTACATAACATTACTAGTCTAGAACAGATAAAATCTGAGCTAACACACATCTACATTCTACATCAACATCAACACAGGTCTTTGAGTCTAGGTGCCAATTCAGCAAGCCAACTAGCTGAGGAAGCACATGTTCACTGCTAAGTCCTCACAACCGGTACATTTCCACGTTTCTCACATGGTTCTACAACATAAGCGGGTCAGGTTATCAACACCGGCAAGCAGGAGCTGCGTGACCTTCCTGGTGACCTTGCTGGCATCCAGCCCACTGACACACACCAGACACCCGCCAATCTGGCAGTCACTCAAACCACAATCAAACCGCAATCAAACATCAATCCAACATCGACTACAAGGAGTAGAAAACCATTATCAAAGCTACACCAGAGCACCAAGGAATTTTAAACTCAATCTTTCTCAGAGATTAAGCCACGGGTCATCTAAACAGACACTGTATCAAACTTGGACATCTAAAACATCCAACCGATTTCTCATTCCTTGACTCAGTGGTCAAGTCATAAACCTGATTCACTTCCCTGCCAGAACCGAGGGTATCAAATAGGTAAAATGTTAGTCTTGCTGTTGACTTTAAGAACCAATAAAGCACTGCTTCTTTTCATTCGGCATTCCAGCTGCATATCTGATGTAGACAGACAAGTCTTAGTCCAATACATCCGAAGAATGAGACAGTGGTGCCATATTACATTATTTTAGTCTCTTTTTTCACTAAAAATGCAGCTCCTTTAAACTGAACACTTAAGACACACTTAAGAACACCGACTCCTTAATTGCAACAGATTCTTTTGCAAATGATATAAATATTCATTAGGCATGTTACAAAAAGCCAAAGAAAACATTTCATGGAATTTATGTGAAAATAAGACAAACATCTGAATATTCTAGTTCCACCCTTTAATGTTGATAACAAGTCGAGAGACATGGTAAAGTGTAGCACCTGTTACTGAGTTAATTACAAATACTACTTCCCAATCTGCCTATTCCATGTCTGTTTTTGGAGGAGCGTGATGGGAACCAGTTGCTTTACTGTAATTCACAGCATCTTGGTAATATCTCAGAGTCTTGGTAATATCTCAGAGTCTTGGTAATATCTCAGAGTCTTGGTAATATCTCAGTATCTCGGTAATATCTCAGTATTATCTTACAATTTTACATTTCAGCACTGTCTTATCACTATTGCTGCCACCCATTTTTAGTTTCAAGAATATCAAGCAATATTTCATCACTATCTCACTATAACTACATTTCAGCAATATCTTAGCAACACTGAGGATTTATCCAGTACCATTGTGACCACCAAATACCCATCTATTTTCCCATCATTACGTCAAGGATTGGTTACTGGGGTGGTCTTGTAAGTGAGTTTTTATGGTTTTATGCATTTTACCTGTATTCCAGCTACATCACAGGATGTTGGTTCAACCAAGGGGAAAGACCATATTGATGCAGTTGTTACAGTGAGTGAGTGAGTGAGTATGGTTTGACTCTGCTTTTAGCAATATTCCAGCAACATCATGGTAGAAATGGGCTTCACACATTGTACCCATGTGGGGAATCGAACCCAGGCCTTCAAGGCTACCCCACCACCCCTCAGGCCTTAGAGTTGAACTTGGATTCAAACCCAATATCATAGGTTCCTGGTTTACCTAGGGGAAGCAACCCTGCACAACAAATTGCAGAACTGAGGCAAATCAGTCAACTGTGAGCTCTCACAGGATCTGGGCCGGGTTGATGTCAAGAGATAATATGGTTTACCTCATGGATGAGTGAGTGAGTGAGTTTAGTTTTACGCCACACTCAGCAATATTCCAGCACTATGGCGGCGGTCTGTAAATAATCTAGTCTGGACCAGATAATCCAGTGATCAACAACATGAGCATCAATCTACGCAATTGGGATATGATGGCATGTGTCAACCAAGTCAGCAAGCCTGACCACCCGATCCTGTTAGTCACCTCTTACGACACGCATGGGTTACAGAAGATAATTTTAACCCGGATCTTCACAGGTACCGGGTAACCTCATGGATAAAGACACATGTCTACATTAACACTGATATCATGTTCTGACTTGATTAAAATACAATAATATTCTCACAATATTCCTTCAGTACCATGAACAGGACCTTTGAAACCTTGATCATCAAGCCCCTATATCAAGCTAAACTTTGAAATATAATACTACACTCCTGGAAACTGTTTCACTTATACCAGTATCAGTTGAGTGGAAAACACCATCAGTATTATTGGCTATTCCTTATCAGTTCTGTGGCAAATAGCATCAATATGATCTTCTATTCCTTCAAGCCTTCGCAGGGTGTGCTATTTTGATTTCAAGATATATGCCACTTGTATTTTCACACGAACATTTATTCTATCTAAATATTTACCAGATACATTGAGTATGAGACAGATGAGTGAAATATGGAATCATATTTCGACAACAATTTTCAAAAGATTTATTCTATTGATGTGAGTGGTTGCTGATGATTGCTATCAAAGGAAACACACCCAAGCTTTTGATAGGCAATCACGGTTAAGATTCTGTTTATTTTACTAAAGTAAGCCCCCAACCTATTTTTACATATGTTTATGATACCATTGGTGCCAAAGGCAAATAGGAGCTGAAAAGAAGGACATAGTATTGGTTAAATATACGTTCTAATTGACAAAACAAACATTCATTGGAGGTGGCTTGCCAAATATTTCTTTTCCTGGATACTATATTTAACACAAACTTCATGATGTTAAAGCTTAACATGCCTGCATGTTTCAGATTCTTCACTGAACTAATTTCCATCATCCATAGCATAGTGGTCGGTCTCTCAGACCATAAAGAGTAAATAAAATGGAGTCAAAACTCAAATCTAGAATGAGTATAGCCTAGCAAGTATAGGCTGCTAAAACTTCATGTTTTATATTTTGAATATATGTTTGTAAATAATTTAACTTTATTTCTGGGACTAAATTTCTGTGTAACGGTATAGTTAATTCTAAACTGAACCAATATTTCTTTATTATTTGGCTCAGCTGGACAAACTATTTGTCCATGTATCCATGGATGACACAATTGCCAACAAGAGTACAGCATCCCTAAGACTCCTAAAACTCAAAAGTAGCCCCTTGCTGCACAAGCACAGGGGTTAAAAAAACCTTTTAAAAGCCACTTGCCACAGGGCAAGTGACTTTAAGAAAGTAACTTGTCCTGGATATTTTTCCACTTGCCCTGATTTTTATGACATAATCATGATGATGTAATTATGAAAGAATAAATCAAAATGGTATTTGATGTTAATATTCACTGGACTATTTATAGAGAAGTGATAAATGGCAAAGAAGTATAACTCTACATAATTATCATTGCAAAATTTAATAGCTACATTTTGAGCAGATATGAAATGAAATCCAAGTTTATTTGCAGTTTGAAACCGTAAGCAGAGATTATCTAGTAGCCCACGGACAAGTAAGATACCAGTATTTGATTGCCCGAAATGAAAACTGACTTGTCCCGGGTGTCGGGCAATGGGATTTTTGAACCCCTGAAGCAGCCTACAGGAACAGGAACAGGAACAAGGAGTCAGTTGATTTCAAATGACATTAAGCAGTTCAGTCACACAACTCTGATAACTTCACTAAAACTCTGACTATAACTCCTCTACACTCCCCGGTCATCATATTCATCTGGGTTCCATGCATGCTCCTTGTTAACATCAGAATACAACAGATCTCACATTTGTCAGTCTTTCAACTCGGCTAATGAATGAGAGAGAGAGGAAATGAGTTCAACAGTGTATTTCTGTGACAGCATGGTTTGCCTCATAGATGAGCCTGCCCAATATTTCATAAAATGCTTAAAACATTTAGTGTCCTTAACTAAACCAATTGTTACATTTTCATCCATATTTTTGAAAATTCTATGACATGAAGCATTATGTTTTTTAGATTTTATTTTTTAAACCAATTTTTCAAGTCTTCTGTACAAACCTTGATGAATGTAATTCATTTGTCAGTGATCAAATGTTTGGTGGGATCAAATACATGTAAATGAATAAAAGTAAAAAGCAGGGGTTGTAGAACACCCATAACAGAACCTTGCTGCACCACCAACATAACATTGTTCAGACAGGGACATTAAAGGGCAGGTGAAGTAAGGGGACTGTTAAGAGTGAATCACAACTTTCAATAACTGAAATTAAGAATGAAACAATCAGCTCTACACATTGGTCATCATAAATCTCTTGGTTCCCGTACAAAGCATTACACATGAGACAAGAACATAAATAACATACAAAATAATAAGATATACATTTTCAACAACAAAAGCTTTTAAAACAATTACCTGAGTTGAAAAACAATAACAATAGCATATATTCTATTGTTCACAACCAGATTAAGCATAGAAATCACACATGAGGCTTAACAAGGAACAACCGAAACCTCACCTGCTAACAATACAATCAATGTGTACAATGTTATAATGCTTTCATACTGATCTAAGTGAAACTATAACATATATTTTGATCAATTTGAACATGAGTCATCTCAACTAATTTAAAAGTTTGAAATTTTACTTAATATTTATAATTCATATTTTCAATACCTATTTAAGAAACACAATTGAATTTTGTGTCCAGGCCAGACCAATTATATTTCTTGTTTAAAGGATTTGTTTCAAGAATACGGAAAAAAAATATATATTTTTGGTGTTATGTCATAAGGTCAACATCTTGACTGGCCTCAACATTGCTGTTGCATTAAAAAGCAGTGTGCATTGTGCACAATAAAATACCAAATTTGATGCAACTTTATAAGTTTTGCTTTAGTATGCATCTATGAAATGTTATTTTTCTGTTGAAGTATCTGCCATAGCACCACATGTGGTGTATGCCACTTCTTTTTTACATTTATAAAAATATATATTTCATGTTTATTTATATCTGTATACATTATATTAGGGCTTCTACTGACTCTCTTCAGTAAATGTTTAAGACAGTGAATTATATCATATTTTTTTCTGAAACTTGTATGACATATCATGAGTCCATCTTTTCAATGAATACATTAAAGCAAAGTCAGCAATACTACAGATGATGCTAAACATCACCTAAATATATATCAATAATATTGCTGAATAGGTCTCCTAAGTTGTAAGAATTATTGGAAATAATTAATAGGTACTGATAGATCATAAATATAGCACAGAAGCTGTTAGAGATTGCTGTGTTTAACAATTGCATAGAGAATCAATGACTGAACGAAACATGTTGTGAACAGAATCTAATGGTCAGACAAATATGTTCTGCGACTGTTTGAAATTTCACAAAGATGAACACATTCATTGAAAGCCTTACGAAGAGATTTATAACAGAACATAACCTCAAAATGTTGTAGTCTATCTCAAGATAGAAGAGTCTCGTATGACTAAGGCAATATTTTATGTGCGGCGATTATAGCGACGCCGAAGCAGACGAAGCCGTCTGTTGTACGCCATTCTGTTTCTTTGAATTCTGTGATAAGCATGATATCTTACCGAGGACCACGGCTCAGTTCGCCATTGATTGGAGGAACTGTTGCACTCCCCAGAACACAGACGAGCATCAGTTGGTCGCGTAAATACGTCACAGTTGGAGTCTGCCAGAATCTGACCGTTGGGCAGCTGGCACCGAACGGCTCGGCTCTGTTGACCTTCTAATCCACACGGTGAAGAACACTGTCGGAAGATAGGGTAACCGGTAAAAGACATGGGAGATGGAAGCATCGTGAGATGTGGATGTTTGTCTATGAAAATGGACTAACAATAAAAAGATAAAAAAATCTGAAATATTGTCGATGGGGAAAATTATTAATGATTCTCGATATGAAAAAAGAGTCATCAATAAAATCATACACAAACATTGTGATGAAATTCGGTTATAATTTAGTCACACAATAAACAATGATAGATCTTTATTCACAGGCTCTATGCATAAACATGTCACCACACACCAGTGATGTGAAATGTGTTGATTTCTTTCAGACTTATTTGTCATTTTTGCTCAAAGTTACTTTCCAGATATTCATTGAAAATCAATCAATATTTAGTTAACAATTATAGATCTCTATTATCTATATCAATAGCCAGCCCTTATAAAAACTATGCGAGTTTAGGCTTAAAGATTGTATTTTCAAAAACATTGGGACTGTAGTCCAAGTCATAAATTTGTAAAACAAGACTTTTTACAAGTGGTGAGTAAATATATATACCAGTCTGTAAAATTAAAAAATAAATTACATGGCCCTTTTAACAACTGCTTAAGAAAAGCATTCCAGAGTTACTGTGCCAACCATTTAAAATCAATAACATTTATTACACATGCTTTCATTTATGCCATTCATAGTATGCTGCTGACTGTTGAGACAAGGGCTGAGAAAACACATCAAGGGAGATAATCGATTAATAAACTGTATAAAGGGAGACAATTCTTTGAAACGTGCTGTTCAAGATTTTAACTTTGCCCTAAGTTCTACTACTGTTGCTGATCCTCCTCCTTCTCTTACATACAGGATTTATTTATAGATTGCCAAGAGAAAGCATGGCATTAATTTTCACAAATCTACATTGTCTGGTGGCATTTTGAGCACCTACAGGCAAGGAATCTTGTACAATGTATGCACATGTATACTGACTGACCTCTGCCCACTGTCCTTGGTTCCAGCTTGGACATGGTCCACTGTTGCAGATCTTCCTCTCGTCTGGCTTGACTCTCTCATCGCAGCTATCGCTGGGTCCGTTCTCATCCTGACACACCACCAGCCGACCCTGGTGACCCTCGTTACATGTCGTTGAGCACTGGAATAACAATATGGCACTCAGTAACCTGATCTCCGAAAATAGAATCGGCTTGTTGCAATAAGAAAATTATATTCTTTAAAAAATTCCTTGTCAAATATCTTACATCTGGTTACTTGGTTAACATTAGGATATTTGAGATCAACATCTTTGTATACCTTAACACTACCTAAATTACGTTTAAAAGCTTTGTGTTTGTGGTGTACAGAATCTGCCCTAGGGATCATTTAAGGTTAATCTAGGCCATGTACCACAGTCAACTTTGATCATACTTTGATCAAGTTGGTATCGTCATATATTGTTGACATGTTTCAACAAGACACTGGTCACATGGGTTTGATTGATGAGTTTGATCACATGATTCTGATGACAGTGTTTTGATCATATGACTTGGATTCCATGAGTGAATGGACATTGATCACATGGGTTTGATCACATGCAAATAATCACATGATTTTGATGACAGAGTTTTGATCATATGACTTGAATTACATGATATGACATTGATCACACGTCTTTGATCGCATAGGTTTGAGATGACCTTGATCACACATTTGATGCATCACGTACCGGTCCCCATGGCCCGACTCTCCAGTGACTAGTCTTCTCCACCGTGTTGCTGGTGATGACTGCGATGTCTAACTCTTCGATGGAGTGACAGTCGCCCATGTTGCAGTTCTTCTTGGCATCAGGCTTCGAATCAGCGTCACACATGTAGTCAGCCATGTGCTTCTGGTTGGAGGTTTCGTTGTCGAGGACGATGCATGCGACATAGCGGGTCTGGGAGCCAGTGCCGCATGTCACAGGACACTGGAGGGGAAGGAGGGAACAGCTTGATCATAATGCTTACATGAGCCAATCCTTTCATAACACAACTGAAATACATTTCATAGATATGATGAAGACTTCATTATGCAATGAAGTTGCGAGCAAGCACATGAGTCACATACATTTCATAACTGCACAATCCTCTTAAATCAAGTTATATTCTTCAATAAAGCAATACAATCATTGCGAGCGAGTGAGTATGGTTTTACGCCGCTTTTAGCAATATTCCAGCAATATCACCTCAGGGGACCCCAGAAATGGGCTTCACACATTGTACCCATGGGTATCCATGGAATCGAACATGGGTCTTCAGCGTGAGGAGTGGACGCTTTAACCATTAGGCCACCCACCACCCCACAAGCCTTATGAACTCACACAAGTGACTTATGACAGTCTTAGCACTAAGTGTTTGCCACTGATATGGCAATGTCCCCCGCCGCTAAAGAATGGAATATCTATATTTACTACTTTTTATTTTTTGGTCACATACAAAATGCCTGAAATGACTGGCAACTGCATAATCCCCAATGTATGCTGTCACCAAATTTGAAGACATTGGGTACAACAGTCCATGAGATATCACGTTAACAAGAGTTTGAAAAGTGTTCAAAGTGTCATGGTGACCTTGAAGATAAGGTAAAGGTCACCCAAATCGACTGGTGTCTGGGTAATCCCCCAATGTAGGCTGTCACCAAATTTGAAGACATTGCGTACAACAGTTCATGAGATATCGCGTTAACAAGAGTTCGAAAAGTGGTCAAAGTGTCATGGTGACCTTGAAAATAAGGTCAAGGTCGCCGCTGAATACATAGTGACAAAAACAACCTTCACCTTCAATATGACCTCCACCTTTTACATGCCCTTCAACATCAGGTGGTTCTACCCTACCATTTGACAGTTAATAGTTCAGTTCAATAGTTCATTAGAGCTGTAAATACAGACTGTAAATACATACATGACTGAAACCGCCTGTCCTTATTAACAAGTGTTGACTGTACAGAGGGATGAAGATACTCACAGTGCTCCACTCGCCCTTCCTCCAGATACCGCAAGCCTTGTTGTTGCAGTCCTGCTTGCTGGCGGGGCGGTGGTGCGGGTTGCACATGGTGTTGTCCATGATGTGGCCGCGGTTGTTCATGCAGCTGACATAGCGATGCTGCACTCCAGGACCACATGTTGTGGAACACTGTAATAAAAACACATGTCAATACGAAAAATCAAACTTTGAATATTCTTGACAGTAACCTAGTTCTGTTTCAAATTGTGATAAACTTGAAATAGTTTCCATTGCCCCAAGAAACCAAGCTAATGAAATTTCACTGTATTGTTTTCCTTTTTCAGAAAATATAATTGAGTTCGGGTTTGAATCCAAACCAACATATAACATTTTTGGGGGGCGTGCTGGTTTTCCTGGAAGCAAATGTGTTGTTTAAAACATTTTCACCTCTATTTTGCAAAACAAATTGCATAATTTAAAGCAATTATCCCTAATAATGACCCCCCTAAAACTGGAAGATCAAAGTGTCAGCCCTAAAACAGGGACATTTATTTTTATGTATTTTTCAGATGCCGAGTCACTCACCTCTGTCCAGATACCGAACCTCCAGTGGGAGTTGAGAAGGTAGGAGGGCGTAGTTGGTGTGGTGGGTGGGGACAGGGTGGGGCAGGGCCCGATGTAACACTGGCTCTTGTCTCGAGGTCGCTTGCTGGCATCACACACAGCATCCTCTACAATGTTGCCGGTGAAGGTCCGGCAGATGACTGTCCTCATCTTCTCCCCAACCCCGCATGTGACCGAACACTGAAATAATAATCATCATCATAATCACAGTGTTCATCTTGTATGAGTGAAAGATGTTTGATTCTACTATTGAAATGAAAATTGTCCACAGATCCTTTGAAACTACAAAAATTGCAAAGAGCGAGGAAAAAAATCAGGAAGATACAGATTTCTTAGTCAGCATTGTGCAAAATCATACGCTCACCTCCCCAACAGTGTAAGATTACAAAACTTACCAACAACATTGTCTATCATCTATCAAAGGTCATGCATGAAAGGGAGGTAACTTTCATTCCTAAGCTCAACATCAATATCTTCAAGACCTGAGAGCCTAAAACCTGAAGTGATACAGACTTGGGTTGCTTATTTCGAAATCCAAAGTAAGGTATGCTGATAAACCAGGAACTGTCATTAGGGAGAGCCTTGGATTCAAACTCAGGATCCAGCAGATTCAAGGGACATAACTCTACACACTAAATTCTGGCACCTTGAATGACTAGGACCTGATGCATGAATATTTTGGCAACACAACAAAATAACTTTTGGACACACGCGCACGCAAGACCACACCGCCACGCTACGCGATAAATAAATGCGCATGCACACACACACACACCAAGATAACTTTTGGACACACACACACACAAACTAAATAATTAAATAAATAAACTTCTCTTCTTCTTTGTCTTTTGTTTTACCAACCAGTCTCTAAAAACATAAATCCATGAAGCAGGAAATATAATGGTTCTTGGTCTAAAAGGGATGACAATGCATTTGACGTACCGGTCCCCAGCCGCCAGCGTACCACTCTGGACACGCCTCGAGGAGACATTCCTTCTTGGACTCGGGTCTATTTTTCTTGTCACACAGGTGCTCCTCCACCTTATCTTCACCACGCCCACACCATACATCACGGTGCCGCTTGCCACTCCCACAGCTCACAGAACACTGTCCAAACATAACAGATTATCATATTAGAACGCTTCAAGAACATCATGGACTATCATCATAGAACATTGGCATAAGATAACCTCCGTATCATCATAGAACATTGGCATAAGATAACCTCCATATCATCATAGAACATTGGCATAAGATAACCTTTGTATCATCATAGAACATTGGCATCAGATAACCTCCATATCATCATAGAACATTGGCATAAGATAACCTCCGTATCATCATAGAAGATTGGCATAAGATAACCTCCATATCATCACAGAACAATGGCATAAGATAACCTCCGTATCATCATTGAACATTGGCATAAGATAACCTCCGTATCATCATAGAACATTGGCATAATATAACCTTTGTATCATCATAGAACATTGGCATAAGATAACTTCCATATCATCATAGAACATTAGCATAAGATAACCTCTGTATCATCATAGAAGTTTGGCATAAGATAACCTCCGTATCATCATAGAACATTGGCATAAGATAACCTCCTTATCATCATAGAACATTGGCATGAGATAACCTCCGTATCATCATAGAACATTGGCATAAGATAACCTCCGTATCATCATAGAACATTGGCATAAGATAACCTCCGTATCATCATAGAACACTGATGGGACATTGTCATAATTGTCATAAGCAGGGTTCAGGAATTTACTATCCAAGCCTTTCTGTACACCCCCAGTTATCTGTCTAAGGGTACACAACAGCATTCACCACCATGAATATCTGGATTTGTGAATCATGAAAATAGATTCCTTCATTGTTAATTATATAAAACAGTCATGATTTTACCTGTCTAATATATCCTATAGACATATATATCCTTGATTACAGAACTTGCCGCCATCAAATTATTGTCAAGATCCTAAACTAAACATTTACAGGAAGCAACCAACAGTTTTAAGGTCAAAAACAGCAGTGGTAAAAATATTCAAATCAATGTTTTTCAAGGATCGAACCCAACCATCAGTTTTCAGCCCTCAATATACTTTTCAAGATCCCAGCTAACAGTTTTCAAAAGTCAAACTAACAGTTTCCTGGACTTAAACCAACAGTTGCCATGAAGCAACCAACAGTTTCCTGGACTGAAACCAACAGTTGCCATGAAGCAACCAACAGTTTCCTGGACTTAAACCAACAGTTGCCATGAAGCAACCAACAGTTTCCTGAAGTCATCACTTTCCTGGACCAGACCAACCAAACAGTCCTCAAAAGTCAACTAACAGTTTCCAGACCCTAACCAACAGGGTCCAGGAGTCAACCATTTCCAAACCTACAATTTCCAAGATTCAAAATTATCTAGAACTAAATCTGACAACCACGAGAGAGCACTCACCCCAGTCCAAGCTCCTGATCTCCACTGTGCACAGGGAACCTCATTACAGGACTGAACGAGGGGTTCCTTGTGCTTGTCCTCGCAGTGACGGTTGTCCACAACATGGGCATCCTCATTGACGCACTGCGCCTCCCGCGTCTGATTCCCACCACCGCACGTCTTGGTGCACTGAAAATAGAGATCCACAACATTGAATCACTGATTCTAAAGCTTTCAGAAAGTGACCAAATGTAATATATGTTATATTTGGGAGTACACTTTCTCGGTTAAATTTTAGTACTCTTTCTGGATTTGTGGACACAAAGTATGTGATCTTGTCCACCAGTTGTCAGACTGTGGAAGCTGAGTGGGTTAGATCACTGACTTTGTGAGCTGGCTCCTGGATGGGACTCAACCCCGACCCAATAAGTTCAAATTCAGGCCAAACATATGGAATTTGGGTATGGTAAAACTGTTTATACTATTTCAACTAAGGTCCATATTTCTGAGTGACAGATCATTAGCTATTGCTTGCAGTGATGATTTTGTGTTAAAAAATGAATGATCATATTCTATCCCTGCATCCATAATTGGATGTCTTAGATTGCCAGTTAACTCACCTTGGACCAGTAGGCATAGTTCCACATCGTAGCAGAACACTTCCCCTCACACATGATGTTTGTGTGGGGCTTGGCACCGAGATGGCGACAGTGACGGTCATCCACTGTGTGGCTGGCCTTGTTGGTCTCCTTGACACAGTGGACAGTCCTTGTCTTGATCCCCTTGCCACAGTGAACCGAGCACTCCGTCTCACGCATCACCTTCCATCTGAGGACAAATATCTAACATTGATCAGGACAGCAAACAATCTGGGAAGGAAGTATCTATTAAATTTGGGCAGTAAAAAATACAACCAATAAAAAAATCATTCGTATTTCCAGACCATTCTGACCTTGGGGAGAAAGAAAAATACAAGATTAGTCTTTTAAAAAAATAACTAAACTTTTTGAGCAATAAATAATATCATGCTGCTTACAGTAAACTAATCAACATCCTAGATTTTAATTGATTCAGCATATACTTACACTACTGCATTACAAGAATCAGTAATGTCTTTATGTTTATTTACTCAAGCTTAGTGGTAAGCAAAAGCTGAAAAATATCTTCACACAATAAAAAGAAGAAGTGCGATCTAGTGAGCTTGTAGCAGCAAAATGTAAGACCTACATGATCTCAAAACCTCAGAAATTATTGCCAAGAATTCACTGAATAAATAGGGCATGTAAATCCCTGGATTTACGTACCTCAGGTAGCAATCCGTGTTGCAGGAGTCGCGGAGACGAGGGGGTTTCGCCTTCCCCACACAGTGCTTGTTGGACACAATCAGGAAGTCATTTTCTCGGATACACACGATCTTCCGCTTACGGAGACCTGCAGAATCAGTTGTAGTACATATAGGTACAAGTAACAGAGTTTCCCAACTAAATCAGCTCAGGTGAAAGATTTGCAAAAGCATAGGCTGCTCCATTCTCTTCCTACAGAGGTTACTCCTGTCATATCTTCCTGCATAACCTCTGTTCTAATACGGCCCATTCATGGTGTGAGCGTTCAAGACTTGTGATTGGAGGCAATCAGATTTAGTTGTGCAATTAGCGACGTTGTTTCAAAAGTGATCATTCGCAAGGCCTCGGTAATTTCCGTATGCTGCGAAAACTAAACTTCTTCCCCTGCGCGATGCGCAAACGTTTCTTCTAGACAGAACTCAGTCATGTTATGGCGGATCAGTGGCGTCTCCATCGCCCTCGTTGACAACGGACAAGCTAGCCATTAAACGTCTTGTGTGTAGCATCAATACAAGTCCCCGGCAGATGGGGGATATTTGTGGCCCCACATTTGCTTGTGTTAGTCAAGTTGAATCTAAGTCGATGTAACATGTGTTCTGATTGGATAGAAAGAAGGGAGATAATTCGTGTTGCGATCTTTTGCCGCTAGGGGATTTTACGAGAACCGCGAAATATGGCCGTATTAGAACAGAGGTTCGTAGGAAGATATGACAAGTAACCTCTGTGGGAAGAGAATGAGGCTGCTCAAGAAATATTGCCAATCAAATGTAAACATTCATTAGTTTGTGCACTTATTGTTTTCCATTCATTAGAACCATCAATGGCATTTTCTTCAAAGAAGCAACTACAGCACAAAACGAACATATATCCATTCATCAACCTTCGAAGTACTGACAACAGCTTGTATGAATGAAAACAGTTTCTAAAATCCATGAAAATACAGTGTTCTCACTTTAACAAATCCTCAAATAAACCAAGTTTTTCACACTTGATTGACTATACCTCTATATCTGTCACAGTTATTTCATGTGATGTGTTCCGAAAAATGAAGTCAAATTCTCATTCACACTCAAACTTCGACAACTGAAATATACGTAAAGTTTTCAAGTTTTCCAAACTGAGTAGAACCGCTTCAGCTGAACCAGCTCCGACTCCGTACTGACCTTGACAAAGGTGACTACATCGCTTCCACATCCCCAAGTTGTCCCAGCGGAACTTGGTGTCCTTCGGCGCCGAGACGGTGTAGGTGTAGCGGACATCAGGGGGCAGGAGGGACCCCACAGACAGTACCTGGCATGAGCATATATTATCAGATAGGTACACATAGTCATGGTCTTTGTGTGTGAAATACGCATTATGTTGGAAACCACATGATATATCTCCAGATCATCATCAGTGTCATGGTACTAAGTGAAACTCGTTCAATTGTTGGGTTTGTGCAATAGGGGAGGTAACTCTGGTTTGATGGGATTCTGACACCAAGGATCCAGCACAACACAAATTGGCAACATCACAGTTATATATATCAGGAACATTGCAGAGATATCACAGGTATATCAGAGCTATATCGCAGCAACCTATTCCAAGTTTGGACCAGAAACACTCGTGGTCAGTGAGACACAGGATCACCCAGTCACAAAAAAGTTTTCAATACTCACAAGCCATTACTTTCACTTAAATAAGTTAATAAATCAATTCAAATTAAGAGAAACTGCAAAAGCAGTTAAAGCAAAAATAAATATAAAATACACTCTAAAATTGCAGATGATTAATTTGATTTAGAGATTCCAAAAAAGTAATAACCTAGAGTCAAATGGGTAGCCTAGTGGTTCAAGAGTCACCTATAAGACCTAGGTTTGATTTTCTAGATCGGTACAATATGAGAAGCCCATTTCTGGCATTCAGTGGCATAATATTGTCGGCACTCTGCTGAAAGCAGCACAAAACTTCACTCACTCTCTCAGTATGGCACACTTACCTCGACAGAGATATCCTCCCCGATCATACGAGTGGAGTTGATCCTCTCCACGGGGACGTTGACGCCACTGTATTCCAGGTAGCCGTTCTGTACCTTGATGCTCCACTTCTGTGTGCGGACAATATGATCGCCATTCAGAATGTATTCCCCTTTGCTGTTCCTCAGGGCTGCCAAAAAATAATACAAATAATCATTTTGAAGTTTAAATGAATATCATTGTTTTGAATAGTATTTTCCGAAGTTGATATTTGGCCCCAAGCCTACAGAAAAAAAACTTGTCGATTTCAAACATTAAAATCTGTCCTAAACATTGATACTTTGACTCTGATTAATATCAAATGTTGCTGGTGACGTTGCATCAACTGATCAACTATTCCGTCTAACAGTACTAGAACCTTATTTGTTTCCTCCAGTCCTTTCTGTAATCCAAAATCCCTAAATGAAGCCAGTCCAAATGTTCTACAGGTAATCTCCTATCTCTCTGGGGCTCCTTTTGAATTTAGTGTTTTGAATTTCTATAAAAGCTATATATTTTCAGATGAAGTGTTAGTCCACTGATCAACTCACAGAGGTAGTTCCAGTCGTTGCTCGTGTTCTGGTACCCATGTTGCAGGATCTCTATGTTGGTCGCCCCACTCGGCACCGTGATCACCTTGTTGTATCCTGCAATAAAACCATCATGGCGTCACACTGTCGTCGCTGTACTTGTTACAGACTAGGACTTCACGGACTATTCAGAATATACATTGTAACAAGTAACGCCTACCTCACTGTAGGCCACTGAAATAAACTTTTCAGGAAATATATCTTTTCCATAATATGGTAAAAGTCAGGATTAAATGCATTAATCTGTTGTTTCTAGTATCAGTGGATCATCATGGATTTCTCCATTATGAAAAATAACTGATTGAGATTATTGCTGGTATCAGATATTGATGAGATGCTTTCAAATCTTGATTGTGATCATCGCTGTTATCAGATAATCAATAGATGCCTTCATATCAGATTAATCAATCAGATAATCAATAGATGCCTTCATATCATGATTGCCATTATCATGATTATCAGATAATCATTAGATGCATTCATATCATGATTGCCATTGTCATGATTATCAGATAATCAATAGATGCATTCATAGCATGATTGCCATTATCATGATAATCAGATAATCATTAGATGCATTCATATCATGATTGCCATTATCATGATTATCAGATAATCATTAGATGCATTCATACCATGATTGCCATTATTATGATAATCAGATAGATGCATTCATATCATGATTGCCATTATTATGATTATCAGATAATCATTAGATGCATTCATAGCATGATTGCCATTATCATGATTATCAGATAATCATTAGATGCATTCATATCCTGTCATAGGATCATGAAGGCTGCTGAACTCAATGACAATTGGCATGTTAGCTACAAGAGTTACCTCCCTTACACCATGTCACATATCCTTACATTTGTAACGAAGACTGTAGGATGTGTATGACAGTCACACAATCACAGATATATGACGAGTTGGACAGCATGTAAACATGGCCCAGCATGGTGTTACAGTTGGCCACGAGAAGTAGTGAGTGAGTGAGTATTGTTTACGCCACTATTAGCAAGTTATTCCAGAAATATCACGGCAGGGGACACACACCAGAAATGGGCTTCACACATTGTACCCATGTGGGGAATCGAACCCAGGTCTTCGGCGTGACGAGAGGACGCTTTAACCATTAGGCTACCCTAACGCCCTCCAGGAGAAGTAACTGGTCAAGGGTTTAGCCAACTTGGGTCAACACAGGTCCCAACTAATACTATTCATAATTTATAGTGGTTATCATATAAGTTTGTTTTCAGAGGTCGAGAATCATGTTACCAAAGTTTGTTTTGGTGTTAAATTCTTAAATCAAATTGTCACAACTGTTCCTAAACAATATAAGTTTATTGGTATGTATGATTAATATAATTTGCACCAATATGGTGTTTAGTCAGTGGGACCGTGACAACATACCTCACCTACACTAAAAAATCTCTATTTTTTCCGCGATATGTTCAAGGTCATGACAGTGGGGAAGCTGAATGGTATGTGTCAAGTGCAATGAAGGCTAGTTCCTCCTACCATATTTGGCGTTGTTGAATCGTCCCCTTTCAGACTTGCAGGAGGAGTTGTCGCCGCCACAGACGCCGCACCGGTCTCGCTTCATGTTGGAACCAAGACGATTATCACAGCCAGCTCTCTGAAACAAAAGAAATATTCTCTGTCAACAGAGACATAGGTTGTGGCAAACTACAGTGGAGTTATTTCCCTTGAGTAAAGGGCCCCCTGGGTTTTATGATGTGATAACTAGCAAACTTATCTAAAACAGAAGAAATTTCTCCTCTTGACATAAAAGTAGAAGCAAATTTCAGTGGAGTTATTTCCCTTGAGTAAAGGCTCCCCTGGGTTTTACAATATTTTAACCAAAATCCCCATACAATACAAGCAAGCCGAGCTCACCCTGCACTTTCCATTAACACAGATATCATCTGTGTCAGGCCGACACTTGGTCCCGTCGATCACTGTCTCAGCCAACTGGTAGAACGAGGACGTGGACTCCGCTTGGCAGTACAGCTTACAAGAATCCTTCATCTGGACTAAAATAATTGTTGGAGTGTTAGGAATAATGGTAGGGGATTATTCTTATATTTGAGACAAATACTTGTCAATGGATGTCAGAAAGATGATCAAAACATTTTGCACTGAAGTGACTGTGAGGTCTGTTTATGGCTGTTCTTGTCATTAGAATTTCTTAAGAGTCTGCCATGAGGCTCTCTTCACCAACTCTCATCAACATCCATGGCTCTCTCTCTTGACGGACTCTCCACTCTCTTTCCTGACTCCCTCTCTTCTCTCCAGACTCTCTCCTGATTGACTCTATCTCTCCTCAACTCTGTATACTCTCCTGACTGACTGTCTATTCCCCTGCCCTCCTCCTTGTCTCTCTCATCTGACCCCTCTCTCTCTCTTCTCTCCAGACTTCCTCTACTCTCTCTTGACGGACTCTGTACTCTCTTTCCTGACTCCCTCTCTCTCTCCAGACTCCTCTACTCTCTTCTGACTGACTCTCCACTCACTTTCCTGACCCCCCCCTCTCTCTCTCTTCTCTCCAGACTCACTCTACTCTCTCCTGACTGGCTCTCCACTCACTTACCTGACTCTCTCTCCCTATTCTCTCTGACTCTCTTCTGACTCATTTTTTCTATTCTCTCCAGACTCTCTTTGCTCTCCCCTGATTGACTCTATCTCTCCTCAACTCTGTATACTCTCCTGACTGACTGTCTCGTCCCCTGCCCTCCTCCTTGTCTCT
Source organism: Haliotis rubra (assembly GCF_003918875.1). Classification (NCBI taxonomy): domain Eukaryota; kingdom Metazoa; phylum Mollusca; class Gastropoda; order Lepetellida; family Haliotidae; genus Haliotis; species Haliotis rubra. The sequence continues at coordinate 848,519 of NW_025767133.1, read as the reverse complement.
CTCATCTGACTCCCTCAGCTTAATCTCTCCCATACTCAAAATAAACTATTTGATTCATTAGAATAAATCCATTTTTCGAAAATCACCCCAAAAAGAGTGAGTTTGGTTTTACAATGGTTTTAGCAATATTCCAGCAATATCACGGTGAGGGACACCAGAAATGGGCTTCACACATTTTACCCATGTGGGGAATTGAACCCAGGCAAACGGTTTAACCACTAGGCCACCCAACCTCCCATCCCTCCAAAGAAGGGCAATAACTGCAACAGGGCTGAAGCTCACCTTGACAAGTAGTCATCCATTTAAGATGTCAACATAGAGAGCCACACTGAAATTGTTAGTCTCAGCAAACCCTGAAGACTAAAACTAACATATAATGAATACAATAAATTAGCTGTTTTACCTCCTGTGTATTTGGGCACCCATTTAACATTTGAAGGGAGGCCATCGATGTGATATCTGTTGCTGAAGTTGGCACACTGCTCCTCTCGGAAGTCAAGCTTACTGGATAGGCATATCTGAAAGCGAATTATTCAAGTATCTTGCTGAAGCATGCAATTATCCAATGACAGCATGAAAAACATATAACTTCTTTGAGTGGTATTTAAAAAGTCAGGAAATACAACAATAATAATAATAATACAGTGTATTTGTAGAACGCTAGAGGGGCGGTGGGGTAGTCTAGTGGTTAAAGCGTTGGCTCGTCACGCCGAAGACCCGGGTTCGATTCCCCACATGGGTACAATGTGTGAAGCCCATTTCTGGTGTCCCCCGCCGTGATGTTGCTGGAATATTGCTAAAAGTGGCGTAAAACCAAACTCACTCAGTCAGTCAGTGTAGAGCGCTAGACTCCATGCACTAGTGCATGCTCAAAGCACCACAAATTTGTTAATCTGATTATTATTTCCCCGGATAACCCAAGCTGCCTGTTCAGTGCTAGAAGGTTAAAAGTCTCATGACTTATTTCACCGGGTACCCATCTTCTGCTGGGTGAACAGAGGCAATTTTTGAACAAACTCACTTGCCTAGGGTGAGATCACATGTGTCACATGTGCTTCGTGGTGGGGCAGGACTGAAGTCCTAGAAACTCTCAGGAGGTAAGCTGTCAGACACGGTCACCAAACCAAGGACAGTCCGGGCCCGATGTTGCTTAACTTTAAGTGATTGTGACCTGAGCTCTATGCACAGGACCACGCGCCACCACAATACTGACAAGCCTTATGGATAACAACTTCTTTACTGACTGACTGACTGAGTTTGGTTTTATGCTGCTTTTAGCAATATTCCAGCAACATCACGGCGGGGGACACCAGAAATGGGTTTCACACATTGTACCCATGTGGGGATTCGAGCCCGGGTCTTCGGCGTGACGAGCCAACGCTTTAACCATTAGGTTACCCCACCGCCCCCACTTCTTTACTTGACAATGGTAGCGGAAGGTCGCGGGTTCGATCCCCGACCGCGCCTTACCAAAAGACGTTAAAATATGGTACTTGTTGGTCCCTGCCTGGTGCTTGGCATTAATGGGTACATCAAGGACTGGTCTGCTCGGAGTCAGTATAATGTGTCTGAGTGGGGTATTCATGCTCCACTGCAGCATGGTATCTCAGTGGGCTAGCACTATAAAACCAGCTTAAGTCTGGGCTAGTACAAGCAGCCGCACCTACACATACGCACGCATGCACGTCGTCATATGAGCGAAATATTCTCAAGTACGACGTTAAACCAATTTCACCTCACCTCACCTCACCTTGACAATGGTACAAGAATTACCATTGTCGCACTCACAAAATATAAGAAGTTGTCGTTCATAATGTTATCACTATTTAATAACATATATTTTCTCACATAATTTACAAAATAATTCCTGAAAACTGGAACTGAATTTTGCTTGTGAGTATTGTTTCATACTACAAAATTCAGAATCAGTGGTCTAAGATAACCAGATTTAATCATCCAAAAATGAAAATACTGACTTTGGTATTGCACGAACGGTACTTGATTCTTTTCCCCAGACAATATTTGCCGCCATTGTCGGGCCTGAAACATAAAAAGGTCAGCTTGACCTAGGTACAAGACAAAAGTTCGGCTAAAACCACTTGTACCCATAAATCTGATATTTTCACGAAGCTCCAGTCTGATTCAATAATTTGATCAAATGATACAATCTGTCTGAATCTTAACATGTGAGTGTTAATGGTTTTTTCATGAGATCTCAAGCTGCGTGTTTGTTCTCATGTTGAGAGTACGTCGACATAATTTTCCTTGCTGCCAAATCTGATCGTATGGGTGAACAGCCTCTAGAATGGCTCTACTCTTGATAACACAAGACCAGGATGCATAGAGAGCTTGAAGCGTATTTTATTTGAGGGTGAAAATTGTGTCAGTGATTTTATTGATTACATCTGTTCATTGAATTAGCTTTTGCTGATGGAGCATGTTAGATGAAACTTAATGTCAATAAATGTCATCCTGATTAACTCAATACATTTCAAGATGAGTGCAACATGCACCATAATTCCACTGTGACACATGAGTTATGTAATTGTAACAGTGACTTACTGGGGATTGTAGGCAAAAAATGGACTGTTACAAAATGTTGAAGATTGCCACTTTGTAACAGTTACTTACTGAGGATTGTAGGCTATAAAAAGACTGTTACAAAATGTTGAAGATTGCCACATTGTAATAGCGGGGTGTATATGGGGTGTAGTCTATAGACAAACTGTAAGAAATACTGATTGCCACATTGTCATTGTGACTTACAAGGATTAATGTTACAGTGACTTACAAGGGGTTGTTACAGTGACTTACAGGGGGTTGTTACAGTGACTTACATGGGGTTGTTACAGTGACTTACAGGGGGTTGCTACAATGACTTACATGGGGTTGTTACAGTGACTTACAGGGGGTTGCTACAATGACTTACAGGGGGTTGTTACAGTGACTTACAGGGGTTGTTACAGTGACTTACAGGGAGTTGCTACAATGACTTACAGGGGGTTGTTACAGTGACTTACAGGGGGTTGCTACAATGACTTACAGGGGGTTGTTACAATGACTTACAGGGGGTTGTTACAGTGACTTACAGGGGGTTGCTACAATGACTTACAGGGGGTTGCTACAATGACTTACAGGGGGTTGTTACAATGACTTACAGGGGGTTGCTACAATGATTTACAGGGGGTTGTTACAGTGACTTACAGGGGGTTGCTACAATGACTTACAGGGGGTTGTTACAGTGATTTACAGGGGGTTGTTACAGTGACTTACAGGGGGTTGTTACAGTGACTTACAGGGGGTTGCTACAATGACTTACATGGGGTTGATACAGTGACTTACAGGGGGTTGCTACAATGACTTACATGGGGTTGTTACAGTGACTTACATGGGGTTGTTACAGTGACTTACAGGGGGTTGCTACAATGACTTACAGGGGGTTGCTACAATGACTTACAGGGGGTTGTTACAATGACTTACATGGGGTTGTTACAGTGACTTACAGGGGGTTGCTACAATGACTTACAGGGGGTTGCTACAACGACTTACAGAGAATTACAAGGGGTTGCTACAATGACTTACAGGGGGTTGTTACAATGACTTACAGAGAATTACAGGGGGTTAGCTACAGTGACTTACAGGGAGTTGTTACAGTGACTTACTGGGGTTTACATTACAGTGACTTACAGGGGGTTAGCTACAGTGACTTACAGGGGGTTGCTACAACGACTTACAGAGAATTACAGGGGGTTGCTACAATGACTTACAGGGGGTTGTTACAATGACTTACAGGGGGTTGTTACAGTGACTTACAGGGGGTTGCTACAATGACTTACAGGGGGTTGCTACAATGACTTACAGGGGTTGTTACAATGACTTACAGGGGTTGCTACAATGATTTACAGGGGTTGTTACAGTGACTTACAGGGGTCGCTACAATGACTTACAGGGGTTGTTACAGTGATTTACAGGGGGTTGTTACAGTGACTTACAGGGGGTTGCTACAATGACTTACAGGGGGTTGTTACAGTGACTTACAGGGGGTTGCTACAATGACTTACAGGGGGTTGCTACAATGACTTACAGGGGGTTGTTACAGTGACTTACAGGGGGTTGCTACAATGACTTAAAGGGGGTTGCTACAACGACTTACATGGGGTTGTTACAGTGACTTACAGGGGGTTGCTACAATGACTTACAGGGGGTTGCTACAATGACTTACAGGGGGTTGTTACAGTGACTTACAGGGGGTTGTTACAATGACTTACATGGGGTTGTTACAGTGACTTACAGGGGGTTGCTACAATGACTTACAGGGGGTTGCTACAACGACTTACAGAGAATTACAAGGGGTTGCTACAATGACTTACAGGGGGGTGTTACAATGACTTACAGAGAATTACAGGGGGTTAGCTACAGTGACTTACAGGGAGTTGTTACAGTGACTTACTGGGGTTTACATTACAGTGACTTACAGGGGGTTAGCTACAGTGACTTACAGGGGGTTGCTACAACGACTTACAGAGAATTTACAGGGGGTTAGCTACAGTGACTTACAGGGAGTTATTACAGTGACTTACTGGGGTTTACATTACAGTGACTTACAGGGGGTTAGCTACAGTGACTTACAGGGGGTTGTTACATTGTCGGATGCTGGTCTTGATGCCTCCGCCACATGTGCGTGAACAAGGGCCGTAATCCTGCCACTTCCCCCAGCCTCCATTGCGCGCCTTGAGGGGGATCCGCAGAACACACTCCCCACTGCGGCACCAACAGCCCTGTGTCCGGCACAACTGCAACAGACATGACGCAGTGAAGACTTCGTGCCTCACATCTCAACTCAAACAAGTTGTAAATCTGGATGATCTTTAGGAGAGAAGACCTATTACCATGCATGTACCTTATCTTGATTAGCTACAAAAACTGTTTGCCTTGTATCTTTTAAATATTGTTTAACATGCATGACACACACTTTCTGTATAGGTAAGAAACATTTGGCAATACTCAAATTGTTTCATACCCATAAACCCTCTAAGCCTTTCATCTGTCCAACACAAACTACCACATTTCTAAAACATCAACCTTGATAAAAAAAAAAAACTGAAGAGAGAAAATCTTAACACAAAAATGTGCTGCATAGAAAGATGCCAATCTCAGTATGGTGTTCTTTGTGCTTTGTGAAGCGTAAGTTATCATACGCTATTAGTGTGACATTTTTTACAAATTTGAGTTTGCAGGTAAACAAAGTGATGAAAGACATGACTCAGACTTAATTCAATTAACCCATGCTTAGCGCCTGTGGTTTTTGCCTAGCATAATGTTGTTCCTTTGTTAGTTGAATTTCAACTAAACTGATGTCACAAGGAATGTGTGTCTCCATTATTCTGATGTTTTTAGGTCCCATGATGGTTTGAAATTCTTAGACATGCCTGATGACAATTAAAAGTTGAGACTACAAAATAGCAATATTTGTTTCCGTGACATGAATGTGAGGCTTGTGCGCCTATGTCATGAGTGATGGCTGCCACAGACATTTAAGTTTCCTGACAGCCAATATAGCAAGCTTGGGATGCATCATCACCACGACAACCTGACAACAGCTTCTCCCTCGACATCCTGACAACAGGTTCTTCTTGATAGCCTGACAACAAGTTCTGACTCGATAGCCTGATAACAAGTTCTGACTCAATAGACTGACAAACAGGTTCTTCTCAATAGCCTGACAACAAGTTTTTCTCAATAGCCTGACAACAAGTTTTTCTCAATAGCCTGACAACAGGTTCTTCTCTATAGGCTGACAACAGGTTCTGACTCAATAGCCTGACAACAGCTTATCCCTCGATATTCTGACAAACAGGTTCTTCTCTATAGCCTGACAACAGGTTCTTCTCTATAGGCTGACAACAGGTTCTGACTCGATAGCCTGACAACAGCTTATCCCTCGATATCCTGACAAACAGGTTTTTCTCTATAGCCTGACAACAGGTTCTTCTCTATAGCCTGACAACAGGTTCTGACTCAATAGCCTGACAACAGGTACTTTTCAATAGCCTGACAACAGGTTCTTCTCTATAGCCTGACAACAGGTACTTTTCAATAGCCTGACAACAGGTTCTTCTCAATAGCCTGACAACAGGTTCTGACTCAATAGCCTGACAACAGCTTATCCCTCGATATCCTTACAAACAGGTTTTTCTCGATAGCCTGACAACAGGTTCTGCCTGGATAGCCTGACAACAGGTTTTCTCAGCACAAATTAAATTCTACCACACAGATTTTTTTAAGATAAACGGAAAAGTCTACAGAAAACCTCGCACACACGGTATCTTTTAAATAACGTTCCAGCCACAGATATTTTGAAACGATGCAGCAAATATGTTGAAAAATATTTGTCAAAAATAATTCAGCCTCAAGAATATTTTCCCTCGAAGAAATAAACGTGTCATATTCTGCATAGTTGAATACGGTTTTGTCAGTTCCACAGAATCATCGAATTTGCAGGTCATAGCTGGACAGACAAATTTAGATAAAAAGAACTTTGAAAACCTGAAATAAAAATTGAAAAAATAATTCAAATTCAAAACCAGAGAATTCTACAGAAATTCTTGAGCACAGTCCAATAACAGCTAAAAAAGGATATAATCCCTGAATGTTTTAGAATTCCAGGAATTCTCTAAGCAGGAAAAACAAACATTTCCCAGAAAACTGAATAAAAACTCCAAAAGTGTTTAAAAATGTCGTCTGAAATAGTCATCCAATGTTTTGCCAAAATGTGTCATATTCTGCATAGTTCCACAGAATCATCAAATTTGCAGGTCATAGCTGGACAGACAAATTTAGATAAAAAAAACCTTTGAAAAACTGAAATAAAAATTGAAAAAAATAATTCAAATTCAAAACCAGAGACTTCTACAGAAATTCTTGAGCACAGTCCAATAACAGCTAAAAGGCATAACAGATTTATTGCTGCAAAGGTCAAAATCCTCCATCTATCATACAGAAACAATGTAAGCATGATACACCCCATTGTTGCGTTGTGACAAGCTGCTCTGTTTGTTTCTGCAGCCAGGGATGAGGCAGACAATACATACCTATCTTTACATAGCTGCTAGCATCAGTGATGCTGTCACTGATTAAGCTTATATATGTAGCATGAACACAGAACCCCAAAACATCAAAGCATCGACTGTCCCATCGTATCCATCTCACTCAATGAGTATATTATGTCAGTGCATATTTCTTGAAAATTACATGTCAAACACAATAGATAAAGCACTTTACATGAAGATAACTCGTAGGAAGGAATTGCATGACTGCCAGTGTTATCGTCTGCACACAACACAAATTAACTTATCTTGCTTCATCAAGGGCAACATGTCGACAGTGGATAATAGTATATCCTCCTCAAATATGACGGATGATAGAAATACATTTTTACGATTGCTAACTTTATGATTATACACAATCCAGCCAACACCTGTTGACACATCTATGTGAAGCAATATGATGTCATTTTCTTACCCTCTGAAAAAAGTTTGATGAAAGTGTAACCTGTATATAAGTCAACCCCCTTCTACAGACTGCTTTATTCCCCTCAAAATTCAGCTTATCTACAGTAATATACAGTAAATATGATCTTAACTGAATATCAATGATGAGTGAGTGAGTTTAGTTTCACGCCACACTCAGCAATATTCCAGCTATATGGCGGCGGTCTGTAAATAATCGAGTCTGGACCAGACAATCCAGTGATCAACAGCATGAGCATCGATCTGCACAATTGGGAACCGATGGCATGTGTTGACCAAGTCAGCGAGCCTGACCACCCGATCCAGTTAGTCGCCTCTTACGACAAGCATGGGTTGCTGAAGGTTCATTCTAACCCGGACCTTCACGGGTATCGAAGATGACCGATGGTCCGGTCATTAAACTTTTTCTAAAATAAGGAAAAAATATGTCTTGTGAATTCATAATTCATTCTTTACTAGACAAACAGAGAAATCACTCAAACTGTTAACAGTTCGAAGTTATTAAAATAATTTTTAATTTGGATAAAACCAGCATATAGACAAATAGCTAAACATGTTAATATTTCATAAAAACCTGAATAAGAGTAACTTTTTAAATATTGTTTGATTTGCATAAAATATTAATCTTTAAGAGAATATCAGTAACATGTCATAAAGATGGCATTTATAGATAATACTGCTTCTTAGAAAATTTGTTGTTTTTTGTCTATTATTCTCCACTGCACAGCTTGATGATGATGATGATGATGATGATTTGAGATTTTCAATACGCTTTCTGACCAAATGCGTTTTTCGCACACAGTTGCTATTGGCAGCGACCTATTTGCACTCCCTCCTACACCTCTGGAAACACATTAGTCCTCATTCTTACTAAGACCTTCTACATTCACGACCCTCTCCACCAAATGCAGCTGGAATATTGCTGACTTAAGCAATAAACAACAAACACAAACCTCTTATTTCAAGCATCATTAAACCAACCCTCAACCAGAGAATACCAGCTTTCCGATAACATCACATCGTCACTTTTCCCCAGTAAAGAGCATCCATAACTTTCCACATGCTTCCCTTGACGATATCGGTATTTATTTTATGTCTGTCTGCCTTCAGTCACCTCACAAAACACCGTACACATAAAGTGAAAACAGTTTTAAATCCGGATCCACCCAATCTCAATAAAATCAGATCTCAGTGTTCACTTTGTTTACATTAATATCTGAGGACATCTATTCAGGTCACATGAACGACCTTTCCTGAACTTTGACTGACCAATGAAATGAATAATGACATAAGCCAATCAGAAAGCAGCTTTCTCAACCTTTACAGCACTAAGTCCAAACTGGCAACTTCAATTCCACACCAGTTTTAAAAATATTTGAACAAACTTTAAAAACTGAAAGAAGATCTGGAACATCTATTAGATAGCCAATCTGCATGTTCTTTTATGCTAAATTAATAAAATCTAGTTTATCCTCCTGCATTGAAGATCTGGGTTAGAATTGATCTTCAGTAACCAATGCTTGTCATAAGAGGCGACTAACGGGATCGGGTGGTCAGGCTTGCTGACTTGGTTGACACAAGTGATTGTATCCCATCTTTGTAGGTCAATGCTCATGCTGTTGATCACTGGATTGTCTGGTCCAGACTCAATTATTTACAGACCACCACCATACAGCTGGAATATTGCTGAGTGTGGTGAAAAACTCAACTCACTCACTTACTCCTGCATATGGTAATGTAGCTCACCTGTCTAAACATAATTCTCAACTTCAAGTTTTAAACATATTCCAACTTGCTATATATCTTAAAACATTTGCAATGAAAACCATTATGAAAATGCTTTATGTAAAAAACATATGGAATGTGTGAAATGATGAAAAAAGAAGTTCAAAAGACTGTAGTATTTTCAGAAAAGCTGAAATCATCACATCTAGATTGACAACAGCTGATGTAATCTATCATAATTATATTATCCAGGTGAGCTACAAGCGTATCTCATTTCACACTTACCTTGTTGCGACTCACATCCTTGCACTCAGTGCCGTCAGCCCAGGGCATGTGTTGGGTACGACAACCTGACGAAGTCTTGTTGGTGCACCATAGCCTCTCACAGGTTTGCTGAAAAAAAAGAAAATATTTAGAGAAGAAATATTTATTTGACCAGATAAAAATTACTACAAAATGTTTAACACATAATATTTCCATCAACAGCCAGCATGCAAAGAAAGAAAATATTTAGAGAAGAAATTATTTATTTGTAAACTACCTAAAAAATACTACAAAATATGTTTAACACATATTTTTTCCATCAACAGCCAGTGAGATTTTCAAGTGACGTCAATTTATTCAAGAAATATTTCAATAACTAAAGCTCATTATCAAACTCGCAGAGTCATCAATTTTCCAAATAAGCCATATTTCTGTCTGAAAGACAGTGTGTAAATATTTAATCAGCTTTTGTAGGCATGACGACATTTTCTTTTAACATGCTATCAATTCCTCAGTGAAAAAACATGACTTTACCCATGATCCTTCACAGCTGTTTATCTCAGAGCAATGTGGGAAATGACCTTGAAACACGGCCACTTGCGTAAGTCAAATAATGAAATAATGTATTTTGATAGCTTAGGAATCGATAGTATCAGCATGAAGCCCTCTCTCATGACAGCTAACAAAGGAATAATTTGCTTTCTTACACTTCAAAACCTTGTAACATTTGCTTTAGTCAGCTGTTTTGAAAAGAAGATGTTTTTTCTACCCTAAAGACCTCATGTCATGTATGTCTGTCAGCCCTCAACTCTCACTGACAAATCCCCACTCTTTCATCTTTGCTGCTTCTCCATGCTGGTTACTGGTGGAGCAAGTGTCTTGCTGAAGGAGGCGAGGTGAAATTGGATTTAACGTCGTGCTTGAGAATATTTCGCTCATATGACGACGTGCATGCGTGTGTGTGTGTATGTGCAGCTGCTTGTACTAGCCCAGACTTAAGCTAGCCCACTGAGATACCATACCGCAGTGGAGCATGAATACCCCACTCAGACACATTATACTGACTCCGAGCCGACCAGTCCTTGTTGTACCCATTAATGCCGAGCGCCAGGCAGGGACCAACAAGTACCATATTATAATGTCTTTTGGTATGACGCGGTCGGGGATCGAACCCGCGACCTTCCACTCTCCGGGCAGACGCTCTAACCACTACACCACGGAGGCGGTCCCCATATGAAGGAAGACTATCATGAGTGAACTGACTTGTTCTCGATTTAACGAACTTGGTTTAACTTGCACTTGGTACACACTGATGTAAAAACCGTGCTACACTACACAAAAACTGGTTGCACATTGGTTCAATAAACTTATCAAGGTTGAAACCTCAATGATTAAACTAGTCTAAGCAGACAGAACCTCAGATGTTAAGATTTGACATATTGCTGTAAATTTACATAAATTAACTCATATTGCTGTAAATTTACATAAATTAACTCACATTGCTGTAAATTTACATAAATTGACTCACATTGCTGTAAAATTACATAAATTATAACATTTTGTGGTATAAATTATCCCCACCTCCCCCCCACACACACACAGACTACAGTAGAAACAATAAACATCTTGTCTTTAAACAGTCAGGATGTCCCCAGCCAAACAGTCTGACCAAACATCTTTTTGCCTACAAAAACATAATTTATATAAGTAACACAAAATTTGTAATTTTTATTTATACACCAAATGGCAAAGAAAACTGTAAATATGTAATGTAAGTCTCAGTGTTTTTTGTAAACGTTAAAATGCAAAGAATTCAAATAGGATCTTGCAGATATAATATGGTCATGGAAATTTCCAAGGTTTCAATATGTCTAGAAAGTACATTTTCTTATGTAAGGTGATGAAACTCATAAAATATCCACCTTATCAGTCAATAATCAATTTTCATAGACCTCGCTAACTCGTTTTGCTTGGGAGGGAAGTTATTCTGTAACTGAAAGATTCCTCACATATTTGAGGATCATGATGTATGTGTAAGTAATTCAATGGTTAAGCTTCCTATACCCTCCCTTCTAGCAGCAGTGTTGTAAAATGTCGTGGGTTCAAACTAATAAACACACAAACACAAACAATAAAATAATAATCTTTTGACACAATCAAAACACTGGCCCAAACATCAACACCTTAATCATAATTCACCATTGTGATGCAAAAAACAAAATATCTCTAATGTTAAATCTGTGAAAACATTTTTTGAATATAGTCTACAAGGATCTGTTATATCTACAACAAGTTTGTTTTTTTATCTACTATCCTCGTCGTTAACATAACTACTTCAGACAATCCTAATTCATGAACAAATATGACGATATTTTGTCACAGCGTGGGATAAGGTTGATTTCATCCCAACAAAATATTTTGACAGCTTGACTAGAAATTAGCATCCTTTGGTGAAATCTTCATTGGGTGATTGAAAGAAGTGACCCTGATTATCAGTATATTTTGACATATCTACAATCCTAGTAAATGTTTGATATTTTCAATCTCAGAAATTATCAAGCCCCGAAAAGCAATCTGTTTGGTTTTGTCATATCAGCGTGTGTGATACCCTTTACTGCGGGACTGCTATTGCTGCGAGCCTAACATCAATGGCCGCTGATATCTGGGCACTGAGTGATAGAATCTGGCCTATGATTCTGCCTGGTGGGTGGGAGTTCTTCACAAGCCTACAGAAGCAGTACACTACACTTTCTTGTCAAAGATGTTTGTTACAAGATAAATCAAAGATAACAATTACCCACTGGCATCTCCAGAACCAGAAGGCACCAGTGGTTTCTTGTACTGGTGTTCATTAGAGGGAGCTCCAGTGTAGCCAAACTGACCATGGTCTGGTCTCAGATGAATTAACTCAGGAATCAACGATTTATCTTCAGTGGCCTTTGGATAAATTGGCTCAACATTTCCTCAGTCAATATTTTATAACCTATTTATAACCATTATAACAAGTGATAACCTATTAAGATATCCTTGTACTGATTTTTTCTTTACTGAGGGTTGAAATGGTACAAAAATTATCCAGTTTTTTAACTTAGAGAACAAAATCCTTGATAACAGTAATCATTTTCAATACTGGATTCAAAATATTTACAGTAATAATAGATATGGTTTGAAAACAAATCAAGGGCAATAATTATGGCTGATGTATGGAAGTTTCTTCATGAGAGTCCAACCACAGAACCCAGCGAGCCACCTGATTCCACTTATATTACTTACTTACTTACATTTACTACAACATTACATTTATCAAACTTATTAGAGATAAAGCTTAATTTCTCATTCTCATTTTATCTGCCAATATGCCAACTTGCAGGTTAATAACCTGTTTATCAGGATCAATTTGAGTTGAATTAAAAGAACAATAACTCCCAAAGGAGGGGTGTCAACTTTTAGCAATATATTACATATATTGCTAATTGTTATACATTACACCAAATATTTGCAAAATATGTATATTGTCAATCACACATGATATATTTTGTACCTTTTGCATACATATTACTTATTTTAGGGCAAACTTTACAATAACATACAAAACTTAAAAATGGACTTTTCAGCCAGAAGAGTATATGAAGGATTATAACATTGAGATGCAAGTGACATGAAGAATGCATAAGAAACCATAAGTGAGTGAGTAAGTTTAGTTTTAAGCCGCACTCAGCAATAATTCAGCTATGTGGTGGCAGTCTGGAAATAATCAAGTCTGGACCAGACAATCCAGTGATCAACAACATGAGCATCGATCTGCACAATTGGGATACAATGACATGTGTCAACCAAGTCAGCGAGCCTGACCACCCAATCCTGTTAGTCACCTCTTACGACAAGCATGGGTTACTGAAGATCAATATTCTAACCGGGTTCTTCACAGGTCAAGAAACCATAAGAAAACTACACACTGATAGGACATACCATGTGAGGACAGAGGACATAGCCTGATCCAAACACCAGCTCACATTGTTTGTCAACCCCGTAGAGCTGGCCAGGAGATTGGAGCTGAGTAAGAGTCATTTCACGCCGAAATTTCTTGGTCTGTGGACGATCTAGGAGGCACTCCGCTAGACCTGCACTGCACAGGAGGGTGAGGGATGAACAGACATTCAGAAAGTTAGAATCACCAGTTGTGCATGAAATAACATGGCAAAATCATTCATCACTTTCAACAGGCATAACTTGTGGTGGAATGACATGATACTGTATCAATGGAAGACATTTGATCCGATACAAGAATTAGTACTACGGATATTAACATCCCGAAACCATTTTCATGGGATATGTAAAAGTTCAAAAATATATTAAAAATTTATAGCAACCTACAACGTATGCATGACATGTTTTATGGATAACAACTTTTTTTATTCTTTACACAACGTTTCAAAAACTTCAGCCAACTATATGTTCCTACTGTCAAAATAAAGTAGGGTCTTGTTGCCTGTAGCGATGTGTTTTTGGTATGTCAATCTAGGGGGGCCAATGGAAAAGTACTAGGGTTGTGAAAAAGTACCTCTTGATATTCATGCTTAATTTGAACCATGGGGAGCCTGTAAAAACCTACTTAATGTCCTGCTAGAACCTACTACATGTCCTTCAAGAGCCACTTAACGTGAGCTGCCAAAATGGCTAGATCCATTCAATGTCCTGCAAGAACATACTAACTGTCTTGCAAAAACCACTCAACACCCTGCAAGAACCTACTCTATATCCTTCCTCAATTTCCTTTCAGAAAACACTCAATGTCCTACTAGGACCTACACAATGTCCTGCAGGAACCTTCTCAATGTTCTGCTAGAAACACTAAATGTTCTGCGAGAGCCTACTCAATGTCCTGCAAGAACCTTCTCAATGTTCTGCTAGGACCTACACAATGTCCTGCAAGAACCGACTGAATGTTAAGCTAGAAACACTAAATGTTCTCCGAGAGCCTACACAATGTCCTGCAAGAACCTACTCAATGTTCAGCTAGAAACATTAAATGTTCTGCGAGAGCCTACACAATGTCCTGCAAGAACCGTCTGAATGCTCTGCTAGAAACACTAAATGTTCTGCGAGAGCCTACTCAATGTCCTGCAAGAACCTACTCAGTGTTCAGCTAGAAACACTAAATGTTCTGCGAGAGCCTACTCAGTGTCCTGCAAGAACCGTCTGAATGTTAAGCTAGAAACACTAAATGTTCTGCGAGAGCCTACTCAATGTCCTGCAAGAACCTACTCAATGTTCTGCTAGAAACACTAAATGTTCTGCAAGAGCCTACTCAATGTCCTGCAAGAACTGTCTGAATGTTCTGCTAGGACCTACACAATGTCCTGCAAGAACCGACTGAATGTTAAGCTAGAAACACTAAATGTTCTGCAAGAGCCTACTCAATGTCCTGCAAGAACCTACTCAATGTTCAGCTAGAAACACTAAATGTTCTGCAAGAGCCTACTCAATGTCCTGCAAGAACCATCTGAATGTTCTGCTAGAAACACTAAATGTTCTGCGAGAGCCTACTCAATGTCCTGCAAGAACCTTCTCAATGTTGTGCAAGAACCTACTCAGTGTTCTGCGAGAACCTACTCAATGTTCTGCGAGAACCAACTCAATGCCCTGCAAGAACCTACTCAATGTTCAGCCAGAACCTACTCAATGTCCAGCCAGAACGTACTCAATGTCCTGCAAGAACCTACTCAATGTCCTGCCAGAACCTACTCAATGTCCAGCCAGAACCTACTCAATGTCCTGCCAGAACCTACTCAATGTCCAGCAGAACCTACTCAATGTTCAGCCAGAACCTACTCAGTGTCCAGCCAGAACCTACTCAGTGTCCAGCCAGAACCTACTCAATGTCCTGCGAGAACCTACTCATGTCCTGCGAGAACCTACTCATGTCCTGCGAGAACCTACTCAATGTCCTGTGAGAACCTACTCAATGTTCAGCCAGAACCTACTCAATGTCCAGCCAGAACGTACTCAATGTCCTGCAAGAACCTACTCAATGTCCTGCCAGAACCTACTCAATGTCCAGCCAGAACCTACTCAATGTCCTGCCAGAACCTACTCAATGTCCAGCCGAACCTACTCAATGTTCAGCCAGAACCTACTCAGTGTCCAGCCAGAACCTACTCAGTGTCCAGCCAGAACCTACTCAACTCATGTCCTCATGTCCCATGAGAACCTACTCATGTCCCTGCGAGAACCTACTCAATGTCCTGTGAGAACCTACTCAATGTCCTGCGAGAACCTACTCAATGTCCAGCCAGAACCTACTCAATGTCCTGCGAGAACCTACTCAATGTCCTGCGAGAACCTACTCAATGTATTCCGTCATGAGTCTGGCGCTGCAGGGAGACCAGTCCCAGGGGCTGGAGTTGTAGTCTAGGGTGGGTGCCATCACATGGTACTTCTTCTTGGACTTGATGGACTGTGGGTACCTCAGGCACTGCTTGTCATCATCATGGGGAAGGTTGAACCTGGAGGAAATAACAACACATTCATCGTCTGATGGTATGTCCACTGCCTCACTGTCAATCTGCTGGACTCATTAACCACTACCTTTTAACATTTTAACATTAGGGGCATGAAGCAGAGCTCTTGATACTAATGCTTAATTTGCAACATAATGAACCTGCCAAAAGCCTCTCAGTGCCCTGCTAGAACCTACTATGTGTCCTTCAACAGCCACTAAACACATTCATCATCTGATGATCTGTCTTCTGTCTCACTGTCAATTTGGCTTCCATAAGATATGACATCATGTCTACTGTCAACTCTGAATCTTGTTGCAAAAGATAAAGGTAAGGCTAATGTTTAGCAGACAGCTTGCCAATGCAATGGTGATTTAGGGCCACTTTCCTACTCAGGGATGTATTAGTAATATCGAATACAGTCACTTGACACACAAGCACCAACTGTATTTTGCTCAAGGTGATCCTGCATTGTCGATGTTAAACTGATTATTGACTAGTTGAGCCAGACAAGTTTATAAACACCCTTTTATCTAAATTTGACAAAGTGCCAGAATTACTAACACTGTATATGAAAAAGCATAAGTAATTGTACTCAAGCTTATCAGGATTTTGAAATTCAAACTTGTTTCAGCTTTACATTAGCAGTTTTTGAGCCTTAAACCCTAGTGGGAATGGCATCAAATATGAAATATAGTGCCACCTTTTTAGATTTGAATGTGAAAACAGAAGAATATATTTCAAATGAAAAATGAGCTAAGGCTAAACTCATAATTAATATTCCTTTTCATAGATTATTCATGCAGTTATTGTTACATGAAAAAGTCTTGACACAGTTAATTGTAATACATCAGCAAGCCTCAGTTTCATTTGAAATCAGACAGCTAGATATGCCCATATGCATATGTTGACATGAATCAAGCAAAGTGTCTACATAAAACTTTCAAAATTTGAAAATTTGACTCCACTTTCAAAGTCCGATGGCATTCGTATAAAGAAAATAAATTCATGAATGGTTCTCAAGTTACATGTTTTTATAAATACTGCGATATGGCTCATAAACTATGTCATTTTCATTGGTGGCTGTGAGCTCCAGCTGAAGGAATAAAATATGTTGTCTGACAACTAGCTAAAGGTTAACATGTAAAGATAATCATGTCTAGATGTTTATGTAAGAACTTATCTTTCTTTGAGACATATATTCATAGCAATATGCTATGGTTCCAAAGTAAAGTTTGTAAACTGGGTGTCATTCTCTTGATATTTTCCCACCACGTTTTTACAGAAATGTTATCCTCTGTTATGAGAGATGTTGTTAGTCTAGCAGCATTTATCAACATTCTCCAATCATTAATCTGTAGAGTTCCTGTAAGTTGTCATTAGGTAAACAGTCTGTGGTAGATCGTCTTTTTATACTTTGAATTATCTCCTATATTCCAACACATGAACTGTTCACGTTTCCCCCAAACATGTCCTCAGCATGCATAAGAATTTGAACAAAAGCCATTAAGCCTATATTAGCATGTCCCTTTCTCATTTAATTTAAAAAATAACTTAATATGCAAACAAGTGATCATAAATCAAATAAATGGATATTCGAGTTTTGACGCAACAAAGTAAGTGGTGTAAAATATATTCAGTTCAGTTACAGCTTCTTCAAGCTCATGAAATGAATGTTAATAGCAACGGGAGCAGAATATATATGTCCAAATCAACAGGCCATGCATGTACAAGCTTTGAATCTCTAACAAACAAGCATAATATATTTTGAAAATGCTCATAGGAAACAGATTTAACAGACCACCTCACAGCTTTAAGGGTATGCAACACCATATCATATTCAAAGCTAACTTCAGTCTATGTTTGTTGAAAGAATTTAAGATTTGGTTTATCACATAATAAAATAATAAAAATGCGGGATAAACAAGTTAGAAATATCTGTCATACTGCTCAGAAAAATATTCCATAAGGTCAACTAGCAGGAACTACTTTTAAGAAACTTTATACATTAATGTAAGGTGTATGTGCTTGAAATACCATTGTCTATTGTTAAAATGTTAAGTGAGTGAGCAAATTTAGTTTCACGCCGTTTTTAGCAATATTCCAGAAATATCACCGCAGGGAACACCAGAAATGGGCTTCACACATTGTACCCATGTGGGGAATCGAACCTAGGTCTTCGGCGTGACGAGCAAACACTTTAACCACTAGGCTACCCCATCGCCCCTAAAATGTTAAGGCAAAGGTGTTCACATATGTCTCTGTTTATGGAAACAGACAAACAGCTGAAAATCCTTTGGCACTGTATCATATTCGAGGCAGCTCAATCATGAGCTGGATTCCTACTCAGTTTCTAAAGCTTCCCATCTATATAACTTACTTAACTGAATAAAAGATATGGTCTAAACTGTGATTATCTAAAGAATAACATAATACGATAAACAGATTGGCCGAATTTGTTTCTGTTACATATGAGGATATAAAAACCCAGCATTATATGCAACATAGATTGGTAATATACAACATTATTCTTAATACTATTTATGAAATTCAATTACCCTCAGGTAATAGTCAGTCGAAGTAAACTTAGGCTCAGTATTATTCGTTACACTGTCGAACAAACCCTAGTAGAAGGTCACCTCAGCTAACCTTTTGGACTGACCTATCAGAACACAGCTTACCAAATCGCGAAAGTTAACATTCGCACATACCATTTGAACCTTTACCTAAAAAATTCGAATGATTCCGAATGCTATTTTCCTCACAATCGCTTCCGAGTGATACACATGGAGTACAAGTATGACGCAATGAGTAAACAGTCGCTGAACAAAACGTTTTTGTCAATATTCGAGAATGTCCTCTTGTGAAAATATAAGCTAATAGTAACCATGTCATTAGAAACCCCTAAGCGTATATGCTGCAGGTCAAATATCTGTGTTTAATGCGGATTTTTGTTTCTTGAGAGATCAGTGTCAGCGACCAGGTAAGAGAAAATCCAAAAACCGTTTTGTAAGTCCTGCCGAACCCTAACAAGTAGTTGTTGTCTGATTGGTTAAATTTGTTCGACGGTCTCGCGTTTCTTTGGACTGTCATAGGTTGCTCAAAGGTTAGCTGACACGACATCTAACATATACAATGATCACTAAATATGTGTCTTGTATGAAGTATTATCTGTTTAATTGTAAGTATTGTGACGATAAAATACTATCACCTTTTCTTGTCCATATTATGCTAACGAGCAAATGAGTTTAGTTTTATGCCACTTTTACCAATATTCCAGCAATATCATGAGGGGGACACCAGAAATGGGCTTCACACATTGTACCCATGTGGGGAATCGAACCCAGGTCTTTGGTGTGAAGTGCGAATCACTTCAACCACTAGGCTACCCCACCCCTCCCCACAATAATGAATTTATTCTCTTCTCATGAAGATGAACATAAAGCACAATAAGACTTAAGACTTACACATGTCCAAGTTCATGTGCGATGGTGTAGGCTGCGCTGATGCCGTTGTCTTCTATGATTGCACAGCTCCTGACTGGATCACAGATAGTGCCCAGCTCAGCTAGACCTACAAGGAAATTCAGATGCAATACATTCTAAGAGTGGGTGAGTAAATTAGGTTTGATGCCAACAACAGATTTCAGTTAAATCACTGCTTTTAAAGGGTACAAATATATATATGTCATGAAAAGTGGTATGAATAATTATTGTAGAATATACTTATGTCTTACTCTACCTTCAGCAAAATCATGAGGGGGACACACATTGTTCTCATGTAGGGGATAAAGCCCAGGTCTTTGGTGTGACAAGTGAATTCTTTAACCACTACGCTAACCCACCACCTCCTATCATATGAGTGATGGGGGTGGTGACATCTTCCGAAACAAAACTTTGGTGGTGAATATGTCATGGGTTTTGGTCATACTTGAAATGGAGACAAGATTTATAGTCTGTTTGCAGTGAAAACATACCGATGAATTTCACTTTAAACAAAAAAGTAAATCACATAAAGTGAAATTAAGATTGCGAATCCTCATGATTTTACCTTAAAATTCCGAGATTTTAATGTTCAATTGACAAGGTAAAATCATGAGGATTTGCAATCTTAATTTCACTTTATGTGATTTATTTATTTGTTTAAAGTTAAATTCATCGGTACGTTTTCACTGCAAACAGACTATAGTAAAAGATCAAGGATGTTTTACATGAGACAAAGCAACTATATCAGCTGCAACACAGGTACTTACCTAGCGTATCACATTTTCCTAAAGCTCGACAGATATCTTTTCTGGAAAAAGCAAAGAAAATGCACCTTGAATTTCACAGAAGAATATCTCATTATTTTTAACAGCCGATGATGAAACTGCAAAATATCACCGGTATGTAATGTGATAAGGGTGTGATACAGTACTATTTCTGAAGTTCACATAATCCCCCTTTTTGCAGCTAAATCACAACACTGAACAATTTGGTTTCAAATTTCAGATGGCGAAGATGGGATATTGCAGGGAAAACATGTAAGCATGGGGACACTGTGCAGGTTCTGCATTTTATAGCCAACAAGAAAATACTAGAGAAATTGCACAAATATTTTTCCGATGTTTTTACATCAATATAACTTGTACTATAATTAATTGTTGTATACATTAAGATACAGAAGTTGTTAATCAATGTATTGCATTGTGAGCCTCATATCACAATACAGAAATATATTGTCATATTCTGACACCACTAATGATGACATTTATGTTAAAGCTGGGTAAAGAAAGATTCATAGTTGAAACTATTCGTTATGTCAATCCAATGTATTCAATCCATGTTCCATTTATTGATTGGTTGGTTGGTTGGTTGGTTGGTTGGTTGGTTGGTTGATTGATTGATTGATTGGTTGGTTGGAGACTAAGTATATGCCGCTTTCAGCATATATTCAAGCAATATCATGGCATGGGACACCAGAAATGGGCTTCACATATTGTACCCATGTTGGGAATTGAACCTGGATCTTCGACATGATAAGCTAATGCTTTAACCAGTAGGCTACCCCACTTAACAATGCCAGCAAGCGTCCACCTGAGGCCTTACCTTGTTAACAAGATGGCGGTGTCATGGTGGTTTGGATGGTCAACATCCTGTTCATTGGCATCCTTCTGCCATTTACAGAAGTCCTTCAGCGTCATGGCTGCATTTTCTGTGATTTTTAACTTGAGCTGAAGAAGAAGATTTATCAATTAAATCCTAATAAAAATATTCATCGAAAATATTTTTACTACTCCCATCATAAATCATTTTAAGTTCGCATAAAACTGGGGTGGGCTTACAAATAATATATTCCATATCAAGCTTTATTATACTTTGATATGCATGACGAACTGCTACACAAATGCTATAATTATGTTCATCAGTGTCAATATGTCTCCCGTGGCAAAACTGTACTGAATTGAATTTCATACTATGTAATTGAAATTGAAATCCTTATATCAAATTATTAAGCTACTATACTTAAATGAAATGACTTTCCTATTCTCAATTACATATGCTAGGGAATAAATGTGTGTTGATCAGATGTCATATCATCTAGGTCCTTAAGACGTAGGTACTTTCTCCAGCTGTGCGGGAGGCGACATTCTGTACATTACACAGCCAGCCTATGCAATTGAGAATTTATTTGCTATTGCAGCATGCACACTAAGCATTGCAGAGACCCGTGAAGATCCGGGGTAGACTAGGTGTTCAGCAACCCATGTGCTTGCCATAAAAGGCGACTATGCTTGTCGTAAGAGGCGACTAACGGGATCGGGTGGTCAGTTTCGCTGACTTGGTTGACACATGTCATCGGTTCCCAATTGCGCAGATCGATGCTCATGCTGTTGATCACTGGATTGTCTGGTCCAGACTCGATTATTTACAGACCGCCGCCCTATAGCTGGGATATTGCTGAGTGTGGCGTAAAACTAAACTCACTCACTCACTCATTGCAGAGGATTCACTTCTTATACACAGGGTCGGGTCACTGCCTTAAGTCTCACATGTAGATTTAATTTACCTGTGAAGATACGGGTTAGAATTGGTCTTCAGTAACCCATGCTTGTCGCAAGAGGTGACTAACAGGATCAGGTGGTCAGGCTCACTGACTTGGTTGACACATGTCATCGTATCCCAATTGCATAGATCAAAGCTCATGCTGTTGATCACTGGATTGTCTGGTCCAGACTTGATTATTTACAGACTGCCTTCATATAGCTGGAATATTACTGAGTGCGGCATAAATTAAACTTACTCACATTCATTTGCTTGGAAAGGAGACTTCTAATTTTTCCCCCTAACAATCGTTTCAGGATACACAGCAAAACAATTATATTCATATGTTATAAATACTGAAGCAAATTTTCATTTTTTTTCTGGAATAAGAAGGCATCAATATAAAAACAATGTATTAACACAATTTTTCATGACTTCTAAAAAATTCTGATTTTGTAAACACTGAGGGAAAAAAATCCATCAAAAGTTTAAAATTCCAGTGTTCTGCATCCCCATGTGAACAGAAAATGTCAATCCCCAAATCATAAAAGTTACAAGTGCTAATATATTTTCTTTAAGTTTCTTTTCCGAAAGTTTACGCCAAGACATCACTCACGTTGAAACCATAAACCTCTGCCTGTTTATCATATTCACACAAAAATTGACAAAAAGGGGACTGAAGCACAGGTGTATCATACAAAAGAAAATATGGCTCATAACCCACACCTGCACAACATATGAAAATCATAAACAAGAAACAAGTTTTACACTCAGAACTTTTTATCCACCTTTTCATTTTTTAAAAGAAAAGAAACAAAATTCTTCCAACCATATTGTTCAAATTTGTAAACTCCTTTGAAATTGTAACCAATAGCATTAAGATATGTGATATGTGATAAGCAGTTCTGTTTGATAAATGTGTGACCTACTGTCACCAGGTGGTGCTGCTTCTCGTCTAGTCCCATACAACTGACATTTACAGATATTTCATTATAACCTTTTCACATAATATCAGACCCAAACCAAAGGAATCCATCTTGTGGGTGTCCTTTATTATTTGTGTATCTTTTATGATAATATTTTTCAACAAGATGTTTCTCCCGCCATAAACTATTTTTTATTCCGTCTCTTATGCTTTGTTCTTTCTAACAAAGGATGGTTGACCTTCATTGGCTGATTGTGAGAATTTGCTAAACTTTATTTCAAAGGCAATCATTCATGACCTAATAATGATTTGCATATTTTTAGATGCTGATAACAGAGCCTCTCTTTGATGCCAGATCAAGGGGAGATAATTACAGGATGATCTGTGGTTGCGGACAAGCTTATATGCCTTTCCTACATCAAATTTACAAATTATCCCTTAAATATTCGAGGGTGAAAGGTCTCTCTGGTTCAGCTATTTGTAGTAAAACATAGTCATGTGATAGTCTTAAAGAGTGGCAATCACACTGGCCCATTTCCAACCTAGATCCATATCATGGTGCAATTTACTGAGCATTTTGTTTTGCACAGCAGTTTCAAATGTCTGATAAAGACTGATCATTTGGTAATCAGAAATGAAATGAGTGAGGACCGGGACAATTCTGGGAGTTCTTTTAAGAAACAGAATATGTTTATGACAAAAAATACTATTACTTTTTCATCAATGCATCAAAACAGAATTATTTTCTTGGACCAATTTTTTTTAAATTTCACACCAAACTTTTTAAGGACACCCAGCATGTCCAAAATACAGGACATTTTCATCCTAAAAAGATTGTCACAAAATGTTTATTTCAGCATGCACACTAAGCATTGCAAAGTATTTATCTAGAATGCACCCCAGTCCTCCACCAATACCAAAATATTGGTGGCTTAACATCTCTCAGCTCATTAGTTGTAACTGCATTAATAATAATACTGATTTGTGTCCTTATATTGCACTTGGCACCATACTTGATAATACTGGTAATACTGGGTGTATGAACTCATGTAACAGTACAAATGACAATGGCAGTAGCAACCTGATTATCCCATTCCCACAAACATAAAATGGTTGACTGCCGATGAATATCTAGTCTCTGAAATTTACATATTTTACGGGAAAAAAACAACCCATTTCTCAATCATCTTAATATAATATAATGAAAAGGAGCACAGAGATTTCTTCATTTTTAGACAAACATCTTGTCTCTGAAAATAACACAATTTGCAGACAAACAAACCCTAAATAATCTTCATAAAATATGATAAAAAGGAGAGTTGAGATATTCTTCATCTTTAGACAAACATCTTGTCTATGAAAGTAACATAATTTACAGAAAATATTTTCCTATCTTCATAAGGCCAGACCAATATTATTTCTTGTTTTACGGATTTTTGTCCTCAGAAAACCTAAAGGCAGGAGGGAAAATATCAAAATAAAAGTCACTAGTCAAAGTAATATTCCTTCTAAATACTAAATGTATTTTACTTTTGGCAATTTATGAAGTGTATATGAGGCAAATAACAATCTAAAAACATTTTCTTGCACATTTACATTTTTGGCCAATAAAAATATTAAAGTTTTATAGTTTGAGTGGGGAAAATTAATTTTAATTTTTTTTCTTATTCTTGAAAAAATACGACCGGCGGACCCGTAAACAAGAAATAAAATTGGTCTGGCCTAAAGTATACTAAAAACATATCCAGAGCCTTTAGAATAACATCTAGTCTCTGAAATGAACATAATGTATACACTTCCTTGGGCAGTATTGGGTATATTTGTTTCAGGGTTTGTATGACAGACCAGGCTGGCATCTTTATAAGATGGCTAACAAGCATGGGTACAAGTGATCCAGGTGAGCATGAGGTGCCGTAAAATCGAGCTCCACCTGTGACCGTATAAGGTGTAAAACCTTAGAGTCAACTTTGTGCCGTGCAGACTCTGTTCGTGGTTGTCACAACCCCTAGTGTACAGTACACAACCCTGTGCACTTAAAAGAACCCACGAATCCGTTGGTATATGACCAGATGGTGGCCACATGAATACGTGCAAACACCTAGTTGCGGGTACAGCAACGTGCAGTAAACTTGGACAAAATACTGTGACTATGTGTCCCAGTCCACCCAGCTGTGAATGGGTACCTGGTACGCATGTGAAAGCCGCAATAACTCGGTGCGCCTAGTGGCTGCAAGAGTTGTGTGCTCCCCAGGGAGTTGAGATTGATAATAACATGTGCAGTTGAGATTGACATCCAATGATCGAGGGAAAAACTACCAGCGCCTTGAGCATGCACTAGTGCGTGGATATGTGTGCTATATAAATATACAATAATAAATAAAATAATAATAATAATAAGAGGTATACAATACAAACAAGATGGAATACTCACATCAGCAGGTCCAGGTTCTAGTATCTTCACTACCACTATATTGATAAAGTTGCCTATAGACGGATGCTTGTATATATTAGTTACCTGAAACAGAGACAGATCACGGTAAGTTGAATAAACACTGATAGCATCTTTAGAAAGCTGGGGTCCCAAAACTGTTCCATCTCAGAAACATCACTATGCATGACAAGTAGCTGATGCCTTGATGCCATGAAAGCTGTGTAATAACAACACTCATTCACTCACTCACTCACCATCAGGGTAGAATGATAACAAGCTAGGTTACAGACTTGAGTTGTCTCCCCTTAGGTCACCATCTGACCTATATACTCTAATACTCAGCATATTTGTCTGTTTTAACAACATATAAGCTGCACAAAGTCACTGGTATTAATCCTAAAAAAAAATATGAATAACCTGAAACTTTAATCTAGATGATCACATGTTCCAACGTGTTTTGATTTTGGAGAAGAATCACACATTCAGCACATTTCTCATATCAAATACTGCTTTCTCAGGAAGACGAGACTAATGTTAGGTGGTTGAACCTCCAACCTTGACGAAATCGACTCAGGAATTGAAATACATGACCATACAGGAAGCCGATGTAAGAAATTATATAAACACAGGCGAAAATTACACCACTTTACAAGACCTAGCTCAGGATGAATACAACACCATGTTGAGAATAACCTTTTGTTTCCAAGTCAGACTGCAATCTTGTCGACTTCTCGTCAACACAAGTGTGAGTAGGAACCCACATGGTATCTGCTTTCTTGCTTGACCCAGACAAAGTAAAAACAAAGTCTGACCCTGCCTGACGTAATCCCCCCATTTGGGAGGATTGGAATTCAGTTATTGTCTGGGAATTTTTAAACTTTATGAACTTGTGATTTGATAACGACATTGTGCTGATTCAGAGCAGGTGTCGGCTAATGATGCTCTCAGCTGAGTTCGCTGTATTAGCTGATTCAGTTTTTTCCAATTTTTCCAGTTTCCAATCTCTCACATGTCTTGAATTTTCATTCTGATAGGAATTATAAAATGTTTTCGCATCAATAATTTGACCTGACACCTCGAAAAATTATTCCATGATGTGATTAATAAAATATTACAACCACTGCATACTCATAAACAACTAGGGTCACCTTGACCTTACTCCAGCTACGTTTCTTAAAAAAATTGTTTCCGAAGTAAAGCGATTCAATCTACATAATAATTTAAATAAATGACAGGTACCAAGTTTTTAAAACTTCATCACTGGATTGTCTGGTCCAGAATCAATCATTTACACTGCCAGGTGGCTGGAATATTGGTGAGTGCTACATTAAACAACAAACAAACAAACTTCGGGAAGACTTTGTTAGAGATTTGCAGTGGCTTAAAACTCCATACAGTCTGATCAATATTTATTTGAACGATATTAGCTGCTTTAGTGACATATGTATTTCGAAAAATGCATCTTTTTCAAGAATTCACCAAAGATGGATATGTTAAACAACAAACAAAAGAAACATTAACTAAGTACACAATTAGTGAAAAACAGTTATTTTTCATTTTTTTAAATTATATTTAACTCCACTCCCTTACTGGTTGAATTGTTTTGAGTAACTGCCAGTAATTTACCAAGCAAGTAATATTTGTGGTAAAAATGAACCCCACTGGTCTTAAATTATGAGTGTATATATGTATTATAAGTACTCTCTATCCAGTAAATTGGTCAAATTAAAACTGAATGGATACACTGGACCTACTGTTCTCAAAATTCCACACACAATATTCATCTCTTCTGCATGCATTGAAATTTAAAATGATTTTAAAACAATAAATTATTTTCTATCTGACATCAATTTAAGGTAACTATGTTCATAATGAACACGCCTATAACAGACTGATAGATATAAAGGCCTGTTTTTTTAAAGTCTTTGAACGGCTTTTAGAAGTGATACACAAAATGGCAAGAATTTATGGATGTCAACTTCTTTATTTTGAAGAACATAAAGTTTTCACATCCATAAATCTTTAAATCTTTGCCTTTAACTGTCTTTTGGTCCTAGCCGATTGCTGTATATGTAAGTCAAAATGCATGTAACAAATTACAGTTATAATCGGCATTTGAAATTAACATCGGTCCTTAGGCCCGAAGTCGACTGAAAACCACTCAGACCCACAGCTTTTGTTTTCTGCAGGTCCTTATGGCCAACAGCTTTTTCATCCCCAATAACTCGGAGTATTATTTCCATATTAAAATATAGGGCCTACACATTCTGATCAACGTTTAATGGTTCTGGGTCCTTTGGGCTTGGAACTTCTCAGGGTTAAGGGCAAACAATGGTTATAATAATAAACTAAAAATTAGTTGTCCCTTTGAGTTATACCCAGTTTGAGCATAACTGAATTATCACACTTTTAAATAAAAAAATAGTTTCCTATCATCTTTCGTTCCTGTCCAATGTCGTGTCCTCCAAATCTGCGTGTTCTGTATACAGAACCAATATTCAGCTGGTACTGTTCCCCAGCATCTGGATGACCTCTCTAACCAAACTACTTCACTTCTGGAAGTAACAAATATGGATGCAACATTTCCCAACTGAAGGTCACGAGGTGTAGAGATGGAGAGATGCGGATGCTGGCTATCTGTAAGGTCATCGGTGGGCAAGGTACAGGATTCCTGTGGGCTGGTCACTGCTTGTGTAAACGTAGGCACCAGTGTTTATATCTGTAGCAGTTCTATTTCCTTCTTGTTATGCCTAACTCTCCAACAATGACTAGCAGACTCGCTGTGCCGATCATCTTCATCACTGAGTGAGATCTTGGTACTCTCAGTACTTCTATCAGGTGGCGCTCAGCAACACCCACTGTCGGTACTTCCACCAGGTTGTGCTCGACAGTTTTTAGTTACTGTACTTGCACCAGGTGCGCTACAACAGTTCCCAGTACATACAGAGCTCTCTACGGGTGGCACTACAACAGCTCCCAGTACATACAGAGCTCTCTACGGGTGGCACTACAACAGTTCCCAGTACATACAGAGCTCTCACTGGGTGGCACTACAACAGCTCCCAGTACATACAGAGCTCTCTACAGGTGGCACTACAACAGCTCCCAGTACATACAGAGCTCTCACCGGGTGGCACTACAACAGCTCCCAGTACATACAGAGCTCTCACTGGGTGGCACTACAACAGCTCCCAGTACATACAGAGTACTCTGGCAACAGGTGGCACTACAACAGCTCCCAGTAGGTATACAGTACTCCCTCCCCAGGTGGGCACTACAACAGCTCCCAGTACATACAGAGCTCTCACTGGGTGGCACTACAACAGCTCCCAGTACATACAGAGCTCTCACCGGGTGGCACTACAACAGCTCCCAGTACATACAGAGCTTTCACTGGGTGGCACTACAACAGCTCCCAGTACATACAGTTCTCTCACCAGATGGCGCTACAACAGCTCCCAGTACATACAGTACTCTCACCAAGTGGCACTACAACAGCTCCCAGTACATACAGTACTCTCACCGGGTGGCGCTACAACAGCTCCTAGTACATACAGTACTCTCACCAGGTGACGTTACGACAGCTTCTGGTTTCTGTTCTCCCACCCTGGTGGTGCTACATGAGCTCCTAGTACATATGGGAGCATCCTCAAGCATCTTCTACATCATTCCTTAGTACACAAGAGACTCTCTACCATATAGTTTAGGGATTCAAACGTACACAGATTCTACAAGCTGAACAGTGGTGAAGCACAGTGGTTAAAGTGTTGGTGACATCCTGCAGATCTTGGTTTGAACCCCAACTACTCACACTTTCTACTATTGAACTGCGACAAACCATAATATTCAGAATCCTTTGTCTGGTCAATCTCTTCCTTAACACAAACAGCTTGAAATAGAGAAGATAGAGTTAATATCACCTTACATGAAATTAATTCTAGCATTTACACTGGCCCATTTCAGAACATTTCCCATTTAGACACAGAACATAACAACTACAGTGACCTACTTTAGAAATAGATCATCAATATTTGGACAAAACCAGGCCTGCCATCACTATATATTTAGTTTCTTCAAGAACTCTTTTGACAAAACATGCTGATTTGGCACCAACCAAAGCCGCAATTTCACAGATTGTGCAAATGCCAGATATTAATGGTGCATGATTGAGAAAAAGAGGCCAGCTCATTCAAACCACATCAAAATATTTCTCTTGGCTCTGACTACACAAACTAAACACGGCCTGGGTTTACAAAGACCACGTTGATGGGGGAAAGCATTACAGTGCCAGAACCAATAGGGGCTAAATTCAATTGGACTACATTGATCGAGATGATGAAAGTGTACATTTACCTTGACCAGATTCCTGGTTCTGACCTTCGAGGAATTGTTCAGGTCAGATTTCAGGTCGTATTTACAGGCTCTGTTAACACCCTATAAACATCAGCAGGTGCAAATTACTGGAGGTCAGTCTTCTTAAGATCATACTTCTGTCAGATCAAGTGTCTTCAACACCTTGAGAAGGTAACTTAACTAGGGTATGTTGTGTTTCGTTTTCACCGGTAACCCATTTCAGAAATCATGTTCACACCTGTCTACAACTTTACACACACAGTTTGTGGAAGATTAATGCTGGCATAAATCACCATGTTTGTATATAAGTTCATACCAAAGTTTTGTTTTGGTTTAAGCAAAATTATACTGCTTCTTTTACATTTGTGTTTTCCCCTTTGTGATTCCAAACATTTGGTTGACTCTTTTCAAGATATACCCTTGAACATCTGGGTTGTTTTCAGCACTCATGTTTGTCATGAAAGGCGTCCTGTGAAGATCCTGGATAGAATTGGTCTTCGGCAACCCATGTTTTTCATGACAGGCGTCCTGTGATGATTCGGGTTAGAATTGGTCTTCAGCAATCCATTTTTGTTATGAAAGATCGTCCTGTGAAGAGCCGGGTTAGAATTGGTCTTCAGCAACCCATGCTTGTCGTAAGAGGCAACTAACGGCATCGGGTGGTCAGACTTGCTGACTTGGTTGACGCGTGTCATCATATCCCAAATGAGTAGATTGATGCTCATTATGTTGATCATTGGATTGTCTGGTTTCTAGTCGATTACTTACTACTTACAAACTACTCCTTACAAATCTTTCGAAATAGGACGGAGTGTTCGGTAGTGCTGATTGAAATAATATTCCATCACCTGAAAAATCCCACTGAACCTTCCCCTACCCATCCCTCCCCAGCAACCAGCAACTCAGCAACTCAGCAATCCCATCCCCACCTGAAGAGTATACAGACACAATAAGCTGAATCAGACAGAAACTGAAGATTGAAGCAACCTTGAGGCAGTATAGAAGACCAATATAGGGAATTTTCTTCTCCAATGATGGAGCTGCTGGTATTTACAAACATCATAGCTGAAAAAGACAGTCATTAACAAAACCGACTTCTTACAGGTGCTGGAACATTCAACAGGTAGCACCTTGAGTATATTCACTGAATAAGACAGTCAATAACTGAACAGACACCTACAGGTGCTGTAACATTCAACAGGTAGCACCTTGAGTATATTCACTGAATAAGACAGTCAACAAGTGAACAGACACCCACAGGTGCTGTAACATTCAACAGGTAGCACCTGAGCATATTCACTGATTTAAGACAGTCAACAACTGAACAGATGCTGGAACACAGGTGCTGAATAAGTCATTCAACAGGGTAGCACCTGAGCATATTCACTGATTTAGACAGTCAACAAGTGAACAGATGCCCACAGGTGCTGTAACATTCAACAGGTAGCACCTGAGCATATTCACTGATTTAGACAGTCAACAAGTGAACAGATGCCCACAGGTGCTGTAACATTCAACAGGCAGCACCTGAGAATATTCACTGATTTAGACAGTCAATCTATGAACAGACACCTTCAGGTGCTGTAATATTCAACAGGTAGCACATGAGAATATTCACTGATTAAGACAGTCTATTCACCCAGGCTTACAGACACCTACAGGTGCTGTAACATCAACAGGCAGCATCTGAGATATATTCACTGAACACAGGCAGTGATGTACAGACACTCACAACAATCAACAGGCAGCACCTGAGAATATTCACTGAATAAGGCAGTCTATCTATGAACAGACACCTTCAGGTGCTGTAACATTCAACAGGCAGCACCTGAGAATATTCACTGAATAAGGCAGTCTATCTATGAACAGACACCTTCAGGTGCTGTAACATTCAACAGGCAGCACATGAGAATATTCACTGAATAAGGCAGTCTATCTATGAACAGACACCTACAGGTGCTGTAACATTCAACAGGTAGCACATGAGAATATTCACTGAATAAGGCAGTCTATCCATGTACAGACACTCACAGGTCCCTGTAACATTCAACAGATTGCACCAATGAATACACACAGGTAGAATACAACAGGAAACTATCCAGCAGACTTTCAAACAAAGTTGCAACAGGTAGGTCTTAAGATTGAAGAGAACATTCCAGGAATAAGCACAGTCGAACTGTGGGATAATTAGGGCAGGAAATCCCAGAAGTGGCGCCCATCAACATGGTAAGTTGCCAATCTTCACAGTCACCTGGAAGAATAAATCTTACACCCTCATCAGCCATCACGTTCTTGAAGCAGCTGAAGGGCTTCTTTTGTTTAACGTTTCCCTGAGAACATCAGGTTTTTAAATCAAAAAGAAAGTCTATAATTACCTCGTGCATGCAATATACTGAAAGTAATGGTTGTGCTGTTCACACAGGCCTAACAAGAGGACTCTTATATACAAGCAGGATTTAAAGGTTCTAACAGTAGATTTATATATATTTTGCATCACTTGATAATTTTGGTCCATTTTTATTCCTTGATAAATAACTTGTGACAAAAGTTGTTTAGAAAAGCTCAAAACAGTGTTAAGACAAAGACTTAACAATCCAGGGTTATGGTGAATTTTTCATTTCACAAATATGATCAAATTTGTGAAAAATGTGTCAAAAATACATGTTTCAAGTCAGAGTTTGAAAAGACCTTCTTGTCAATATCAGTATCTGGTAATGTATAAAAGTATAAACAATACATTCTTCAAAATGGTTTAAAAAGTTGTTTTTCTCAGACTGGCTGTTCTCTGGCGTTGAAGTTATATATACTTTTAATTTTCGTTTGAAAACTTTACACCAGTTTTATCCCTAAAACTGTGAAAATGGGCCCAGTAAAAACAATTAAAAGGAAAGATTTCATTCTACATTAAAAACTATGAAATAAAACAAAATAATCAAAACCTGTCCGTGCTTCACACCCTTGACTTCTGTGTCTTAAGATGGAGAAGATAGCATGTTACAAATAAACTTTATTGTTTAGCTGAGATAAATGTATTTCTTCAAAAATGCCTTCTTGCATCAAAGAATTTTAAACATTTATAAAACATGGAAGTGGAGGTTATTGACCCACCCTGTAAGTTGTAGATTTGAAAGGTATACGAAACATGGCCAATTAACTCAGGGTGGGTGATATACACTGGCAAAAACTGACAACTATTAGCTTAACAAATGATTACGTTTCAAACATTCAGTCATACTTAGCCCTTCAAAGAAAGATAAGGCGATCTAGACAACCTGAAACAGTTATTTTCCATTTTTTTTTTTTGCAAATGATCAAATTCATTTGGGTGGAATCATTTCAGAGGGGTAATAATCGGTCAGAGTTCCACCCGTCCCCGACCCGTGAAGGTCCGGGTTAGAATATTGGCCTTCAGTAACCCATGCTTGTCGTAAGAGGCGACTAACGGGATCGGGTGGTCAGGCTCGCTGACTTGGTTGACACATGTCATCGGTTCCAAATTGCGCACATCGATGCTCATGCTGTTGATCACTGGATTGTCTGGTCCAGACTCGATTATTTACAGACTGCCGCCATATAGCTGGAATATTGCTGAGTGCGGCGTAACACAAAACTCACTCACTCACTCCTCCCGTTCCCGACCCCAAATAATATTTGTAAATTAATATATGCTAAAATTATTAACAAAACCTAACACAACAATTACTGGAGAACTCACAAAAATAACTAAAAGCCCCCAAATTAATTACAATATATAGGGTCGAACCACGTTGTGTTACCTCTGTTAATCTGTGGAAGCAAAATATGGGGGAATGGAAGGAACTCTTTCCTAATAATCTTCTCACAGCATTACAAGATTTACGTGACAATCATTCTCTTATCTTTTTCAAACAATTGCAATTGCAACTAAATATCTAGACTTACATCTAGTCCCAGAAATGACAGTATTTTACAGAAATTAAGTACTTGTTAAATTATCTAAATGAAATATGATAAAAAGGCGCCAGAGATTCTCTCTATTTTCAGAAACTGCTGTATTCTTGACTTGTCAAATGTTATAGACCTTCGTAGGCTGTTTGTTTGTTTGTTTGCTTGTTTGTTGCCACATTCCGCACAGTCAGCAATATTCCAGCTATATGGCGCCAGTGTGAAAATAATCGGGCCTGGGCCAGACAATCCAGTGATCAACAACATGAGCATCAATCTACGCAAATGGGATATGATGACATGTGTCAACCAAGTCAATGAGTTGAGAGAAAAATAAACCAGACCACCTGATCCTGTTAGTCGCCTCTTACCACAAGCATGGGCAGCTGAAGACCAATTCTAACCCAGATCTTCACAGGTTTTCATGGTCTGCATCAGATATATTGGTTTCAGGGTCTGTATGAGCGAGTGAGTGAATAAACAAGGCTTTTTTCACTTTCACAATATTCATTTAACAATATCATGGCAAGAGAAACTAGAAATGGGCTTTATACATTGCACCATGTGAGGAATCGAACCCAGATCTTCAGCATTATGGTTGTTAGGTAAATGTGGAAGTGTAGTGTCGTGTGAATAGATAGTCACATAGATGGATTGTTACATAAATGGGAACCTGGATTGTCACATGGATGGATTGTTACTAGTATTTAAGTCTCAACAACCATAATTTTCTATCTGTCAGTCAGCCAAGAGAGAGAAAATTTGAAATTCTGTCGGTGACATGTGATTTAAAAAATATAATCTGGTACATGCATAGCCCTTAAAATCATAAAATCAACAAAACTGCTATCACCAAAACAGTAAAATCAGCTTGCCTTAAACCATTTCATGGCAAAGCTTTTATCTACAGCTAAAATAGTGTGTTTTCTAATTAAATATTTCATCAACAAAACCATTTTGGCAAAAGAGAGTTAAAATTATGCTTTCCATTCACCACTAAAGGGCAGTAACCAAATGTCTACACACAGTCTGAACAAAGTTTATATCACAATAATGGCCTCATCGCCAGGAGGTTTATAGTTCTTACAGTGTCTTTAATCGACAGTTTTTGCATCTAATCTTAACTTTCCGGAAGCTGAGAGGCACCTGAACTAAATATCACCTGTTAAGTGGTACATTCATTACCATTCTGCTTTGAAGTTCTGTGATAAGTTGGCATTTGTGTAACACGAGATGACAAATCCGCGACACACCGCCAGTTATTACCCATTTTTACTTCAAGTTTTTATCGCCTAAATCTGGCCTCACCTGTTGGTATTTGTAGTGCTGGAAGAGGAACCTGCTGACAGAATGGTGATGGAACCTGTCTATTGCAAGAGACTATGATCCATAAATGAATGCAGAATTGCTCACATTTTTAAGCGAGAATATGCTTTTATCGCGTAATATTTCTTTTTTCATTTGCCTTGAGGAAACAGTATGTAGCTTTGGTTCTTGCTGTGCTTGTTTTAAGGTATCATCGTCCGTAGCATAGCAGCCTCTAATATCATGAACAGATGAAGATTAGTAACAGCATCCTAGAGATGAAATGTTTAATATTTGGGGTTGGTGGGGGCTGGGATACTTGTGAGGCACAGAATATCTCAGTGAGTGATTGACTGAGTGAGTGAGTGATTGAGTGAGTGAGTGAGTGAGTGAGGAGTTGTCTTGTGCAAGAATTGTGAGTGAGTGAGTGAGTGTTATAGTGTTATATCACTGAGTGAGTGAGTGAGTGAGTGAGTGAGTGAGTGAGTGAGTGAGTGAGTGAGTGAGTGAGTGAGAGTGAAAGCTGTTACACCAGTTATATCACTGTAGGTTGTCTTGTGCAAGTTTGTTTGCAAGTTTTGTTTGGCAGACAGAAGGAACATGTTAAAAACAACACTCAGCCAGGCCACTGTTACCAGTCTCACACTCAGCACAAACTGTTACCATCCAATCCCCAGTCAGGGTCCCATCGTTTTCAAACACTATAATTCTCCACAGGAGACAATCCAATGAGTAAGTGAGTTTGGATCAGTACTGCTTTGGACAGTATTTCCATAATATCAAAGCATGTCAGCTTGAAAAGGGAAAAAAGGGATGCAGCCCTACTCTACCCCACATCCCACCCCCAACAAATAAAGACTTGAGTGAGTGAGTGAGTTTGGATCAATACTGCTGTGGACAGTGTTTCTGTAATATTAAAGCATGTCAGCTTGAAAGTACAGATATGGCCCTCGTGATGCAGGTCTAGGACATTTAGCACATTAATGAGCCCCCAGCACACTCCCATGACTCGAGGTCATGTTCAACCATTCATTACATCCAAAGGCATCTCCTGCACCTCAATACATCCCCTTAGCAACAACCACTGCACCAAGTTCAGCACAACTTCTCCAATATCATGGTAACAATCTCGCCGGAGTTGCACCCTGAGGCTGCACCAGCTGCCTCTGTCTCCCCATCCCATCCATCCATCCAATAAACATATCAACCAGGAATAACATCGGCATTATGACTGAAGAGGTGCTGTGTGATAATAACCGTATTCCACATGCAAGACCGTGCTAGTCAGCGTTCAACATGACATTCCCATGTCTGCAGTAATCCTGATAGCGCCAATGGCTTGACTCTGTGCATGGTCTTTGATAGGATTCTAGCATGAGATGCATGTCAGGATCTAATTAAGATACTGATACTGCAGACATACTCGTCTGGAGAAGGATGGGTATATTTCACGATTTGGCATTCATGGACCATAACTGTGTGTTTTTGTAGAATATACACCACCTAATGAGTAATGTATATACTGACTCCTGGTATACACCGGCCCAATATCAGAACATATAAATGCTTAATAAGCTTCAAAAGGAGGAGTGCGCCTCCCAGCGCCATTCTCCGTATCTGTGATGTCATGACTGCTGTGAGCCAGTTCCACAGGTCAGGCCAACATTACGCTTCTCAAGTTCATAAGCATGATAAACATTTATGTCGGTTCACAGACGAACAACCTTTAATGCTGGCTGTATAGATATTACTCCACGTTTGATAATAATACTCTGAATATCTAGGTTGTTGGAATGGTTTGGAAGAGTTGCTACACAAATAGTATCTGGAGTGGGACTGCATCATGATCAGTTTTATTTCAAGGTATTTAAACAAAAGAACATGATTTAATAATACTTGGTTGAATATTTTTGTGAAAGGACAAAAAATCCACGTTGAGTAGTACACATTTTGGTTTTCAGCCTCCAGTCTATTTATAAGTTTCTATCAATTCTTATTCTAGAGAGAAAGAGAGCCCTTCTACTTAACTGAATTACCCATTTGTATAGTTAAAGAAAACTTAAATATTTTTCATTCAATACATGGAAGCCTTTTCTCTCATTGTTATTACAAAATATGTTTTGCTTGTTTGTTTTGTAGTTTGTTTCTTGTTTAACGCACGCCCACCATTAAATAATTATCAGGACTAGACAATCCAGTGATGGCCAACATGAGCATCGATCTACGCAAACGGGATGCGATAACATATGTCAACAAAGTCACCAATCCTGAAGACCGACCCTGTTAGTGGCGTCTTACAACAAGCATGGGTTACTGAAGATCAATTCTAACCTGGATCTTCAAGGGAGTCATATGTGAGTTTATGACATGTCGAAGAACACATTTGGCTGAAATGAATCCTGTTTAAAGAATCTCTGATGAGGAGTAATGTTCCTGAGGTGTACATCTAAATCTGATTGTCACAAACACAACAAATACAAATGCTAGCTGGACAATGCCATCATCTCTTTCATATTTCAACACAAGTTTATAA
This sequence comes from Haliotis rubra, assembly GCF_003918875.1. NCBI lineage: Eukaryota > Metazoa > Mollusca > Gastropoda > Lepetellida > Haliotidae > Haliotis > Haliotis rubra. The sequence goes on along the minus strand of NW_025767133.1, from coordinate 811,007 downwards.
CTTCAAAAATTTTGACATTTCCAAAACATTGTCATTATCAATTCTTAAAGGTAAGAATCAGCTTGACCCTTAAAGTTTAGTATATCACAAATCATATGAGTGTGCTGAATTTATGAACCTAAGATGCAAGGAAATATTGTTTATTTACATAAATCAGCTTATTTACATACATGTACCTAAATCACCATCAAACCAAAATATAACGATCATCTTGCAACTACCCTAAGTTCAGATAAACAATAAAACATGGTACAATATTAGGAAACACTATGAAATTAAAGTTATTAGGAAAATATCATCCCCTGGTGCACCAATATCCAATACATATTGAGTATTTATCTAGTGTAACCATATTCTCATGAACGTACTTGGAACATGCTCTTTATCACTCTGTCTCAACTAAGATTTCAACCAAATACATTCCTGAGCATCTGATCCTCGAATCCCAACACCTCATGCGGATACCAAAAACAATCTTCTTTAGTGGTTCCAACACCCAAACTGATTTCCCGATTCCCCGCCCTGTCAAAATATTGTCGGACAATCTTAGAAAAACTTCATAAATAATTGAGTAAACTGGTGAGATGACCCCCACAGAATCTGGCCAATGGGCCGGAAGCATGCTGCTTGACATTGTTTTCCTAAAGACTTCCATATTTCCAATTTTGCTGAAATCTTTGCTTTGTATAAGGAGTAATTATTCCCTAATGTTAAACACCTATTGAGAGACAATCCAACCTGCTACAGGTGCTGTACATATGGTTGGTAGACAATAGACGCAGACACCATCTAATGGAGAATGACCTTCCCAAGGTCATTGGCTTGTTGACTTAAGGAATTCTTTCTTGCATTAATGACACCAAATGTGAACCACTATTTTAAACAATTGCTCATTTTTCAGGCTGAAATATTTTGCTGTGGTCTGCGGTTTGCTGATGTGATTTGTGTTATGTCTAGATTTACTTGGCTGTGTAAACTGGTTTTAATGTATGTTCCAGAAGACGATGCCGATATCGGTTACCTATTATATCAACATAGCCTCAAAAATAGATGAAGACAGCTAACTCTTTAAGCATCCTATTTGAACAGGAACAGGCTCGTCAGAAAGAGGAGAAATGTAGGGGTACTTACAATTCTTTCCAACTTTTGAAGGATCTGTTAACAGGCTATTTGTCTGCTAGTTTTTAAAGCCTTCAAGTCATTATCTCATATGTATCTTGCAAATTAGAGTTGTTTAGTCCCCAGTATTTTAGCACTTGCATGTTTCGTCAAAAATAGGCAGTTGGCAGGAGTCCACATATATTAAGCCAGACAGTGTTCATTTTAGTTGGTCAGGCTCGCTGACATGGTTGACACATGTCATCGTATCCCAATTGCATAGATCAATGTTAATGCTGCTGATCACTGGTTTGTCTGGTCCAGACTCGATTATTTACAGCCCGCTGACATATAGCTGGAATTTTGCCGAGTGTGGCGTAAAACTAAACTCACTCACTCACTCATTTTAGTTGCATTAACCATGGGGACCATTTTAGGCTATGTGTGACCAAAAATGAGGCCATTTTCATAAAGGGGGCAATTTCAAAATGGGCATCACTTTCATAAAAAGGTTTGTTTGGGTTTCCTGTGCTGTAATCACAGGTATAGACAAATCTTGCGGTTCATTTTTTATCTAAACATACACATTGACAAATGCTTGTGTCATGAGCTAAATATGAGAACTGGGTGACAAAGAGGCAGGACTATTGCAAAGTTTACGGAAAGCCCACAATTTAACTAACCATTTGGTTTGGTTTCATACATAATTTACAGTAATTCTATTATGATTTTTCACAATATTTTTTCATTTTTCATTCATTTCATATGCAGTCTTTAGTGAATGACTGTGTCAGGCTTAAAAAAATATTTCACCAGTTCCAAGTTCATTAGAACAGAGATGTTTACCATTTTGGTGAAGTCTGTGATTGAATGTATAATATTGTTACAGAGACTAAAGATCCCTCACAGCACATGTGGGATTTGAACCCATGACACACAGATCCTGGTACGGCTAAGGGAGGTAACTGTGTATAACAAAATGGTACTCACCATCGCCATGAGTGTAAGCACATAGTGCTTCAAGTCCTCCTTGTGATAACGCCTCATGGAATCATCCACTACAACTAAAGTCTCCACGAATCTCTTTAAAGATGCTGATCGCTTCCGTCGCTTGTGGTATATAGAATTGTCATTATTTTTATTATTTTCATAATTATTATTATTTACATTATAAGATGATGATGATTGTGATGTTGAGTATCTTCGTATAGTGTCTCTCTTTAATCTCTGGTGTTTATAATTTTCTGAAACAAAGAGAAAAAAGAATTAATTCATAGTTAGTTAATTACTGCATTATAAATACCCATTCATCATAATAAAAGAGCTAGGAGATATCTAAAAAGTGAAAATAATAGTTTACCCATAATGATCAAACGCTTTCCATCTAAAGTTCACTCAAGGAAACAAATATGCACAATCCTCAACTGCATTGTGAAAATGCTGACATCTTCAAAGAGATTGATCAGAAAAGCCAATCCATGTTATAATTATTCATAAATCTGCCCAACACGTGAAGATCCGAGTTAGGGCTGGTTGAAGACCCATGCTTGTCGTAAGGCGACTAACGGGATCGGGTGGTCAGGCTCACTGACTTGGTGGACACATGTCATCACATCCCAAATGAGTTAATCATTGTTCATGTTGTTGATCATTGGATTGTCTGGTCCACACTCAATTATTTACAAACCGCTGTAATATAGCTGGAATATTGCTGAGTGCAGCCTAAAACTAAACTCACTCACTCATAAATCTGCCCACAAGGATTATTATGTGACTTTCACTGTTTATTTTTTCTCTCAACTCATTGCTACAGTTTTGTGGACATAACGTATATTTCCAGAGACAAGTGTGACAAGTACAACTGTAACTTATGATGGACTTAAACAGTATATCATCTGTCAAAAGGAAAATTAGCCCCTGTTGCCCCTCCCATACCTAAAATGAAAGAGCTCCCTTAAATGTATATTACCCATCAAAAGTTTAGACTCACTTAAAGCACTCACTATTTGTTATGTATATATATGTGGTTACATCGAATATGAATGATGAAGGGAACCAACTGAAAACTTTATGCAGATGAATTGCACGAGGATCATGTATCAAATTGCTGAATAGCATGTGCAAATATCGTGCATGTCAACAGCTGCGTTTTGGTATAAAGTTTTTTAAGAATTTGCCAAGTTTCATCATTTATTGAACTCATGATAATAAACTTTTCAAAGTTACAAATTTGTTTTACAATACATCAGTTCATGTGTAAACAGTACCCTTAAACTGTATAGAATATTTTGCAAAATCTAGTTTAGATCAGTTGACTGAAGTAAGTGGCTACATTTACACTAGTGAGTCTAAACTTTTGATGGGGAGTATATATTAGCTTTAGTGGGGTGGTGGTTTTGAACTTGACAACATTAAATTGGAGCATCCTTGAGCTTTGACTATAATAATGCAGGGCAAAGCTGTACTTTATTACACTATACATAGGGGTAGAGCGAACTGTATTTCTTAATTCTCAGATTCAACAGGCGGAGCTTACGATGGTCTTGGTGTCCACATGTCCTGCTAAACACATTACATACACATGGACTTATGAATTTTCCGACAAATACAATACACCTAGTTAAAATTACAAAATTCTAATTTTGACTACCTCTTTTCAAAATCACTCAATATTTGCATTCTTTACGTATATCTCTGTGTATTCAGAGGCCCAGATAAGCTGCGTATCCGGGTAAAATACGCATATAAAATTTCCAATTACGCATTGAAAAATAATTGTTGCGTACCAATTACGCATTTAAAATGTTAGATATGCAAAAAGTTTAAAACAAATGCGTACGGAATATATTTATAAAACTCACTTGCGTAATGAAAAAGCCATCGATTGCTATCAAGTTGTACTGTTAGTATAGGACAAGTGCTGTACTGTCCATTTAGGATGAGTGATTTTTTATGAACTCATTTCCATTATATTTAAGTTGGTTTTGATTAGGTATGACATAGTCATAAGGCAGAACATACCTGCTTAGTAAACTTACTCAGTCACATAATACTTAGGTGAGTAAAATGACTGAATATGCACATGTTTGAAAGCAGTGGGTAACGGAAAATGAAATACCCACTCAACATTCATTATACCCACTCCAAAAAAATACAGTGGGTACTGTACCCACATGAGCTAAATCTTATCTGGAGCTCTGGTGTATATCTTTAAACTGTTTCTAAGATAACTGGCATATATCGAAATATTGGCAGACATTAACAACAACATTCACCAATGTTTCGCCGCATGTGAAAACTGCTGAAGCATCAAAAATCAATATCAGCATGCAGCTCCTAAATCATCCCTAATTAGATCTCTGTTTCTACTCTCTCTGCATCTTATTTCAACAACACTGGGAAAACAATTTTCCATTTGATAACAATTATCATTCGACAATTCTGCCATTAGCTTCTAATTTTCCGTGTTTTTATTCTAAAACCACTTTATCATTGTGACATCACCAAAGTCAGAACGACCTGATATACAGTTTTTGTACTGAATCATGAAGAATCGTGTGCACAGAGCCGTTTTAGCACTCCACTGGCGCCAATGTCCGCCTGATGGTATATGACCAGTTGAAGAAGAACCTATTCTTGAGTGCCAGATCTATGCCCTCATAGCCTACAGCAGGGCCACTTCCTCTCAAAAAAGTCAAATCGTGAGCTATCCTCCGTACAGAAAGGTCAAGGCCACATGGCTATAGCTTCCAGAGACAAGTGGAAAGACTTACACCTGACTGGTATTAATGTAGCTGCAATATGGCCGACAGATACGTACCATGGGTTTGTTCATACTGTCAGTAGCTTCTTTATGAAGTGAGTATTTTCAGGACTATGACTGTAGCTCACCTGGATATGTTTGTTTGTTTGTTGTTTAACGCCACACACAGCAATATTCCAGCTATATGGCAGCAGTCTGTAAAAAATCGCATCTGGACCAGACAATCCAATGGTCAACATCATGAGCATCAGTTGTCAAGTGTTTATTTCACTACAGAGTGTGTCATGAATGAGTGAGTCTGTATACTTCTGTTAACAATATTCCAACTATATTACAATATATGTACACAAGAAATAGACACCAAACATGGAAACCACTGTATGGGAAAACAAAACCCAGACTTAAACACAACAAGCAAACACTTGACCTGCTCGGCCACCCAACAACAACCTTAACACAAGTAAAAAATGCCCAACACAAGCAAACCCTATTCTATTTCCTCCACATTCGCCAAATAAAAACACCACTAATGTAAATGTCCTTTAAGTAATTCAGAGCCTAATATTCAACACACCTGTGACCAAACGAAATCCTATCACGTTCGAAAAGCCAACATCGCCACATGCAAGTCAGTGACCCCTCCCAACCGTCCGCCATAGTGATATTATTGTTTTCCTAATGGGAATATCCCAGCATCCCCTCTCTCCGTAAGTAACCTCAGCAGGAACGGAAGACTCAGGTGTTTTGCATATTCCCAGTAATTACAACCTTGGAAGGTCTTGGAGCCGAGATGCTGTATTCATGGTTGAAATGCAACCTTCGCCATTAGGTGAAAGTCGTACCATACTTGACTTGGCTAACAGATCCTAGCAGATGTGTTTACTGCAGGGAATTGGATTTGTTTATACTGATGAATCTTTCACACTGTTAAAATAACTGTTTAGAATGAAAACTCAGTTTTCCATAATGTCTTTAGGTGGTTTCACTTAGCCCTAATTCTGGGGGGCCATCTCAAAACATTCCCTGTGGTATTTATATAACCTGTTTTAATTGGGTTAAGGGTAATTCTCCAAATTCAATTAGGCCATGATGGGTTTTTTCATGTTCGTTGTCAGTATGTCAAAATGCAGGAAGTGAAGAAAAAAATCAAATGATGATTTGAAGGTAATTACAAAAAGTTTTTTTGTGTTTTCTTGTTTCCTCAAATCTAATTCACAAATAGTATTGACACTTGCCATAATTTGAGGAATTAAAAAAATATGAAAAGATACATTAACAATTTAACAAAAAGCACTTCTATTAATGATAAACAGATTTAATCAATTTATTTAACATTCGACTTCAGTATATTTGTGTGCTTATGGAGGAATAAACATAAAATCAGTATACCTACATAAAAAACAAGGATGTGGTCATTAACATTGCATGCATTGAGTGAGTGTGGTTTTACGCCACTTTTAGCAATATTCCTGCAATATCACAGTGGGGAACACCAGAAATGGGCTTCAAACATTGTACCCATGTGGGGAATCGAACCCAGGTCTTCAGCGTGACAAGCAAACGCTTTAACCACTAGGCTACCCCACTGCCCTGCAAGTCTTGCAATTTATCTCTAATATTAGAAGAGAAGTTTTAGAAGACGTAACCAACAAACATTGTTAAGGTGCTAAAAAACCTAGAACCAGTATCAGAGTGAACTGGTGAGTGAGTTGGGTTTTACACTGATTTCAGCAATATTCCAGCAACATCATAACAGGAAATACCAGAAATGGGCTTGACACATTGTGCCCATATAGAATCAAACCTAACCTTCGGTGTGATGATCGAACACTTTAACAACTAGGCTACCCCACCGCCTTTAAAGTGAACTTAAATTCGAGTGAGTGAGTTAGTTTTAGGCTGCTTTAAGCAATATTCCATCAATAGCATGGCGGGGGACACCAAAAATGGGCTTTTCACATTGTACCCATGAAGGGAATTGAAAATTGGTCTTCGGCTTTTACCACTAGGCTACCCCATCCACCATCATAGGTTCCAGGCATATTTACACAGTGATTTTCAGCATGTTATTTGACTGTGCCACCTGTGCTCTCTCAACAATAATTCAGGACAGGTTCATCAGTAAAACAGATAAGAAACTCATCTGGCCTTAAAATAAATTAAGAAATTGCAGATTTTTTTTCATAAAATAAACATACTTGATCACAGGTATAATGGTTATTGTGAAAATTTAATCTTGAAATCCATTACTGAAAAATTAATAAACAATTTTTCTTTCCCATGGGCAATGAAAAGCTAGTTATTGACACATCTGTCACCGAACTTCACAGCCGGTGGAGCCATTCTCGGACTGCAGCTCACATGGGACAGGTCTTCAATACATTATTTCAAGGTCATATTTAATATTTCATCTGCTCGCTGATGGGCCTGATGCTTCTCTACCTCATCTAAGTGAGCATTAAGGGGGCTCCAGGGAGCTTCTCCGAATCAAAAAGTGATGCTATTGTTTATTCCACAAGTTCCTCATCACTGACTTTTCAGAATATGCTGTGGATCATTTTTGTTTTGACATCTTTACAAAGCTTGACTCATCCCCTCTTGCAACATGCATGGAATCAATATACAGAGTCAGGGGAGGGTGATCAGCTTCGTCCATGGTCTCCCCTCGAACTGGTTGTGGGGAATGAGGAAAGGGATTCTGCCGTTATGCAGGTCATATTCTTTGGTTACGATATATCCAGAGATGCCAACCCTAATTTAGCCCAATTAGTATTTTGGCCACAAACTGATTCAAAATTGAGTATTTGTTGGCCAAAATTAGTATTAACTTTTCAAAAGAATTTTCATATTAAATAAAAAATATAAATATAGAGTCTAAGACCTTGTTATTAATGTTATACTCAACTAAATCAGTAGTAAGTATCCACATATAGCTTGATACTGAATATAATGTGATCAAAATTAATTGTGTATGGTACGTATGCTATTTAATAATTTAATTTAATGTATTTTTTTAAAATCGTATATTTTTACTGCTATCGTAGTCATGTATTTTGTGTTGTTTTTTCGTAAACGTATACGATAAATTCGTATGGGTTGGCATCTCTGTGTATCATATTGGTTGGTCAGTGTCTAACTGCTTCAGGGCAGCGGGTAGCCTAGTAGTTAATGTCGAAGACCTGAGTTCGATTCCCCACATGGATACAATGTGAAGTCCATTTCTGGTGTCCCCCGCCGTGATATTGCTGGAATATTGCTAAAAGCGGTGTAAAACATTACTCACTCACTCACTAATTGAAAGCATAAAACAAAAACTCCCTCACTCACACTAACTGCTTTATTTATCAACCAGCACATGGATGGGTCGGTCATCCAAAATTCTGCATTTTCCTTTGCAGAGTTACATCCCTTTGTCATGCAAGGATCTAAAGATGGTGGTTTGAATCCATGATTTAACTTGATTATGTTTTTTTTTATAGCAAAATGATTTGTCAGCAGTGATTATGTAATTTGTTTAATTACTTCCTCTACAGTTTCAGAAATACCCTTTGCAGAATTGTGCTGATCTATGAAATTCTTTAGTTATGACATCAATCAGGGTTTGGCACAGCCATTACCTAGGTCATTAGTCTAATAAACGTCTTCAACTAGGTGCCTTCCTGTTATGCAAGAAACAAGAGATGGATATCAACTGTGGCCTACGTGGAAATCCTGTTGGTTAGAAACCCCTGTTACTCAGGAAACCCTGTCAGTCAGGAAAGCCATTTAGCCCAGAAACCTGAAAGTGTGGAAACTACTTTCTGGAAAACTACTGTTAATGACATCATTAGAGTGAGTGAGTGATTTTTATGCCGCCGGACTCAGCAATATTCCAGCTATATGGCAGCGGTCTGTAAATAATCAAGTCTGGACCAGACAACCCAGTGATCAACAGCATGAGCATTGATCTATGCAGTAGGGATACGATGACATGTGTCAACCAAGTCTGTGAGCCTGACCACCTGATCCTGTTATTCACCTCTTACGACAAGCATGGGTTACTGAAGGTTCATTCTAACCCGGACCTTCACGGGTGACATCATTAGACATACAAGGGGACATAACTCCTACCCATGATATTTAAATCCAGACAGCTGTACTAACAATGATGTACAATGTGTCTAGACCTGTTAATGCTCATGAATATTTAAATCAGTATCTAATAGCACCAGATTGAAATGAATGTTTCCTGGAATGAAGGACTGGCACAAAATATCAAAAGATATTGTGCGACAACTGCAATTCATTTTTCCAGTGTGTTCGAAACATAACAAATCTTCCATACACACAGGTAACACAAGCACTAACGAACTGACTCACCTGAAACAGTGCAGCTGGCTGCTGTGGTTGAGTGCTGATGATTTATTATTGGGTATTTATGAATTATATGTGGGCGATGCTCCAGCACCATATTATTTGTTGAAGATGAATTTTTTAATGGTTCGATGATATATTTTTCTTGTGGTAGATGAATCATTCCCATCTGAAAAGAGAAAGAAAATAATTTTATCAAACAAATAAAACAAGTGCATCTAAATGCTACAACTGGAGAACATATTAACTGATCCAGTGGCATCTATGGTATTCAAACTCATCTGTAAGGATCTGTTTAAAAAACTGTAATAAGGTACTTGTAAACCTTTTTGGTACTATAGGTCTAATTGCCATCATGCAAATAAACTGTTTATCTGTCAAGAACGTTATTTTGTATTTAATCATTTTGTTTTGGTCACAATCAGATGAGACCAATTAAGGTGGCATAACAAAAAGGAAATATGCTTGTCTTGCAAAGCAGGCTAGAACAATTGTGCTAACCAACCATCCAACAGTACATGTTGCCGACTCAGCCCTTCACACCCTATTTTATATAATATTTTTTTAACCCACAGCCATGTAACATTATTTACCCCCCAACACACACACTCTCCCCATGACCACCTCCGTGGTGTAGTGGATAGAGCGTCCGCCCAGAGAGCGGAAGGTCGTGGGTTCGATCCCCGACAGTGTCATACCAAAAGACGTTAAAATATGGTACTTGTTGGTCCCTGCCTGGCGCTTGGCATCAATGGGTACAACAAGGACTGGTCGGCTCGGAGTCAGTATAATGTGTCTGAGTGGGGTATTCATGCTTCACTGCGGCATGGTATCTCAGTGGGCTAGCACTATAAAACCAGCTTCAGTCTGGGCTAGTACAAGCAGCCGCACATACACATACACAAGCATGCACGTCATCCTATGAGCGAAATACTCTCAAGCACAACGTTGAACCCAATTTCACCTCACCCCACTCTCCCCATAATTGAATGATACATCTTCGAGACCCCATCTATTCGCAGTGTTTTTCATGCCTTCACCCTGTCCCTAATATGATCAAACTGATCTATACATTATAGAGATAGAGGATACTAAACAACCTTCCGTATAATTTAGATAAACGAGTAAATGAATTGGTATCAAACGAGCGAGTTTGATACTAAATCTTTCACGAGTTTAATAAAAATGGTATTTCACAGAAGCGAGTTTAGTATTCTATTTATTACTCTCCAACAAACTGATAGAAACTGCCTACAGTGTGATGACTCTCATATCAATATTCCGCGAGTCAAGCAAGGTCTAATACCATTGCGACAGAGGCATTAGCATTGTGACGTCATAACTGTAACCATTATGACGTCATATGTCTAGCGGTATTACACTAGTGTAATATTGCCGTAAAAATATTACGCTGCAGTATCTTCCACGGGCGAGTAACAATCTTATATATTTAATTCTTTTGCTATTGATTTATTTGCAACATCCTGTTAGAGTTAACACTGTAGTGAAATCTAAATACTGAACATAATCCATGCATTCTATTCCTCCCCTTATAATGTTGAACAAGGAACAGATAAAGCGTGTCTTCGAGAAGAACCCATATTCAAAGGATGGTTGATTTGAGTGCTAATATTAGGTAGTATACTGAAACACTTGCTAATTAGTAACGGATGAAATGATGAAGTGTTCATCGGAAGCAGCAGTTTCACATAACTGCAGACCCCAAATCCCTATGCAACCTACTCATCAACAACACTGCATTCTTTCATGCATTTGTTTACACAAGGCCATATTGAAGTCTGACAGTAGGGTAATGAGTACATGAAAAGCCTCTCTACCGACATGGCAAGATGGCAGCTCTTTTAAACAAAACCAAGTAACAATTAACAACATCCTGTGTATCAGACCAACTACACTGATGCTTAGCCTCTGAAGAAATATAATCTTGATAGAAATGAATAATTAATTTCAAATTGAAAAGGAGCCCCAGTGAGATGAGAGATTCCTGAACCTGAATTTATTTGGGGCTTTAGCATTGCAGAAGGGAAAATGATGTTATTCAGTGACTGTGAAACAGGCTACAGAATAACTATCATGTCTGGTGAAGGATTTTAAAAATGAAAAAAATGTCCAGCATGTGCGGCAAAACATGAGTCAAATTATGGAATTTCTTCTTTTTTCAAAATTGTGATCAGGAAAATCATATTCAAACAAATGACATCAGATGTAGCAGATCCTAGCATGATAAGGGAAACAACTCTGCATTGCAACAGTGTGTGACCTTAGCCCCTGTCTGAAGTATGCCCTAACAGTTTCAAGGTTGAGATGTTGCTGGCAACAGTGAAAACCTCACTAACTCACTCGACCGCCTCCATGGTGTACCAGTTAGAGCATCCGCCCAGAGAGCAGAAGGTGGCGGGTTCGATCCTCGACCGCGTCATACCAAAACACGTTAAAATATGGTACTTGTTGGTCCCTGCCTGGCGTTCGGCATTAATGGGTACAACAAGGACTGGTCGGCTCGGAGTCAGTATAATGTGTCTGAGTGGGGTATTCATGCTTCACTGCGGCATGGTATCTCAGTGAGCTAGCACTATAAAACCAGCTTAAATCTGGGCTAGTACAAGCAGCCGCACATACACATACACACGCATGCACGTCGTCATATGAGCGAAATATTCACAAGCACGACACTAAACCCAATTTCACTTCACCTCACTAACTCACTCCACTAAATTTTATAAAGTTGTATACCACTGAAAACGCTAAAACAAATGTACTTGTATCTGTACGAGAACGTCTCAATGAAATGATAAAGAAGTTGAAGCCAACGCTGTCTCAACTCGAACGACCCATAAATCAAAGGCCCAACCATTTACGACTTTATCTATCATCTTATGAGCTGGAAGTGACCAATTTGTCAGAACAAAACAAGAAATTACATATTTCTTTACACCTACTCCACAGTTATTCATCTTCCTGTCAACACTCATGCTAAATACGCTTACATCGCTGACTGCATCAACCATGAACATCAGACAATACTCACAAAACGGGGAATCATTCTCACAATTCTTTTATCCAACTTCAACTTTGTAACAAATTGCTTCAACTTTGTAACAAATTGCTGCACAGCTCCTTTGAAGTTTACTTTGGAGTAAACAGCGATCCCCACATAACATTAGTCTTACTGCATACCAAGACTCAAATAACTTTCATTTTTCAAAAAAAAAAAATTATCATCCCCCTGTTCATTAATTAGTTTAAATCAAGTTCCACCTGTTGTTCATGCCAAGTTTTGAGGGAAGTAGCACAGGCATGCTTGGTATATCTGGACATTAGCTGTCAGGAAAACACTCTCCCATCTACAGATATCCCAAGATGCTCTTCATCATGTGATAGCAATCTAACCTTTGCACTTTCCATCAGTCCAGGTGAAAGATGAAATCATTCAACTGTTTTGCTGGGTTTTCTCTTCCTTTGTGGCAAGCTATCTGCCCTGAGATACATTCATCGCAGGCTTTCTCAGGGAAAATTAATATTTATCAAGTGGATCCTCACAGGAGGACATTGCATCTTTCAAGTACAAAGCGACCAGATGAAAGCTTTTCTTGTCAAATTAAGATCTTTCATTCGTGATGATAAGTATTACAAATATCTTTAAAGAGCATCTGTGAGTATCAGAACTATATCCACCATTGCTGTAGGCACTTTGGGACAGAGAACTATGAACATGTGACTGAAATCACAAATACTTTGAAGGTTTATCTGAAAAGGGTAAGAGTGTCAAAGTACAGAGACAGAAAGACATCAAGCCTGTCCTTTATCAGATGACACAGAAGTCCTCAATCTTATCTGATGCCTAATCGATCAATGAACAAGTAAAGATGATCTTTCGGAAGAGATTGCATGAATATGCAAAACATTTGTGAACAAGAGAGCTTTGTATGCAAATTATTCGAGCATCATATACGTCTATATCATATCCAGGATCCTGACATCATGATTAATCTCTTGAACATCACAGGACTTACTGAACAAAATACAAATGCATAGTATACGTCTGTCTTGACACAGACAGAACCTCAAACACATGGTCTTGTCATAGTGAATTATATTTTAAAAACCTAAAGAATTACTGAAAGCTCAGCCAGAATATGATGAACTATTCAAGATGAGAACAGGCAACTTTAACATTTTAGGACTTGAAATAAGTATAATCATCGATGAATGTCAAAAACCAACTCATTCCCACAAGTATAAACATCTGTCCTGTTTGGACACCTGTGAACACCTTCACCACCTTTCTCTATTACAACCTGTATGTGTGAACACCTCTTAACATTACCAAACAACTTTATCCTAACAAGCAATGCAATATGAACACCTGTAAACACCCCTGTGCAACAGAAGACCACTAGATTCCCACAGCCCATGTGAACACCTGTGAACACCTACAATTTGATCACTACAAGCCTGTTTGAACAGCGACCAGACATCTTAATCCCCACAAGCCTGTGTACAGCAGAAGACAACTAGATTCCCACAGCCCATGTGAACACCTATGAACACCTACAAGCTGATCCCTACAAGCCTGTGTGAACGGGACCAGACATCTTAATCCCCACACGCCTGTGTACAGTAGAAGACAACTAGATTCCCACAACCCATGTGAACACCTGTGAACACCTACAAGTTGATCCCTTCAAGCCTGTGTGAATGGGACCAGACATCTTAATCCCCACAAGCCTGTGTACAGTAGAAGACAACTAGATTCCCACAGTGAACCATGTGAACACCTGTGAACACCTACAAGCCTGATCCCTACAAGCCTGTGTGAACGGGACCAGACATCTTAATCCCCACAAGCCTGTGTACAGTAGAAGACAACTAGATTCCCACAGCCCATGTGAACACCTGTGAACACCTACAAGTTGATCCCTACAAGCCTGTGTGAATGGGACCAGACATCTTAATCCCCACAAGCCTGTGTACAGTAGAAGACAACTAGATTCCCACAGCCCATGTGAACACCTGTGAACACCTACAAGTTGATCCTTACAAGCCTGTGTGAATGGGACCAGACATCTTAATCCCCACAAGCCTGTGTACAGCAGAAGACAACTAGATTCCCACAGCCCATGTGAACACCTGTGAACACCTTACAAGTTGATGGGACCCATCTTAATCCCCACAAGCCTACAGCAGAAGACAACTAGATTCCCACAGCCCATGTGAACGTGAACGCGACCAGACATCTTCATCCCCATAAGCCTGTAAAGACCACACAGTGATTTGTAACCCCTGTCTATCTGCGCCTGACTTGGTCCATGGCACTACAAGGGTTGCAGTGATGTGTGCCAGCATCCCTGGGCTTTGATGTAGGACACACAGAGGTAATCTGCTGTTGATCTGAGTGATGGCTGTGACGGGAGAAGACTCCACGCCATCCATCACGCAACTCAGGCAGAACAATAAGCTCCATCACTCAATGTCCTGGATACCTTGCCAGCTCTTGTCTGGGAGAGTCTTCACTACATTCATGACAGGGTTGGGGTAGTCTAGTGGTTAATGCTGAGCTTGTCATGCTGCAAATGCGAGTTCAATTCCCCACATAGGTACAGATGGATGGGAAGGTAATGAAAGTAGAATCAGAAAGGAAAGCAACAGAATGAGTGAGCAATTATGAAACCAGTCTCATATCTGTACTTGTGCTGTCTGGAGTGTTCATGATTCCATTCATTTCAGTCTTGCCAGTCTTACTGTGATGTTTATTCAAACCTGTGGCATTAAGCTTCTCTAGTCTAGTAATATGAGTGGCTGGTACACTGATGAAGAGTGGGTGGGTTGAGTGAGTGAGTGAGTGAGTGAGTGAGTGAGTGAGTGAGTGAGTGAGTGGGGTGGGTGGGTGGGTGAGTGGGTGAGTGAGTGAGTGAGTGAGTGAGTGAGTGAGTGAGTGAGTGATCGAGTGAGTGAGTGAGTGAGTGAGCGAGCGAGTATCAGGTGTCCACTCTAAACATCCGAGGCGGTGAGGTAGCCTAGTGGTTAAAGTGTCTGCTCATCACGCTGAAGATCTGGGTTCGATTCTCCACATGGGTACAATGTGTGAAGCCCATTTCTGGTGTCCCCTGCCGTGATATTGCTGGAATATTGCTGAAAGCGGCGTAAAACCATACTCACTCACTCACTCTAAACATCCATATGGATCTTCGTGCAGATCACGTCACAGCATGCAAGTGTGATGAATGCCTTAACCAATGTTAACAACTGAATCCCACAAGCACAGATAATTTTACCGTTAATTTTGCCAGTCTGTCTCTTAATGACAATGGCCTGTGTGAAAGATCATTCCCCAGGCACATTCTTAATATTCCTTCCCCAATCACCAATAACCTTTTCCTTCCATCAGAATTACATGACATTCAAACATATGAACAAGTATTCTGATGGTCAGTGGTATATTATCTAGAATGGAAGCAAGGAGAAGATCAAGCCTTAAATCATTAGATGGCTATCATGAGGTCACATTTCCACTGGACACTAAATACGTGCAGAAAATACCCTCTTCTCCATCCAATGTTGAAGCCTTTGGCTGTCCAGAAGCATTACCCTACATCCACGACATAGCAACAAACTAATCTTTGGTATGAAATACACAATGCCATTTTTAGAAAGTGGTCAAATGTAACATATGTTATATTTAGGATTACACTTTCTTAGTAAAGTACAGATTTTAGTACTTTTTGGGTTGAGTCCCATCCGGGATTCGAACCCGCACCCTCAGAGTCAGGCACCTAATCGCTAGCACACAAAGTCAGACGCCGAGACCGCTCAGCCACCGCGGCTTCCACTAAAATGGAAGTCGGACAATGGGTAGTCTAGACTGCGGACCTTGTGTACCCCTCTGATAAGTGTTAACTGGCACGGCTCCCATGGCCGAAAGCTATGAAATACACAATGCCATTTTTAGAAAGTGGTCAAATGTAACAAATGTACAAAAAAGTACTAGTATCTGTACTTTACTAAGAAAGTGCAATCCCAAATATAACATTTGTTACATAATCTTTGGTAATCCTAATTTTCCCTAAGGCACATTCTTGATATTACTTCTCCAATCACCAATAACCTTTCCTTCCATCAGAATAACATGACATTCAAAAATATGAACAAGTATTCTGATGGTCACCAGTGTATTATCTAGAATGGAAGCATGGAGTAAATCAAGTGTAATCGTTGGATGGCTATCATAAGGTCCGATTCCAATGGACACAACATACTTGTGGAAAATTCCTTCTTCTCCGTCCCGTGTTGACGCCTCTGGCTGTCCAGAAGCGTTATCCTACATCCACATAACAGCAACAAACTAATCTAAGGTAATCCCCGGATCAAAAGAATAATCAGTTCCTGTGACATACCTGTAGCCTCCTGACAGTTACATGGGTAATCTCTGATCCTAATCTACAGGTGTTAATCCAGGTAAGCTGAGTTTATGTCACAAGGTAGTGTATAATGTAGATTAGACAGGTGTGACAAGAGGAATTTACTAGATATGAGACATGGAGTATTTAGGCTTTCATAAATGATGAATTAGTCACAGAAAATATGGAGGAAGAAACTCACAGAGAAAAAAACAAGAGAATTTTCATATGGACAAATGTGAATCTCCAATCTAAGGTTAAGTTTTAAAATGGTCCGCTTATTACTGTTTGTAAAAAATGCTGCTTGTCATTTTAAACAGAGCATATATCTATAAATGTGAGAACCAAGACAGCGTGCCTGACCACCTAATCCCATAAATCACTTCTTTCAACAAGCAGACCGCCTCTGTGGTGTAGTGGTTTGAGCGTCCGCCTGGAGAGCGGAAGGTCGCGGGTTCGATCCCAGACCAAAAGACGTTAAAATATGGTACTTGTTGGTCCCTGCCTGGTGCTCGGCATTAATGGGTACAACAAGAACTGGTCAGCTAGGAGTCAGTATAATGTGTCTGAGTGGGGTATTCATGCTTCACTGCAGCATGGTATCTCAGTGGGCTAGCACTATAAAACCAGCTTAAGTCTGGGCTAGTACAAGCAGACGCACATACACATACACACGCATGCATGTCGTCATATGAGCGAAATATTCTCAAGCACGATGTTAAACCCAATTTCACCTCACCTCACCTTCAACAAGCATAGGTTGCAGAAGACGAATTCTAACCCAGATCTTCAGGAGTGATACAGTTAGAAGACGTTCATGTTATTCTGTAAAATCAATGAGCATTGGCATGTTGGTTGCAAACCTTAAAACATAGCCAGGATCTAAACCAAAGAATATAGGTTCCTGGCATGCTCAAGGGACACAACTCTCTATGGCGATATGATCTCTTAACACATGTACAGCTTGGCTGACGGACTTGAATGGGTTTTCAAAAGATCGCTTATGATCAATTCTGTAATGAATAAAGATATCATTTGCATTTTGTCTACACAGTTCTCAAATCTGGAAGACAAGCTTTCTCATATCATTCCATAGGTGATAAAAATGATAATGCTTCAAGCCAGGGCTCCAGATAATTTTTCAACCTCAGGAGTACGTACTCCTTATTTGTTCAATATTGAGTACTTGAAAACCTTAAGTGTACATTTAGAGTACTGAATGGAAGCTAATGGACTATCAGTAATCTTGTGTTTCGTTTCATATATGCACCACAACATTGCTACTTTTGTGTAAACAGGTCAATAAACAATAAAACAATACTTTTTTTCAGATAAATACGTCTGTAAATGATTCTAAGACCGTACAACATGGCTGTGGTGCGTATCTGCTACGTTTTCTAAATGATTTCCTACCGTATCGTGCATATTTTTTATCCGTACATACGCCGATACGGCCCTTATCTGGAGCCCTGCTTCAAGCACATGGGAAAGCATGGTTCAAGTGCTTTACATACACTAACCACAGGCAGCATCCTGTGACATGCTTGATCAGCAGCCTATGTCACGTACACATGTAAATATGTATCAGAACTATTAACAACAATCAAACATCACGAGGATAGAAAGGAGGTTTGTGTACAAACAGCTTGATGAATAGCCACACACCAGCATATACAGCCACAATGTCTATATATTCACAACAATGAGACTTCTCAGATCATCAAAGATGTAGCAGGACGACTGTCTCGGACACGTCGCTTGCAGACAGGACGTCTGCTCTGGCCACAGCTTCACATGGAAGATTCCAAAGACCTGCCATCTGCTCTGGCCACAGGTGAGGTGAGGTGAAATGGGGTTGAACGTTGTACTTGAGAATATTTTGCGCATAAAGACAACTCGCATGCGTGTGTATGTGTGGCTACTTGTACTTGCCCAGACTTAAGCTGGTTTCATAGTGCTAGTTCACTCAGATTCCATGCCGCAGTTAAGCACAAATACCCCTCTCAGACACATTACACTAACTCTGAGATGACCAGTCCTTGTTGTACCCATTAATGCTAAGAGCTAGGCAGGGACCAACAAGTACCATATTTTAACGTCTTTTGGTATGACACGCTGGGTATCGAACCATCGACCTTCCGCTCTCCGGGCGGACACTCTAGCCACTACACCACGGAGGCAGTTCTCTGGCCACAGCTTCACTTGTCGCCTGCAGACCAGACGTCTGCTTTGGCATCAGTTTCACATGGAAGACTCAAAAGAACTGCCGTCTGCTCTGGCCACAGCTTCACATGAAGACTCAAAAGACCTACCATCTGCTCTGGCCTCAGTTTCACATGGAAGACTGCAGACCTTCCATCTGCTCTAACCACTGCTTCACATGGAAGACAGCAGACCTGACGTCTGCCCTGGCCTCAGTTTCACATGGAGTGATGCAGACACTGACTGACTCACCAGACGGCCACAGCCATAGCAGACTATTAAATTTTCCACCTGATTACAAAGTTTGTGTGTTCTGCTATGTCCCAGCTAGTCCCTCTTGCTGTGTGGGAGAGTGTGTACTCAACATGCTGCCTTGAATCTCATGGTATTAGAAACATGCATGTCTCGTGTTATCACTACTGCTCTCTATCTGAAGGTCTGTCCCATCATGGAACCCTGGTCATTAACAGCACCTCAAACTGTGTCCCACAATCTGCCTACAAGAATCCTACAAATTGTCTGTCTTAATTCTTATAGTGAGTGAGCGAGTTTAGTTTTACGCCGCTTTTAGCAATATTCCAACTATATCATGGCGGGGGACACCAGAAATGGGCTTCACATACTGTACCCATGTGGGGAATCGAACCCGGTCTTCAGCGTGACAAACGAACGCTTTAACCACTACGCTACCCAACCGCCCCTTTAACTCTTATAACCTCTGTGACCTCACACAAACCAGTCTACAAAACACATGTTATAGCCATTGCCCTCATACTTAACAAGTATCCTAGAATGTGCTTGTGCTTTGACAACAACTGCATTATAACCACAGTGACCTCACACAAACTGGGGCGGTGGGGTAGCCTAGTGGTTAAAGCGTTGGCACATCACGCTGAAGACCCAGGTTCGAATCCCCACATGGGTACAATGTGTGAAGCCCATTTCTGGTGTCCCCCGCCGTGATGTTGCTGGAATATTGCTAAAAGAGGCGTAAAACCAAACTCAGTCAGTCTCACACAAACTAGTCCACAAAACACCTATTATAACAAATTTGCTTGAATGTTCCTCTGCAAAAACAACTGTTCCATTCTTCTGAGACTGCCAGCTTCTTATACTGGACATATAGCCTTCAACGCCACCATTATAACAACTGTACTGTTATAACATAACCCCTCATCATGAACCTTACAGTGTGCCTTTGTTACAACTGTTCAGTTGCAATAAGTAGCTTAGTACCACCTGTTTTATAACAACTTACATGTTAAAATCACAACCCTTCAGTGAATTCTTAAACTGGGTTCCTGTTATAACTACTGTAAAGATATAAGTACAAGTCCTGATAATAAACTTGTACCCTACAATGTGAATTCCCTGGAATGACTATTCTGTTGTAGTGAGTGAGTTTAGTTTTACACCGCTTTTAGCAATATTCCAGCTATATCACGGCAGGGGGACACCAGAGGCTTCACATATTGTACCCATGTGGGGAATCGAACCCGGGTCTTCGGCGTGACGAACGAACGCTTTAACCACTACGCTACCCCAAAGCCCCTATTCTGTTGTAACAATGGCCTGAAATAGATTTACCCTTATTCTACAACATACCTGTACATATCTGAACATCGTAAGTTATAACCAAACCTTTATTTAAAACCTTTTGACTCTTCAGAACAAAAATTCCTATATACAGTAGTCTCCCTGAGCACAGGCTGATATCCTACAAAAACGTATAAGGAAAATAACTCATAATGATATCGCAGGTTTTGCAGCTATGGAGATCTAATATTCTTCCTTGCTTAATTTACATTTTATGGTTGCAGTGTGACCAGTGACAAACAAATCGGTCATGTTAAAATTTTCTGGTTATAACAGATGCAAGCCCTCATATCAGTGGGTGGTAAATTAGATCATGAATTATTCATGCGACCATGAAAATATCATGTTATCTATAAATTGTTTGCCATTCACAAATTCCAGTGAAGTTGTTGAAATATTTATCTATGGTATGCATTATTCATAATAGGTATTTGAATGTGACTACGTTTTGCTGTTTTAATCATGTGTGGGTTTGAGCTGTTTAGCTGCAGGCAATAACGTCCCCTACACAATGTCAGTGCTGTTTTGAATCTGGTACACAAACTACGTCAAAACTAAATTCTTGAATTTATTAAAAATACTTGTTTTATCAAGAAAATCAATGAAACAAAATGGTTTCAGGAAACAACCGTCTCCTGAGGCAAAGATGAAACTGGCAACGTTAATGAAAGCTCACACTGACGAGTCTCGGCAAGGATGAGTAAGCCTACAATCTGTACCTTTGTGTACAATCAGGGAATGTATCAAAACCATTCAACATTTTGACCAACTTGATGTGGAAAAATCATGTGAAAATATGATATATATGAGTTATAAACAAGAAAACATCATCCACACATGTATAGGATTAAAATAGTTTCACTGAGTGAGTGAGTGAGTATGTTTTTTCACCCCTTCCAGCAATATTCCTGACAAAAAGAGACTACTGCCTGACGTTGGGCTAGAAATCATGTGAAAATATGATATATATGAGTTATAAACAAGAAAGTATCATCAACACATGTATAGGATTAAAATAGTTTCACTGAGTGAGTGAGTGAGTGAGTGAGTGAGTGAGTGAGTGAGTGAGTGAGTGAGTGAGTGAGTGAGTGAGTGATGAGTGAGTGAGTGAGTATGTTTTTTCACCCCTTCCAGCAATATTCCTGAGAAAGAGAGAGACTACTGCTTTACGTTGGGCTAGGAGCGAGGGCTAGGATCGCTCCTACTGTGTGGAGAGCATTGGGATATTATTGAGGAGTCACTGCCACTTTCGAGTGACTCTTGAGCAGCAGCATTGTCCCTTCAGCCTGGACGGAGGGGGCCGGTCGTGTTTAGACCCTACCCTCAAAAGTGTTTCGAGTGCTGATTAAGTGGTCAAGCTATTGCTTTACAGCTTCTTCATGTGCTAATAGAAGCAGGGTTTTGTAGTTCCGTGGTGTTGAAGGAATTTACAGCTTTAGCAGTAGAAACCAGTATTCTAGCAATATCATGACGGGGACACCAAAAATGGGCTTCATGCATTGTACCCAATGTGGGGAATCGAACCCAGGTCTTAGGCGTGATGAGCTTTAACGACTAGGCTAGGCATAGGTTACTAATGCATACACATACACACAGATGCACGGCTCCAGATCACTACCACCCATAAAACTGTGAAAAACATAATGTTTATCTCCTAAATGGCTAAATGGACACGGAGATTAACACCCACCTACTCCATATACAGAGCAACTGCTTACCCAGTCTGTCATCTCTCCACCCCTATCTCCATCCTGCTCTCTCTCCTCATCAATCACCCTGTCCATGCATCTTTATTGTCCTACACAGTCCAGTTTCACATTCACCTCCTTCTCAATCTTGAATAATTTAACTAGTCATGTAGCTCCATCCTCAAACAGTCCAGTGGTTTCACATTCGAAGCTCCTTCTCAATGGGTACAATGTGTTAAGCCCATTTTAATGTTCCACTTGTGGCTGGAATATTGCTAAAGCGAAACCAAACTCACTCACTCACTCACTCACTCATCCTCAAGGTGGCAGTCAGATCACACAATCCCACCAACCACACCTACATGAGTTAAAATGTAAAATTTTAAATATAAAATCACATCTGCATTTTTCAGCAATATCAACATCTGCACGAGACTGACTTCAACACCCCATTACCGCCCATGCTTGTACTCTACCATTAGTCTCCCCCCGCCACCCCCAAAGCTAGTACTCTACTTTCAGTCTGCACCACCCCCATCATCATTCTGTCCTCTAATGCCCAAACCCCCCATAACCATTCTATCCCTTCCCCTAGTCTGTCATACAGACCCTGAAACAAATATATCCAAGAAGGCCCATGCAAGTCTAGAACATGTGGTAAGTCTAGATATCCAGTTATTTTTTTATGAACTGTTTTTTTCTGTATGAAGAATAGTTGTTTTTTCTGTAAAATATGTTCATTTCACCCCCATCTAGTTGTTAGTCTATAACCCTCCCTACCCACTTCCCTAATGCCTCACCCATCATACTGTCCCCTAATGCCCCCCCCCATCTCCATCCACTCTGACCCCTAATGCCTCATGCCCCCATCTCCATGCTGTCCCCTAATGCCTCACCCATCTCCATGCATGTCCCCCTAATGCCCCCCTCCCCCATCTCCATGCTGCCCCCCTATGCTGTCCCCTAATGCCCCACCCATCTCCATGACCCCTAATGCCCCCCCTCCATGCTGTCCCCCCCCCATCTCTATGCCGTCCCTTCATACTATCCCACCCTAACAAACCATCTGATCCTTGTCTTCCGGGAAACAAAGAAGACAGAACACCCACCCCCAGCATTGCTTCAAAGCAACATTCAATGATATCACAAACATTCATTCAATCCTTTCCTTTCATCACTGCTCATTCTTCATCTCCCCAAATTAATCCTTCATTAGCCATCCAATAACAGCTACAAAGAAATACTCAAACATTTCTCATCCTTATTCTAAAATGATTATAACAGGCGGTGCTCCTTTTTAACAAACTTAATTCAATCAACCAAAACTAATTCATGAAGATGCTCACAAATGCCTCGATCGGTTCCGTCACACAACCCGTCAAACATAAAACATCAAATGCTCCTCCATCTTTTCAAATCTAATCCCATAACCACACAAGAATAATTACAGAACATAATCAAATTTGAATATTTCTTCAGATAAAATAATAAATCTGATGGTGGGACGGTCCCTGGACATGTGAATGAGGAATCCATTTAGCTGCTCAATCAAGAATTATTAAGACACTCTGCACTGTCAATACAGATCACAGTGAGAAATGATGACCAATTCATCAAACTGCTCTCCAAATAATCACTCTGCTGCAGGAAACTCTTTGAGAATGCATGTTTTAGAGGAAAAAAGTGCCAATGAAATTTGCTACATTCAAGCCAGCTTATAAATATTCGAAGAGGCACAAGAAAGGGCAAATGAATTATTTTGTTCTGTCATCTAATTATAGCTCTTTCTTCAAGTTTGCAATTTGGCTTTGGTAGGATGTTCTTTTAATTTGGACATTTCATCATTAAGTATAAAAGACCAAAGGTACAGACTTTGAACGCATAAAATAGTTTGTGAGGTGAGGTGAAATTGGGTTTAACGTCGTGCTTGAGAATATTTCGCTCATATGACGACAAGCATGCGTCTGTATGTGTATGTGCGGCTGCTTGTACTAGCCCAGACTGAAGCTGGTTTTATAGTGCTAGCCCACTGAGATACCATGCCGCAGTGAAGCATGAATACCCCACTCAGACACATTATACTGACTCCCGAGCCGACCAGTCCTTGTTGTACTCATTACTGACGTTTTAACGTGTTTTGGTATGACGCGGTCGGGGATCGAACCCGCGACCTTCCGCTCTCCGGGAGGATGCTAAAATAGTTTGTAGTCCTAAAATCAAACTATTAATGGTGAAAAGCATTCTTCATCTGACACGGAAAAGGACTAGTCTTTAAGATTTAGGTACATACCACATTAAATCATCTCTTGTTTTAGGTTTGCTTCATATAATGCTTTAGTTTAGAGGCAGATTAAGCAAGATTGTATCTGTGCACCCCCCTTGCCACATTAAACCAGTGGTGAATAGTGTGAGCATGGATACAAAGATCAGGATCATAGCAACACTGCCTAGGAAGGCCCAGTTTTTAAGTTTTCATTTGTAAAACATGTTTATGATTTTCATTTCTACCGGTATTGTAACAATCAATAAATGATTATTTATAACTCAGTGTAAACTGTGACTGTTTAAATATTTGTGCCGTTACCAAAAAAATAGAATGTAACACTCTTTCATTGCAACATGCAACATGGAGGACTGTTCCAACGTGATATGAAGGGACAGGGGGTCCATTTGTCTGAGACACCAAGATTCACTTTGCAGAGTTGCGTCCCTTAGGCATTCCAGGAACATATGATCCTTGTTTAGAATCCCATATTTGCCCTCATTATGTTTCTGGGTTTATCAGTACCATACCGATAGTGGCGGTGGGGTAGCCTAGTGGTTTAAGCGTTCGGTCATCATGGTGAAGACCTAAGTTTGATTCCCCACATGGGTACAATGTTTGAAGCCCATTTCTGGTGTCCCCTGTCGTGATGTTGCTGGAATATTGCTAAAAGCGGCGAAAAACTAAACTCACTCACTCACTCACCATACCCATGCTCGTGTGTTTTCACTAAAATGGTAAACTTCTAAGATCTGCATCATTTCTGGCTTTTTCAGCATCAGCGTGACCGACTTGGAATCAATCCAATACCTTACAGAGATGTGTCATACCAGACTCACTCGCTCACAGAATCTAACGACTGATATCATCAGCAACGATCACATTCATTCCATGCACCATTTTGGCACTGTGCCCTTGTACGTTTTTGTTGATGAGTAACCATTCCGTGAGCTACAAGATCGCCATGGTAATCAAACAATGGGTCTCAGTCTCTGAACGTTTTTTCCCAACCCACTGTTCGCCACTGATAGTAATATCTATAAATGGCCGCCCCCACCTACAAATGGCCGTCTGTGCTTCCATCTTGGATATTCTGGTCATGACCACCTTCATCTACACTGTCTACTATCTGCCTCAAGGTCATCATTAGCACTTGGTGAACCCAATTACACCATCAGTAATAGCTTTACACAAGCTCACTGGCATCATCAGCTGACCTCTAACCCATCGTCTGTAAGTGCAGGATGGAATTTTACTGCAGCGAATGACTGCAATGACTTCAAACAAACACAATATCTTCCTCATGGCCAGACATGAAGACCTAGGTCATCATTAGGTCCAGATTTAGAATTTCTTTTTTAAAAATATACATCTGCAAAAAAAAACTTCAACTGCAATCCAGAACAATACTCAATTTATGTACTGGCAAATCATTCTAGATCTTGACTCATTTTCTCATTTATTCGGCGAGACAGTCTGATGAGAACCTTACAAGCACTGAAGTGATTGTCTGAAAACTTTGCAATCAACTTAATTCTTCCAAATGAGACAATTCTTGGTGCAGGAAATATAATCCCAAATTTTTCTCAAGTCTCAGAAAGTTTTTGCATCAATGCAGGGTTTTACCAAATACTAAATTTTAATTTATTAAATATGCATAAAAACTGAGAATGGATGCACAGTAATATGTCTGTTTGACTCATTACAATTATAAAAATGATCTTCTGGTAGGAAATATACTCAATGTTCAAAGTCTCAGTTGTTGATTTATATTAATCTAAAACAAAATGGATGAATGCTCATACCAGTCACTTGATTGTCTGGTTCAGCCTCAATTATTTACAGGCTGCCACAACATAGTCTCATGTCAACACATCGTACATCAACCTCTTCCATTGTATAAACCCATACCCGCCATGTATATATTTCTCCTTGTGCAAATGTTGTGTATCATTTGCTTGATAACGGTGTTAGGATCTACTACTGCAACAAAGAAGTTGTCTTTCCACTTCATCGCACCAGCTTCTAAATGCCACTTAAGGAAGATGCCACAACATAGCTGTAATATTGCTGAGCCTGGCATCATGAATCCACTGCACTTACCTAAACAGGATGACCTTTCTTACTCCACAATCAACACACTTCGGAGTGTAACATCGACATGACCACGTGACACCGAAATCTACATAAGCGTGGCGAGCAATTTGACACTTACATTGGAGTGAACTTTACACATGACCTTGATGTGTGCAACCAAGGCTAAAAAAAATTCATCATATTAAGTCTGGCCACGAGGACTGCACTGTAGAATTCCTACACAAGATGTTTATTTTCAGTCGAGAGCTGATATGCTAAACGTGTTGAAAATACATACAGAGTGAGTTTCCTCTTTAGAATTTCAATACATGTTCACCAGATGAACACAGAGCTGAGAATCCATCCTCGGAAACCTGCTTGTTTGGCATGTTCCTCGAAACACTAAACACGTCTGCCTCTAACTCGATGACCTTGGAGACAGCAGACTGGCTGAATATCAAATTGCAAGGCTAATCGAGTGCATATTTGCAAAAGCATGTGTGAATAATGAGTACCAGTTAATATCATATATTGTGAGAAGAGAGTGGAATTCTGGGAAGTGTATTTTTTCACCCGGGAGAATGCTGCGTCTGTGTGAAAGAAGCGAGCAGTAATGTTTGGCATTCATTATTTAGATAACTTAATCCATGCACTTAAACAGCTGTCATGCACTGTTAAATCATAAGATCCACTGTATATAATATGAAATACAAAAGCTACATAGTCAGCAAATTGAGTTTGAAGATGTATGTGTCAAAGTGACCATTTGATTCTGCCATGCCTTCCATTTCGTTTAAAAGATCTAATTTCAGGCTTATTTTTAATCCAATGTTTTCGTACAGTTTGTGATTGTAAAAGCTTTATTGACACTAGCTTGGGGTTATCTAAGAATTTAACACAAAATAAATTCAGAAAATGGATCGGTCAAACTGAACTGGTTACAGTGACATGTGCCTGGAATCAGTCAAAACAAAGATGTATGTCTTCGATCAAAACAAGACAACGATGGAAATATCTTGCTGCTTAATATCATTGTATTATATGTATTTCATACCCAATCTGTTTCAGATTTTGAAGGTAATATATTTCAGTTTTTCAAATGAACTGTGTTGCTAATTATTACATAAATATAACACAAGCAAGCTAGGTCAATGACGGGACTGCATCCAAGGGCTGTGTAGAGGATATTAAAAGAATATCGACCTGTGCAGACAGATCTATCATGAGAATATATCTCACTGAATCACCTACTGTCCCTGAGTATATCACATGCCATGCCCTGTGTATATAACATGCTGTACCATGAGGCCTAAAAAATATAAATGCTGTGGTTCCGATTACCCGACCGACCCTTGAATTCTGGTGCCGTCCCCATTTCTTTAAGCGGTATGAATGAAATAAGCTTTCAGATACCATGGTTGTTTCCCAGCACCGACAGACATCGGTCATTCTGATAGAGAAAGTTGACATGCTAGCTTCAAGCTTGATTAAATAAACAATTTCACATTGATAAATGTGTTATTAGTTTGTACTTTACGTCTAAAAGAAATATGTAAAAACAAAAAATTCCTACCTACCTACCCTAAATTTTAAAGTGATGTAATCGGAACCACAACATTTTTTTTGTTTGGCCTGAGGATATATTGCATGCTGTATCCTGAGTATATCAAAGAGATGTGTCGTGAGTATATATCACACACTGAATCATGAGTATATCACATGCTGTATCATGGGTACCCGGTATATCACCTGCCGTGTCAAAAGTATATCAAGAGCTGTATCACTGGTTTTACCAAGAGTACATTGCAAGCTTTTTCGGGACAATGTCAAGTGCTGTATCAACAATTGTAACAAGAGTATATCCCCAGCTATATCAGTAGTATATCAAGAACCTATCAAGACTATAACACAAGTATATCCGTAGCTATATCAAGATCCGTATCAAGATGCAACAAGAGTATATCCCAGCTATATCAAAAGTATATCAAGAGCTATATCAAGTAAGTAACACAAATATATCCCCAGCTATATCAGAAGTATATCAAGACCCTATCAAGATGTAATATGAGTATATCCCAAGCTATATCAGTAGTATATCAAGAGCTGTATCAAGTCGTAACACAAATATATCCCCAGCTATATCAGAAGTATATCAAGACCCTATCAAGATGTAATATGAGTATATCCCAAGCTATATCAGTAGTATATCAAGACCTATATCAAGTCGTAACACAAGTATATCCCCAGCTATATCAGGAGTATATCAAGAGTTATATCAAGTCGTAACACAAGTATATCCCCAGCTATATCAGTAAGTATATCAGGAGCTATATCAAGTCGTAACACAAGTATATCCCCAGCTATATCAGGAGTATATCACTAGTGGTAACATGAACTGTAACACAATCTGTAAATCTGCATCACATCCCTACTTCACCCTGAACGTGAGCATCCAGAATTCCGCTGACTCATCAGAAAGCAACTTCCCTCATCCTCTGCTCCTCCCATGCCCCTGCTGTAGTTACTTTCTGTTTATATACTCAGTATCAATAGATACACAATAACCAGTAATTGATACCAGCCGGTACCATGACGATCACACTTCAAACGGACCTACATGCAGTAACCTCACTCTGGAGATGCAGGTTTCACAAGAAGCCGAACTGCATTTTCCTCTGCCGTCAAACACAGCCAGCCTCCTACGTAATGGCCTCTGGCTATTGATATGGCTGGGCCCAAAAAGGTTAAGAAAATACAAGAAGATTAATTGAATACAAACTGTATGGTAGGGGAGGGTATCACAAAAGTCACTGCCCGCAGTTGTGGCGGAGACGTGTTGCCAGAGAAGAACATATGGCTTGTCTAGAGATTGATATAACAAAGTTTGTCATATACATGGCATATTGCCATATATCACACCACTGAATGAGGGCTATAGCCATATATAACACTGTTACACCATCCACCTGTTGTTCACTAGGAGGGCAATGGAGTAGTCTATTGGTTAAAGCATCAGGCCACACACCTAGGTCTGGGTTTGATTCCAAGCATGGATACCGTGTGCGAAGACCATATGTGGTGTCCCATGATATTGCTGGAATATTGGTCACGGTGGAGAAAAAAACAAACTGTGTCGCTCACTGAAAGGCAAATGCTCCTGATATAGCTTTGTACTGACTGACTGACTGAGTTTGGTTTTACGCCGCTTTTAGCAATATTCCAGCAACATCACGGCGGGGGACACCAGAAATGGGCTTCACACATTGTACCCATGTGGGGATTCGAACCCGGGTCTTCGGCGTGACAAGCCAACGCTTTAACCACTAGGCTACCCCACCGCCCCTATAGCTTTGTAAATATAAAACCCGTGAAGATCAGTTAGAATCAGTTAGTTAGAATTGATCTTCAGCAACTCATTCTTGTCGCAAGAGGCAACTAACGGGATCGGGTGGTCAGGCTCACTGACTTGGTTGACACATCATCGTATCCCAATTGAATAGATAGATGCTCATGCTGTTCGATCACTGGATTGTCTGGTCCAGACTCGATTATTTACAGACAGACGCCATATAGCTGGAATATTGCCGAGTAGATGAAAAGTTTGAAAACCAAATGTTTTGTCAGTAGGGTTTAGACTCCCAACACAGGTCATCTCTAGCCCTCAGCCCAGAGGGTTGTACCGACTCTCTGTGGCCACCCCATGTCATTTTTGTTCTTGTTAATAAAATTGTAATTAGCTTCTTGTGACTTTGGACTCTTTGCTGAGTTATTCCCCCAAGCAGACCCATATCATAATACTGTAATAAGTCTTTGTTAAAGTAAAGGGTTTATGATAGCTGTTGTGCTGCTATTGTTGTAAGTCTATGCTAAAGTTTTGCCATTACAAAGCTCTAGTGATAAGCAACTGTCATTTGTGTATGCTAAAGTTTTGGGCTTACATTAGCTATGATACAATGTCAGTATCGTAACTCTATGCTAAATTATGGGGATTTAGTAACAAGAGCTGCGGTAATAAATCACAATGATAAGTTTATGCTGAAGATGCTAAAGTATAGTTGTCATGTTAGCTTTTGCGATAAATGACTGTGATAAGTCTGTGCTATAGTATAGGGATTATGTTGTGCCACAACTGTTCTAACTCTATTCTAAAGTACAGGGCTTCTGTGAGCTGCAGTGCTCTGTCACTGTAGCAGGTCTATTCCAGTGTTAAGGCTCGTGTTAGCTATAGTGCTACGACTGTTGTAGTTAGTGAGTGAGTATGGTTTACACTGCTTTAGCAATATTCCAGCAATATCACACCAGGCGACACCAGAAATGGGATTCACACATTGTACCCATGTTGGGAATCGAACCCGGGTCTTCAGTGTGACAAGCGGATGTTTTAACCATTAGGCTACCCAACTGCCCTACGACAGTTGTAGTGAATGATTGAGTTTAGTTTTACGCCGCACTCAGCAATATTCCAGATATATAGCGGTGGTCTGTAAATAATGGAGTCTGGACCAAACAATCCAGTGATCAACAGCATGAGCATCGATCTACGCAATGGGGAACCGATGACGTGTGTCAACCAAGTCAGCGAGCCTGACCACCCGATCCCATGAGTTGCCTCTTACGACAAGCATGGGTTACTGAAGATCAATATTCTCACCCAGACCTTCACGGGTATATGACTGTTGTAAGTCTATGGAGACTTATAAGAGTCGTAACACTGTATATATCTTAACTGTTGTGAGTCTACGTAAAACTACAGGAGTAACGATAGCCCACGGCTTTGTTTGTTTTACATGGGTTGATAAATGAAATAAAAAATAAAAGTGTCGACAAATATTATGAGACGATTTCTTAGAACTATATGTGAATGGCCTGTAGACGATGACTCTTTTGTGAAACAGGGTCCTCGGACTTTTACTATAAAACAGGTTGATGAATGAAAAGTTGAGTAAAACTGCAAACAAATATTATCATAAAGTGATTTCTAAGAGCTGTATAAAAGGCCACATATATCTAGGTGAAAAGAAAAATTCAAATTCAATTTTCACATGAGTTCACAACATGATATGTCCCTTTACTACGAACTCTTTACAAAAACATTGACACATGAAAATGAAGTACAAAATATCTTTGTACATCCTTAACAAAATAAAACTCTGTTTTTCTTCCAAGACATGAAAAAAGTTCAAAGATACTATTTAGACAAACATTTTCAATACACCATCCCCTTAGACTAATATTTTTAGATGTCAGTTTCAGATATAATCTTTTAAGTCTTTAAAGACAAACATTCAGTACACGATGTCCCTGTGTCATAGAAGCCACTGTCAAACTTAATCTTTTAAGCCTTTATTGCTGTCAACATAATTTGCTCGACATGTTAACAGCTATGATCATACAACTATCGCTGTCAACTTCAATACCATGATAAGGGTTTCTTTCTATCAAACTTTACCTATTCACCATCATGTTTCCATTGAAAGATCCACCATGAATGAGGGAAACATTGTTTACCTAAAATGCACCCGATGAACACAAACCTTTTGAAATGAAGTTTCATGGTCATAACCTTATGTCTATCAACTTCACAATCAAAGGCTCCCACTGTTTAAACCCGTCATTCATTTCTCATTACTTTGAAATACTACCT
Source organism: Haliotis rubra (assembly GCF_003918875.1). Classification (NCBI taxonomy): domain Eukaryota; kingdom Metazoa; phylum Mollusca; class Gastropoda; order Lepetellida; family Haliotidae; genus Haliotis; species Haliotis rubra. Next base: position 778,906 of record NW_025767133.1, on the reverse strand, counting down.
GCATACAACTGGTAATTCTTTCATATTTATCCTTGAATCATCATAAGGATTTGAGTTCTAGCTCCTCTGTAGAGGAGAACAGGGACGGTGGAGCACGTCCGCAATGGGTCATTTCACATGTCAGCTTCTGTACCTCGCCAGTCATATTTTCAAAGACATCCCGCAAGGGTTTTCATTCATGAGAAGAGCGAGAACAGACGCAGCTATACAGGGCTAATCGGTTCTCTGAGGCGGCTAGTGTTCTTAGTTCCTGAGAACCTGGAGCATGTCTAAATGGAGTCAATGTTTTCTCAAATATTGCCTTTACGTAACTATTGTTGAGAGCTGCTACGATTACTCACATTATGATATATTTGCTTGTTTGTTTGATGCTAAACAGTCGCACTCTATGAGTGGTCTGTACATAATCGGGGTGGCGGGGAAGCCTAGTGGTTAAAGTGTTCGCTCATCATGCTGACGACTCAGGTTGTGAAGCTCATTTCTGGTGAAGCTCATTCCCCGCCATGATATTGATAGAATACTGCTAAAAGCAGCGTAAAACTAAACTCACTCACTCATTCACTGTAAATAATCAAGTCTGTGTCTCAGTTGAGTTATTGACATCTTCAGCATCTGCCTGTATGAGTGAGTGAGTGAGTATGGTTTTACGCCGGTTTTAGCAATATTCCAGCAATATCACGGCAGGGGACACCAGAAAATGGGCTTCACACATTGTACCCATGTGGGGAATCAAACCCAAGTGTTCGGCGTGGCGAGCGAACACTTTAACCACTAGGCTACCCCACCGCCCCCTGCCTGTATGAGATACGATAACATGCATCAACCAAGCCAGCAAGTCCCACCACCCGATCCCATTAGTCACCTCTTATGACAAACATGGTTAACTGCAGACCAATTCTAATCCAGATATTCATAACTCTTATGGAATAATAGATTTTAAGCTATGTCAGTATATTTTCTTGTGAAATTGACTTTATAGTCTCAAGTCTTATGAAAAATTGGTCTCTATAATTAAATCATTCTAAACAAAATTAATCTCAATATTAACCTGACAAAAAAGATTATAATTAGTCATAAGCTCATTGGTATATTGATCAAGGAAAATGCAGTTTTTACAAAACGATTCACAAATAACCCAAACATGAGATGTGACCCTTTGCAAAATTTGTTTTTTCCATATATAAAACAAACCATTTTTTTATTTAAAACAAATAGATATCAATAGGCAGTTTTCCATACCATCCTTGAATTATTATTTTTTCATCAGCTTTTCCCTGAATCCTAAAAACCCAAGTAAAAACACTTCTCCCAGTTAAAAAAGGTCCCTAAATCAAAGTCAATATTGTAAACTGTATTATTTATTTCAAGCAAGATGTTTACTCATATCAAAACAGATACCCTTGAAGTCCCCAACATTCACATCATCAGAAAAGAAAAACTCCTGTTTCTAAATATTTGTATACTCGCCTTCATTCATACCTGCTGAGCACACGTTTAAGTATTCATTGAAGCAAGCGTTATTCAGACTGTCATTCTTAAGCACTCCACCCTATAACAGCCACTTGACATGAGTAGTTGACAGATTGTGAGACACAACTGTCTGTATAAACATCATCTTAGCTATTGTCACATACAACTGCTTGATTTATCAAGTCATGTTTGACAAGCAAACACTCCTAGGTGGGTTAGTGAATATAGGCAGTTTTTAGGGGAGTATTATAACTATCAGGCAATGCTTTGTTTCAGCAGAAACACATCAGAGGCTTACATGTTAGCATTAAGACCACTTTATACTGCTGATGAGTTGTTTCTAGGGGAATATCATTCGCATCATGCAATATTTCTGCTGAAGGCTTCAGAGATGTATGGAATAGTATAAAATTTGGAAGGAATTCTTTAACTGCTGATGAGCTGTTTCAAGGGGAATATTACATGCATCACACAATTGCTGTTTCTGTAGTAAGACATCATGCTATATTTCACCAACATGGAACCAGAAGTGTATAAGAAAATTGGTGTATCTGAAATTGAAAGGAATTCTTTAACTGCTGATGAGGTGTTTCTAGGTGAATATTATACCCATACTGAAAAAGTTTTGTTTCACCTGTAAAATTGCATCAGAAACATATGGCCTCGTCTTAAAATGGAAGGATTTTGTAAAACTGAACTGACAGTTGTTGCTACTATTTATGTAAATTACTACTGAACCGCATCTTATGGGTGTGTAAATAACTTTAACTGTATATTTATTGCCATGTTCAACAACACTCCTTGAGGAATAAAACTAACTTTTTTATAACATAGGCTTACCATTTACATCATATTACCATATCTGTCATATCAATCATATTCACCATACATATCGTTGCCAGGGCATCCATAATATTACCATATTTATAATTTCCATCATAGTTACCATAGTAATAACATCTGCGAGTACTCACCATATCAAAGGTAGCATATTCACATCTTTAATATTTACTATATTGTCAGCATATTTACCATATTGAGATCTGTCAAAGCCCCCTTGTGCATGATATTGGCCATTTGGGTTTCAACAAATCCCCTATGAGGCAAATATGGTATATACTACTCAAAAGATTCCAAGGAACAGTGGTTATTTTGGGTCAGAAGCTTTTAGTTAATATGCTGGAACATTTACAGAGATTGGGTGCAAAATAATGATGTCATTTGATCGACAACTAGTAATGGTTTAAAGGTCACATTACGTTAGGACGATAAACCAATAGAATTTTGAAGGGTTTGAAGTCAGAATTTGATATTTTCCAACATTTTTGAGTTGCAAGTTGAGGCTTCCATAGGTCTTATTCTCCGGAATACACCCAAACCTGTTAGTGCACGTGATAGTTCAAATCTCCCTGAACATCATGCACAAATTTCCCTTATAAGCAACGTTTGGAACACAGATCAATCACATGTTGAAAACCATGCCTCAACGTCGCTGTCTGAGCATTGCTGACAGGGGGAGAGCTATAGGGTGGATCCAGGAGGGTATTGCCATGCGTGAGGCAGCGAGAAGACTTTGTTTCTGCAATGAATTGACCTTAACCACCAATAAAATTTGTTTTCATCGTATCATATGTGGGTTTTTATAATAAAAAACCTAGGAGTTCCTTGGATTCTTTTGAGTAGAATATATGATTATATCATTGTATTGGGTAATGAATACAGTTACAGATTAGCAAGTAATGTCTTCTTCACTATATTCAGTGAAACAGAGATAAAATAATTATTTGAATTGTTTCTACCATGATAATTTATCATGACAATGACCAATGACCTGGTTAGATTGGGTCTTCAGCAACTCATGTTTGTAGGAGGTGACTAACGGGATTGGGTGGTCAGGCTCACTGACTTGGTTGACACATGTCATCGTTTCCCAATTGCATAGATCGATGCTCATGCTGTTGAACACTGGATTGTCTGGTCCAGACTCGATTATTTACAGACCACGGCCATATAGCTTGAATATCGCTGAGTGTCATTATATTCAAGTTACATACATTGATGCTCATGCTGTTGATCACTAGATTGTCTGGTCCAGACTTAATTATTTACAGACTGTTGCCATATAGCTGGAATGTTTCTGAGTACGACATTAAACAACAAACAATCAAAACAAACAAAAACATCCATCATATTGCAACATATTCACAGAAAATGTAATTGTGTCACATTCCGATTCATTTTGAGTTTTGCCCATGCGTTTTGATCCGATTTTCCAACAAATACACAAATCCCTGCTTGAAAAGAAACAGTATCAATCAAAATAATCCATAAAACAGCTTGAAGCCAACTTGCTTCCATCACACCTGACAACACAATACCCGAATAATTCAGGAAAGTACCTCACAGCAATAAACACGAGACCACCAACTACACCATACATGATCAGCCATCTTGTCACTTTCATGGATGGCAATGAGGTGTAAGCTACATGATCTACAAGCCTGGGTCCCGTTTCACAAAGATCTCGTAAGCCAAAGATATCGTAACTTTTCTCATAGCATTCGTGCCTCCTGTACTGTAACATAGGACGTACGAATGCTACGAGAAAAGTTACAAAACCTCAGGCTTACGAGAGCTTTGTGAAACCGGGCCTGGTGCTCATGGCACCGTTTCGTTAGATTGGCTCCAAGCTGTTGATTGGGATGAGACTTACGTTTGTTTGTGAAACATCATGACTATCGGTCTATGTTTGTAGTCTAAACAATGACTGAGGAAAGCAATACTAAATAAACCGATCTGTTCTGACATACCTACAGCATGGCCCTCAACCTCGTTTTACTTGGAGACTTTTACCCATGTTTTACTGATTTGTTTATGTGGTTTAAACTTTGGGAATGGTTTACTTCGGAACAGTTTTGAACACAATTGTGTTTAGTTTTAGTTACAGCCCATTTAAATTATTGAACTCCTGTAATGATTCTACATGCATTCATCTGGCCGGTGTTTTAGCCAAGGAACTGATTATTGGTCAATAAATAGTAGAGGGTTACCCATTTTTACCTACTGGCCAGTTCTGAGTTCCTGTGTCTTGTAGCTTTTTGTGTTTGGATTTGTTAACAGGTAAGTTTGGTTTCAAACATTTAAATCTTATCTTGACATCTCTGCTAGATGTGGGAGGAAAGTATGGTGCTGACAAATCTAGGAAAATAATCTGGGGTAATATTGAATTGGAACCCTTTCTGGTGTCTGTCAGAACCAACTCTGTCACTTTAGAAGACTGGGGCATGAGTGAGTGAGTGAGTGAGTGAGTGAGTGAGTGAGTGAGTGAGGGAGGGAGTGAGTGAGGTGAGTGAGTGAGTGAGTGAGGGAGGGAGGGAGCGAGTGAGTGTTTTACCCCGCTTTTACAAACATTCCAGCAATATCACAGTAGGGAACACCGGAAAAGGGTTTCACACATTGTGGGGAATCAAACTGGGTCTTCCACAAGAGCGAACACCTTAACCACTAGACTACCCTACCACCCCTGTATGGTTAAGAAGATATTTGATGCCATTGAAAAGATGAGCGAGTATGGTTTCACAGCGGGGGACACAGGAAATGGGCTTCACCTATTGGACATTTGTGGGGAATCGAACCAGGGAGTTCAGAGTGACGGACGGTTTAATCATTAGACTACCCTGCCACTCCTGGTAAAGATGACACGAGTGCATGACATGATATGACCCTGTATGGAGAAAGAATGTTTTCCACAAATTTTATAAAAACGGCAAAATATTATATTAATTTAAATAGTAACATCAAAAGTAATCACATAACTCTGAGAATGGTTCAGCCACACTAACCCCTCAGATTAGAAGCACTACCCGTGTCGATGAACTCAATATTAAGAAAGCAAGATTGTCGTTCTGTATATTCCTACAATGAGATAAACGCTCGCAAAACCAAACAGAAATGACCAATCTCCAGCTCCGCTGCCTCTCGTTTAGATTTACCTGAACGTGCTGAACGTGTGTCGAATCAACGGATCCACAAATAGAGCTAAAATAAGGATCACATTGAGATCATGCTTTCCTCACAACTACATCCAGTCATGTTGCAAAACTCCGCCCTCAGGCGGTACATTTGGAACTTCCCTGCAACCTTTCCCTTCAGCCTGAGGCTTGGGTCGGTGTTACCGCTGGATGACATTACCGAAGTCAGCGTTGTTTGAAACTGCAATGCGTAAACATGACGGCTGTTTGAGGTACACGGTGTTCATTTCAGTCGGTGTCTAATCTCACATGCATAACATGCGCGCGCCATGAAGTTTGTATTGTGCCACCGGATAGGGACATGCGTTAACGAGTTGTGTGTTTAGGGACATATTTTCACCTTGTAAAATCATCTTGTACCGCAAACATGCATTTTTTCAAATAAAAATAAAAGTCGGAATGTTCGTTCTTCACATCTGAAGTGTGTCTTCATGCCAACATTACCTCACAGGGACGATAGGGTATCACAGTGGTTAAAGCGTTTGCTTGTCACTCTGAAGACCCGGGTTCGATTCCCCACATGGATACAATGTGTGAAGTCCATTTCTGGTGTCCCCCGCCGTGCTTTTGCTGGAATATTGCTAAAAGAGGCGTAAAATTAACTCACTCTAAAAGGATTCTCTGTAACCCACCAAAATGTAATCCATTTCTCGGAAGACGTCGTAACTCTTCGTCACAATTCGGCTCTTTTCGCCACCAACAAGAAGGTGACTTCTTCCTTGACAATGACAACGAATTTGACGTTGGTTCCCAGAGGAGTGGAGTAGTTACGTCATATGCTTTCCACAAACGCTCAGTTCAAACCATCGCGAAAACACCCAGGTTAGATTGTGTTCAGAGGGACGTATGCACAATTAGAATAGAATGAACTCAGTATGAACTAAGCAAGTCCGCCCTTCACGTGCTTTTCAGACATTCCAGTGTTAATCTTCCGAGAATCCATTACAGGGAGGCTTATCATACATATGTAGTTGTGCAGAAACATGTACCACGTGTACCAGCTTATGGGGCAGTTCCTGGTGTATCTGGTGCAGACAACTCATCGTTTTGGGAAAAGGCACGCACATATTGGGGCGTGATATCATCCACATGTCATGACGACACCCCTGCTTGAATAACCAGCCAGACTTTACTTCATGCTCCAAATATTTAAATGCAGTGAAACCTTGACATCTGGATGCAATGTGTGAAGACCTTTTTCTGGTGTTCCCGCCGGATTATTGCCAAAGGGGGCGTAAAACAACACTCACTCACTGCATCATTCTTCTACTCCGTTTAAGACGACTTTATTTTCTGCCTACAGTAGGATCTTTATGGGCACTATCGGGACCCCTTTTGTCTCGAAGTACGGGCAATTCGAAATAGTTTCCATGGGCGGATCCAGGAATTTTGAAAAATCTTCAATGTGGTCTTAAGTCATTTTCAAAGGGTGTGTGTGTGTGTGTGTGTGTGTGTGTCTGAACACCCCCCACCCCCAACCCCTCTGGATCCGCCAATGGATTCCATGGACTTAGCAACTTCGGAGCCCATCACTGCTAATCTGTTGTGAAGTCGACTAACGCTTAGTCGCTGAATATATAAAATATGTTTTATAGTTCTCAACAAGTAATTCATTATAAATTGAAAATGAGTCGATTTGATGGGTGATTCAGAACCTGAGGAAATCTAGACTTGCTTCATTTAGGGCTTTAGCATTGCAGAAAGGGCTGGGCGGAAGGGCACACAATGAGGCAAAGTTAAGGTACAATATACAGTATTCGTATAAGAGCGACTTCTCACCTTGTTCTTGATCCTGTAATTAATACCTGGGACAAACTGATATTGATACAATTCAAACAAATATAACTAGCAGACACTAGCTGCGATCCTTCTGGTACTTGAATCAAATTTGCTGAGATTGTCAAATTGTCAGAGCCTTGCGTCCACAAATTCATTCGTATGAATGGGTCATCACGTTCAACGAACAACTCAGTTGTATATTACATATCTACCCAGGGGATTACGCCGACCTATATAGCCAGAAGGGTGTGCGGAACACAGGAAAACAAGAACAGTAATCCAACATCAACATGCTGAAGTGGCTTGGATAATAAAACAGGCCAAGAAAAATCAGCTAGATTTGTTGAAACGAAATGAAAACATTGTCAGCGTTGATCAAGTATTAAGACCATCGTTGTATATATTGTCTTATCTTATAAACAAACACCACGGGCTCTTGTCCAGTCTTATCGTGGTCTTCTGTTATGTAGATCTAACCCCACTATTCTGTCAGTTCACGTTAAACATAGATAGTATCAATAGTCGTATTACAATTGAAATATCCTTTCGTTGACCCATATCCCTGGTTGATAAATATTTGCCTCAAGGTAACCCAGTGACCTCTATCATCTGCGAGGCGTATGGCTGTCGCTGGAATTAATTGATATTTTTTAAAGCGAGATATTTTATGAATCATATGTCTGTGATGAATAAATTCAATTTTCGTTCAGTGTAATAGCTTTTGTCGGTGGTCAGGCTTTATTGACGCAATTACCGAACCCTCTTACAGAAATGTGATTTGATGCCTTTCGTTTCCAGAAGAATCGCTTGAGAGACTTCTTTTCGAGTAGAAATAACATGTTGTATTCATGTAGTTGTACGTCTATTACCCAAGCCAAGTTTATTCTACTACATGACCTTTTGTACAGGCGCATGGCAGTGGGGTAGCCTGGTGGTTAAAACGTTCGCTCGTCACGCTGAAGCCCGGGGTTCGATTCTCCACATGGGTACAATGTGTGAAGCCCATTTCTGGTGTCCCCCGCCGTGATATTGCTGGAATATTGCTAAAAGCGGCGTAAAACTATATTCACTCACTTGTACAGGTGCTGTGGAATAACTGAAGGGATTCCGGCACCAATGGTTGTAAATGAGAATTGTAGTCACAGGGTGAGCTTCCGAAAACAGTTGTATTATTGTGTGGCTTTGTTGTTTCAAACTACATGTATTCAAGTTGTGGTCGTTCCAGTTCCAGTACAAGATTCAGGGCAGATAAGAACACTTCGTGGACGACCACTGCAGGCATTCCCAGAAACAGATACCCATGATCATCCTGCTAGAGCTGTAGGGAAGTCTCAGCAGACGACACTCGATCGGGAGCAGACGATACCCGTAGAGGCGATAGTATCATATACCCCATGTACCATTCTTGATATGTGTATATGTACACACAGCCCTAGACATTCAGTCTACTCAGGGTCACCGACATAAACCATAAGTTCCATTATGGCCGAGTTGGGGAACATGACCCTTTCATGCTTGACCCCTTCTGGGAGGGAGTCTGCCGCTGATACACCGTTGATGAAGCAGGCTACACGTACATGCATCTGGAGTCGTAAATGTCCGAGGTAATGGCAGATATATATGACGGGCCTCCTTCGTAGCTTGAGCCACGCTGGGAATATGGATCTGTTTGTTTTGGTAACCGAGATACACTTCTATCTATGACTGTAGTTCTGAATGTTTCTCTGGCGTACACCAATCGCCAATCTGACCCCAGTTTGACTTTCCGGTTCTTATAGATGTTGATACTTGGGTAGTATCTTCCTGACCCACTTCTGGTCATCAACTGACCAATTTGTTTGTATGGCAGCGTTATCTGGTCAGTAGTTGTAGTTTAGCTCTTCATCTGACCTCTTAACGCCATGAAGACAAAGACTGACACTTTGGTCAACTGAACTAGCGTTGGAACAATAAACAATTTTTTTTATCTGAGAAGGTTTCCCGCAAAGTTCGGGACGTGATACCCATAAAGATCCGGTTAGAATTGGTCTTCAGCAACCCATGCATGTCGAAAGAGGTGACTAACGGGATCGGGTGGTCAGGCTCGCTGACTTGGTTCACACATGCATCCCAATTGGGGAGATCAATGCTCATGCTGTTGATCACTCGATTATTTACAGACCACCGCCATATTGCTGGAATATTGCTGAATGCGGCGTTAAACAACAAACTAATCCTGGACGTGACGAAAATAATAATAATCAAAACCATTCTAATTATTGTTGTATCAAGCATAGACCCACATCAACTAAAATGTATTGGGGTAAATAACAGAATTGACCACACACATCACATGAAGGATATGCAGTTTACACATTACAATAACCTGAAATATCTTAATGTATTTGACATGCCGAGCACGGCGGCCTGGTACCCAAATCCAATCAATCCATGTCTAGACGTTGTAATTAAGAACGTGTGAAACTGAGACAATGTCAGTGTACTTAGAAAATCACATTACTGCAAGATTGAAGCACAACATACATTTCAGCAAACAAATTGGTGTTAGAGTGCTTTTAATCACGACCGGCTGTTTGTTAGTTGTTTAACGCCACACTCAGCAATATTCCACCTATATGACGGCGGTCTGTAAATAATCAAGTCTGAACCACACAATCCAGTGATCAGCAGCATGAGTATCGCTCAACGCAACTGGGAACCGATGACATATGTCAACCAAGTCAGCGAACCTAACCACCCGATCCTGTTTGTCGCCTCTTACAACAAGCATGGGTTACTGAAGATCTTCACAGTAGCTGTATCATGAGCTTCTAATAGATGGTTTGAATTCCAGATACATAATTGCGGTTTACAAACATACGCACGCACGTGGAATGGGGAGCAGAAATTTCATGAGAACATAACTACATCAACTTCAACACTAATGCACCCAAGAAGGCATAAGAAGAAAGACGCACAAATCAGAGTAGAATTGCGAATCTGAAAGATCAACAAAACATCACTATGGCAACATGAACACGGACACTGCAAGGAAGGTTTATTCCCTAGACCAATTACTTCTCTTGCTCATACTTCAGTTGGTTTTACATCCGATATTGATTCAGCACAATGTCAAGGTCAAATTATGACCACTTTACTGTTAATTGTTTACTTCAGCTGTAAACTGAAAACTCGCCACGTGGGCGGCTTCACCATGCTACGATACCACCTTTAAAACACAGACTGGTTCCCTGGGTCTACCAGACTGGTTCCCTGGGTTTGCGGCGCAAACGCTTCAGTGTACGCAGGACACCCAGGGTGTTCATCAACTCCTAGACTAACGCTTAGTCTCTGAATATATATAATTTTGATTGTAACAATTTACTAACAAATAAACCCATTTAATTTGAAAAGGAGCCCCAGTCAGATGGCAAATTCAGAACCTGAACCTGAGGGAATGTAGACTTGCTTCATTCACAACTTTAGCATTGCACGGAGGGCTTTGCAGTAGAAGAAATAATGTGGTTCAGGGACTGTGAGTCGGACTAGAAACCAGGCTGTTCACCAACTCCCTCACACAACGTTCATACTTCCTTCCGCTCCACGTGCAGCAACCCTGCAGCCATACCTGGGATAAACGAATTGCCATTATTTATTCCTTGGCTTTAAGGCCATAACCTTTCACAGCGAGAGTGACCTTCACTTATCTGTATTCATTCGAACCTCCAACTGATTATGGATTCCACACGACTACCTCCAGTCCAAAAGTCGGGGGAAGTGTGTTTGTGTGCGCACACGAAAACAGGATTACATATACGTTCTGGTTAGCACGTATCTATCAATAAAATTGTTCTTGTCCAATGAAGTCGAAGTTTCCTGATCAACACTTTAAAAAGTCCACGTGTCACTTCCTGTTCATGTCGATGCCAGAGTTGCTGCAGTCTCCCCATCCATCATCACACCCATCACTAGGCCTGGACTGGCGAGTCTGGATTTCGTTCCCTCTTTTCGTTTCAACGAACACTATCCTCTCAATTCATTCAGTATTATTTGCCTCATCTGCACACTGCTGTTCGCATTACACAGTGTCCACAATTCAATGTTTTACGGATCTATAATTTCCACTTGCACATTAGACTAACATCGAGTCTCTGAAATGAACATATTTTACAGAAAAATATGTTCGTAAAAACTAATCACAAAATATAATGAAAAGGAGCCCAGAGACTTTCTTCACTTCCAGAAACTGGGGAAATATAGACTTGCCACATATTCTAGACTTGCATGGCCTTTCTTGGATATATTTGTTTCAGGGTCTCTGTGACAGACTACTTGCACGTGTCGTGACCCAAAATCTACAGGTTTAAACTGTGCCTATTACCAATTACATCACCCTGAGATACTTGTTTACTGCCTTTCCAATATATATAATGAACATAATTCCGACAAAAACAAAAACAAATACTTTGAGTAGGCATGTAATTATTTCTGAACTTCACTACCAATTTTATCCTTGTTTGTATTAAACACAATTCCTGCTAAAGAAGTGTCCGTTCTGTTGTTTGCTATTTCATAATTGGTTGATATGTCTGTCTTACATGCCAACGCCCCCAACACGTTCCAGTTCCAGTTCCCTATCTGAATAAGTGTGTCTGTCGGGCAGCTTCAAAGACCGAGTTGTACGCAATGTAGGTATATTTGTCTATGTGTCTGTGTTGCTTCCCCGATCGTCCCGGCGTTATTTACTTCTGTGGTTTAGATGTGCGCCGCACAAATAAACATGCACCTACTCCTGGGCGATCCAATACGTAAGGAAAAAGAACTACCATTTAAGTGTGACGTGTAGGGAAACGATCGCACAAACCTGTCAAAATCGTGCTCACTGAGAGTGTGGATGGGTGAGTGGAGCTGAACACCATACCAAACTGAAACTAAGGCTGTTCGTCGGCGTATACAGACGTGGTGAGATTCACAAAGAGCGTCTGTTACAGACCTAGGATCATTATCAGAACTTAATGTGGATTCGAACCAACGATCAGCGGATCCTGGCATGGCTATGGGACGTAACAAAGCATTATCTTTCGAAGTTTAACAAACATTACCAGTACCATTGGTGGTATTGGAGATTGATTAAAATTCCTTACCATATGGGTATGCTATCTGAATTTGGCCAGTTAAAGAGTTTGAAGTTATAGAAGAGATGATCAATCTCACCCATCTGACATATATATATATATATATAATGGATGCCAAAATCTGCACATCTGTAATAATCGCACTTTAAAAGAGTGGTATCCTAATAAAGTTGTTGTTTGTTGGTCTTATACATAGAACTGAAACAATAGAAACACCCCTTTTTCTCTGAAACCTCAACCAACACCGTCATCATCACCAACACCAACACCATCATCATCATCATCATCATCACCATCATCATCATCATCATCATCATCATCATCAACAACAACAACAACAAGAGCATAAAACAATCATCATCATCAACAAGAGCATAAAACAACACTGAGAACAGTCCGTATTACAGAATCTCAACTTGGACTTGAGAGTTCTGCTGTTCTGAAGTTCATAACAATGCTCTGTACAGCCTGTCTACATGTATGTCGGCTTGCACATTTATCAAAGAAGAATGACCGCATGTTCAGATACGTTACACCAGAGATATTAGACAGCGCAGAACTATCAAGAGATATTGAAGAATGCCTTAGATCTCAGCAGCACGTCTGTTTGATGACAGGCTTGTTACCAAGGAACACACAGGTGTCATTGCGTAATCAAAGACGTAATATTATTGGCTGTTTACATTGAGCTATTGTGGCAGCTGTAAGAAGACGTAATGTGATTGGCTGTTTTCTCAGTCGCCATTGTTGTAGATGGTGTAATATGGTCGTGTTTTATATCAACAACCGCACACGGCCAATTGTCACGGTACGTGTTTTCTTCGCTTAATGGTTGTTCTTGCCAACAAAGGCAGATCTCAGTTCGGTGGTAGCGGCACAATAAAATAAGAGGCATTTAAACATTTACAGACTGTAGTCCACGTCACGTACTTGCCATGTAATATCTAAAGTAATGGGTTACAACAATGAGTGATCAACGTAATGCCGGGTTAATGGGTATTGTTGTATTCGTTCCGGGGTGGAGAAAATAACCATATAACACAAGTCTGATGACCCTTACTGTCAAAGGGGTCTAGATGAGAGGGAACCTGATCGGGAGCGAGGCATACCAATACAATTTGCGGTTTGTACATCAAACACAGTAAATACTGTTGTGAAATAGTTCACAGTTTCGCAAATAACCTCATGGATGGTTTAGAAGGCATGAAAACAACCAGTGGTTATTGTAAAGATGAAAACAGAAGCATATCGATAAAGAATTTGGTATAAGGCAATCTGTATTTATGCTTAACCCTGGCCTTATATCAACCCTGGACTGCTTAATCATGGACAAGAATACAATTCCGTTACTTATGCAGTTACATTCAGCATCGAACTACTGTAATTGACGTTTGAAATATATTACTTGGGGACTTGGGGAAGCTGAATTCTAACTCTGAAAGTATCAGACAAACGGATTGTTATGTATATTATGACCTCCAAGTGACTGTGCAATAGTGAAGAATTAATTGAGTGAGGGAATATGGTTTTACCCTGCTTTCTGCAATATTCCAGCAATATCACAGCAGGGGACACCAGAAATGGGCTTCACACATTGTACCCATGAGTGGAAATCGAACTCGGGTCTTCGGCGTGTCGAACGGACGCTCTAACCATTAGGCTACCCCATCGCCCCTGACTTTCTTGATGCTTTCATGAAAATAATGTAACAATTTCATACCGCACGCCATTGTATTGCTTATGTAACACCACGACACACAACGATCAACTGAAGCGGCCGAACAATCTCTTCATCGTCGTTGGCGATTAATGCGACGGGATGTGTAAGGCTGTGTCATAATGATCTGTTTGAATGTCACAACACAAGTACAACGTGGTATCAGCGACTGGGCATGACGGTCTGATTACGGTAGAATTAAGTGCAGACATCTCCCTTCTTTCTTGATTTGGCACGATTTGACAGTGCAGTGATTAGAACTAAACACCACTGCACATGGGGGTCAGGGAGTTGTCTTTACATTATGTAATGTATCGGTTTCTAAAACTGAAAACACATGTTTATTATCACAGGAAAGTGTGCACACTTACAAAACCTACATCTCCATTTATTTGGGTTATGGTGTATTTTTGATAAGTTCGAGTACTGCGTACCAGAATATCAATACTAAACGCAATACGTAACACCGTATGTCGAAGCCAAGCACGTATTACTAAGATTAAGGGACACTAACATCGATCGCCGCGAATAGCAATAATCACTTACTCACAAAAAATATCCACTAAAGTTTTTATTTGCTGGGTCCCGGTCCACAAAGCGTTCGTAGAGCTACGACATTCGTAAATCTATGAAAACCTATTGAGTTACGACATGTCGTAACGTTACGAACTCTTTGAGGATAGGGGCGAGGTGTCGTAAGTTTGTCGTGGCGGCGTCACATGATTTCGTGGTACAATCTCACCGCGCCTGCAGTACATGCATCACCAACGGCTGTAACGTTGAACGCGAGAAAGCTACAGTCTGGAGAGCAGGGAATGGGGTTAAACCACCTGGTGTCGCAATCCGCCGCGTTAAGCGTATGTTACGGGGGTAATCAGGGGGATATCTGTCGAAAACTAGCTGATAATACCATTCATGTCTTTCTCTCACTCGCGGCTCTATTTGAAGTGCACATGTTGAGCGAAGCCTGTCTGGGCCAATTTCGGTGGAAAGCTGTTTGAAGCATGAAGGCTTAATGTGATAAATAGAACACATGTACCCTCACGAAACATCTGAATAATTACCCCAAGGTAAATTATGATGTCGATTATTTCCAGATAAACGGAACTAAAGATTGTGTTTTTCTGGGGAAGTATTTGCACTTGCCATTATGGCATACATTGCCTCAAGACAGGTGCCAGCGCCCTAGATATAAGTACAAGCTCTTGGGGTGTCTTAAGACTTAATTCGGCGCTCTGGTTATGAGTACAAGCTCTCGGTGGGTATACGCGTAGGGTACATCGGTTTTTGACCTGAAATTAGGCGTTAACAAATTTTTTTGCTGATTGTTTGTTCTCTTTTTCTGTTACCAAAGGAAACGGTAGTCAGCAGTGTTCAGAGAAGACCAGGTTGTGGTGTGAACGACAGGAGGTTATTCATAATCACAGGGCCCCTTTCAATCAGGTTGATGATTGCTGACATATACCTAGTTCTCGATATGGGAATACGACGAAGCGAGGTCTGAGTGAGTGAGTTTAATTTTACGCCGATTTTAGCAATATTCCAGCAATAGCACGGCGGGGTACACCAGAAATGGTCTTCATATACTGCACCCATGTGGGGAATCGAACCCTGGTCTTCGGCGTGACGAGCGAACGCTTGAACTACTAGGCTACCCCACCGCCCCGCGAGGTCTGAGAGAAGTCTAGGGGTTCACTATGTGTAACATATATATGTCTGTATAATTAAGGTACCCTACTAAACGCGTAAGTCTATGTTTAGAATGGGAGTTACGATCACCTTAGCGCAAAGATCCCCTTTTGCAATCGCGCCTGAACATTTATTTCAATCATCAAAAGGTCGAAGTAAGGAAACATGTATGGAGAGAGAATGAGATGGGAAACGAGATAAGGGATGATGGTGGATAGAGGGGAGGTAGCTGTGAGAGTGAGAAAGCAGGTGTAATAGTCTCAAATAGTCGCTCCACCACTGTAGCGAACTCTTGGCCAGCTCATGCCCCAAGTCGTGATCTGTGAGGCCCCAATAGGCACCCACCAGACCGTGATCCTGTTGTGAGCCACTGAATCGTGGCTGCAATGGTCAACAGAACTTCAAAGCATCATTCATAAAATATGGCCCACCCAAGATTTCAGCTATTAACCTGTGGGAAGGGTGTATGTAGAAGCCATTTCCCATATGGTATGTACACAATGATAAATAGGTGACACTATTCGTATGGTGTGTAGTATTGGAGAGCGCTAATAACAAATAGGTCGTATTTATCATGTATGTACGCTGAAGTTTGTAAATGAACGGAACAACAGGGTTCAATACCCGTAATATGTTCCCGCCCAGATGTCAAACCTAAAACGGCCATACGCTTACATATGATAGTCTGGAAGTCAGAAACCACAAAAATACATTCAGCCTTGAACTAAGCTGCGAATCGCATGCAAGCAATGTCCGTCTCATATCCAATGACAATTGTCACTTCACACCATTTGAGTGAGTGAGTGAGTTTAGTTTTACGCCACACTCAGCAATATTCCAGCTATATGGCGGCGGTCTGTAAACAATCGAGTCTGGACCAGACAATCCAGTGATCAACAGCATGAACATCGATCTGCGCAATTGGGAACCGATGACATGTGTCAACCAAGTCAGCGAGCCTGACCACCCGATCCTATTAGTCGCCTCTTACGAAAAGCATAGTCGCCTTTTGTGGCAAGCATGGGTTGCTGAAGACCTATTCTACCCCGGATCTTCACGGGTCTTACACCATTTGAGGTTCTGTTGGGTAGATTAGTGGTTAAAGCGTTCGCCGAAGAGCAGGTTAACTCGCCGAAGAGCCGGGTTCGATTCTCAAATGGGTACAATGCTTGAAGGCCATTTCTTGTGTCCCCACCGTGATTATGCTAGAATATTGCTAAAAGCACCGTAAAAGTAAACTCACTTGCTCACTTCAAAGTTACGAGCGAGTTGCCGATGAACAGACGAACAAACAACAAATTTCCTCAAACTATATTTCTTTCTGGAAATTGTATTTCAGTATTTTATGAGTCACAGTGCTGCCGATTCAAATCAGTAACACCCCAGTGTAATCAAACATATAAAAAAGGGAATTACTGTCGACCTAAATCTCTTGCTTTGAACCATGGACCCGCGTTAATGAATGCATTGATAACTGTGAAGTTTGGTGGAAGACGTCAAATTCAGAATCCCTTGAAAAGAATCAAAACGGCCAGTCATTGGAAGATCTAGGCCATCGACAGATGATTCCCTGCCTACATTAACACGAAAGTTTATTGAACATGATTCACAACGAACCCATCTGGTTTGACCAATATACGATTCCCTTGAAAAGAATCAGAACGAACAGTCATTGGAATATCTGTGCCATCGACAGATGATTCCCAGCCTACATTAACACGAAAATTTATTGAACATGATTCACAACGAGTCCATCTGGGTTGACCAATATACAAGGTAATCCCGCCGTTATTTGGGGTACTGGGGGAAGCTATTGAGAAGATTGATAAACGATCAACCTCTTTCACGACTAGTATTCACAGTCACACGCTCCTGGTTGTAAAAGCGCGCTAAAAGGACCATATTGTTCGCCGGGCGTAAACCTACAACCCTTGACGTCCCTCAAAGTCTATGTTTCACAAGTGAGTATCGTACAAAATAAAGAAAGAAGTTCAATGGAGGGTCAGGAATGCTGTCCACGCAACGCTTCTACCCCATTGAGGCACGCGACCAACAAAAACCCTTTGAAATGATGAAACCGGGCCTTCGGACCTCTTTGACTGACGTAGTTTGAGATCCGGAGATTCTCTTTGACATTTCAACAAGGTGGTCCGGGCCAGCCAAGATGGTCATTACCATGACATAACGGACATGTGACTTTACGGAGTCTAAAATAACTCCTCGCGAACTTGTGATCCGAAAATAGCCAGTAAGTTGATGAAGCTATTCGAGATATGTAGACTAAGGTCAAGGTCAGAATGTTACATCCGGTTATTGGCATGGTGGGTAAGTATTGACATTATGTATATAGGTATTAAATTCACAATAATGACCCAGTTAGGTTTCAAAAAGTGTTTAACGTTATTTATTCCTCGTTATGCATGTCTACTGCTATTTTCATATCAACATGGGGGCACTTGTGGCACAGAGGTTAAAGCGTTCGTTCGTCTCGCTGAAGACCTGGATCGATTCACCGCAGGGGTTAAACATCTTCTTCATCCCTGTTGTGATTTTACTTGAAGATTGCGAAAGGAGACATAGCATAACTCATTTATGATATATCACACGTAAAGGATGTTACATGCATTAATGGGGCGGTGGGGTAGCCTAGTGGTTAAAGCGTTCGCTCGTCACGCCGAAGACCCGGGTTCGATTCCCCACATGGGTACAATGTGTGAAGCCCATTTCTGGTGTCTCCCGCCGTGATATTGCTGGAATATTGCTAAAAAGCGGCGTAAAACCATACTCACTCACTCACTACATGCATTAATGTTTCAGGGGCGATAAGGCAGCCTAGTGGTTAACGCCATTCGATCGTCGTCGAAAATTAGGGTTTGATTCCCGACTTGTGTATAACGTGTGAAACTCATTTATGGTGTCTCCCGTTATGACATTGCTGGAATATTGCTGGAAGTGGTGTAAATCCACACACACTCACTATTTAAGGTACAGACTATAGTTGCAACTTCATTCAAAATGAAATCGTCCAAACAGTCTTAGCCACGCTAACATTGCTATGAGCGGCTAAAGGTTTAGTCACTCACTCACTCATTAATGTATCAAGGACGACGCCATTTCCAGAAAGTGGTAGACCCAACAGCCCGAACAGTACATGTCACTGACATACTAAAGATGATGACAGTAGACTTCTGTACACGTGGAAACATGAGACATTAACACGTGTCACTTCTGTTTTGGTTGATGTACGTCATCGTGTCACAGCTGCCGAATCGATGCGCATAATGTCAACCACTGGTCCAGTCTATATTTGTAACCGCCCGCTGTCATATGCAGGGTAAGAAATATAACCCGTCCCACCGTCCTTGACGGTCTATTTTGTGAAGGACGGTCTATGAAATAAGTAACGCCATTCTTTGGTCGGGGGAAATATTTGAAAAAACCCCAACTCAACTTGGTTTCAATGAAGAGTTTTAGTTTTTTGGACAGTCAGTCCTTAGAGAGGCCACATTTCAAAACTGTTTTATACACTGTCATATGCATGGATTATCGCTGTGTTCAGCATTACACAACAAACAAACTATGGCAATTCAGAAATCCTCAACGGCGTGTTCAACTGTCCATGATTTCGGAAATACAAGACACGAATGGTCCATATTGGTCCATAAGTAAAGTGAATGAAATGTGAAAACCAAAGTGTATTCTTGTGAGTCACGTACACAGAACATGTCATCATTACAATATTCACACTCATCGAGACAAATAATATTGTCACCATTATATTATGTTATATCGCATTACTTTATCCTGTCATTTTCGTTGTCATGCGTACTCCGGGATGTGAGACTAAATGCGCCTCTCGCTGTTGAGACGGTCCCTTGAAGCCACAGGAATGCTGCCTGCAGACACTAGAAGCGTAGCTGCTATATATAAAAGCGGTCAACCTACACAAGCTCTCGCTCTATCTTTCAGCCTCCCTGACTGTGCACTTAGTGCATAGATCTGCTACGTCAGCTAAAATATGCCTATACCAGTTTAACAGTGACATAAGACATACTAATTAAATAATTTCAAGACCAAATGGATTTGTCATAGAAGCGATTTTTCATCTACAGTTAAAAAATAGATTTACGTGCAAAATACCAGTAATGTGTGAGCAAATATGAACTCTGGAATCTTTCAAATTCTGTTTCTTTCAAACAACAAGTTTGAGCTATAAATGACCAGTCCCTAAGTATATTTAATTCTTTTCAGAGAATACATGTATTTGTTCATCTGGTTGTATCAGAGACCATATTATAGGTCGATTATATGGTCTCTGGTTGTATATGTTGTACCATCTCCTCAATTTGAATGAGTCGCTTAACTGTTCTGTTGTCATTGATTGTTGTAGCCTCAGGTACTGCAGATATGTACCCAGGTACGTTTATGCATACAGAAATGTACCCTAAACAAAGTCAAAATACAGAAACGTACCCGAAACCCGAAACGACGGACGAGTCCAATTCAAAACCGAAAGCGTATGTAGTTATTCCCGTTCAGCTGGTTGGGGTGCTAATGTGTGGCGCAAAATATTTGTTACTGTGTATGTTCGTTTCTTCTATAACGCAATCAAAGGTATCTAATACAACAGTATGACAATTCCGATCAAGAAAACGGCACAGTGCAGAAAGGAATCGTCCTTGGGTACATGCCTGTATTCCGATTCTGGGTAGGGTACGTTTCTGTATTCTGATTTTGGCTAGGTAACTAAGCGCTAAAACGCCATCAATCTGTGATATAGTACTATATAAAAGAAGTCTCTTTTATATAGAAGTGCCATTGCATTGAAAACGAGCCCCTTCGGGTACGTTCGTCATCTGAAGTCCTGCCGAAAATTCTTCGGCGTCATTCCTATTCCGCTGTTAAGTAACATACAGTGGTTCAGGCCCTTGCAACAGTACGACCCCCCACGGTTGCTCCTTGTGACCCACGAACCAGCAGATACAGATCACGACGTGTTATATCAAGCCCTTCATAATAACACAGACAGAAAACGATGGCTTTAACGGACAAATGACAAGACTTTAACGTGTGCTTGCTGACGGTCAATCCCTAAGATTAAACGGGAGGTATTTCCAAGGGACCTCGTCTTCTTTCGCCCGAACACATTGGACCGTTTCGCTAATTCCCGCCGTATGTCTGTCAGTTTGCTGTCGTTGCGTCAAGGGACGAGGTCACAGACTTGGGGTTAAACACAATGGCCCCGACGGGAGACCTTTGATGAATTCCACCCCACTACCCTGCGTGAAGTAGACTCGGGAACACTCATCACAATTATTCTTGTCTGTCTGACCCTTTTTTCACTTTTGAAGTTTTGATGTAGAAATGATACTGAAATATTAAACTGACGACCTTGCTGAAAATGAAGAGGTCTGGGGAACACTGAAAACAATTATTCTTGGCTGTCTGACCATTTTTTCACTTTGGGAGTTTTGATGTAGAAATCGTACTGAAATATTAAACTGACGACCTTGCTGTTGGTGAAGAAGTCTGGGGAACACTGAAAACAATTATTCTTGTCTGTCTGACCCTTTTTTCACTTTGGGAGTTTTGATGTAGAAATCGTACTGAAATATCAAACTGGCGGGCTTGCTGTTGAACCCGTGGTGTTGGCTGTACCTGGACCCGAGGGTACAAAACGTCAGGTGTTAGATTACGAAAGATATGGAAATCTCATTACAGGGGTCAGCTGAGGTTGTTCATTGAGGAGAGTGACCCTGAACTAATTGTTTGGAACCCAGTCGGCAAACAATCCCACTCAATGTGGTCAGATCACCAATGGTAGTAAACCCTTGGTTTAACGGTGTGGCATCAGTTCCTCAAGCCGGGTTAAATGGTCTTATAACACCCTTTCATGCGTTCGTTTCCACTGCATTAACCTGACATATTCGAATAAGTTGTATTTTGGATCAATCCTGTATCCAAATCCAACCTAAGCCAGGGCAGCCGCTTCTGAGGTAGTCATCGAGTCATAACATAAGACTGACAGACCTATAGTAACACGTGGTCGAAAATCGCTACGAAGGAATTCTCTTTCGGGACGCATTGTCAATACAACAGCTTGCTTAAACGTACCTCCCAACACATACTATTCATTGAGCAAACATTCAATAATATACCGTCAAGTTGCAAGCAGTGCTTGAAATACCGCTCGCCTCCACCTGCAGGTCGTATTGGCTACCAACAAATTGATACAACGTGTATCTTATGGCATCGCATCGCATCAATGTTACCATAGTTACGTAGTTACAGGAACAGGCGGTCGGTATCAAACAACATAAGCTTCGATTGCAAAGAATATAGATTTGTAATAGACGTCTTGGCTCATAAGAACCCCTCGTGAATAACGCACCATTGATGCTCTGTCGTTTATGTTAGACTAAATGTCCAAGGTCAGAGCCTCAATCAAGATGTCTGACTTGGAAGATTTAGATACTTCGACACACAGAGCCGCCTGACAATGAAAATCATTGACAGAAGTTTATCAATGGGACCTGTCAGATAAACTATAGCGTGCGCTTAAGCTTGTGTGAAGCAATTAGATCATATGGTCTGTTCCTTGCTTTGATACCCCATGTACAACTTGCCTGACTCCCAGCAGGCAGACAGGTAGCACGGACTAGACCGTCGATCCAGATGCCTTTGTTAGATAATCAGAGGGCATTTACCTATAAAACATTTACTGATTGGGTATGGTGACGCATCGTCCCAGTGAGGGAAATGCACGTAGAATTGAGGACCACACTCTCTGTTCGTTTTCAGAAACACGAATATTAATTATTGAATTCATCCTGAGCGTCTCACGTGGGGTAAGATTCATTTCAAGGCTCTGTTTTATTGAAAACGACACGTATTCCAAATAGTGTTTAAACACAAGAAGGAACGCGTTGATAAATTCATTGACCAGGGCGCCGTTGTACAAAACAACCTTAGCGCTACCACAGTGGTAAGTCTATGTTAAGGTGTGGGAGTAGACTAACAGCTAGTATCCGAAATGAACATATTTTACAGAAAATAAAAGTTTTTAAATCAAAATTATAAATACAATAAAAAAGGAGCCCAGAGACTTTTTCATTTTCAGAAGCTGTGGAAATCTAGACTTGACACATTTCATATGTGCTTCAGTATCTTCATGACAGACTATTATGGGCGTTACGACCACCTTACCCAAAGATCGCTTCGTGCAACGGCTCCCAGTACAACTGATGTTTGTATCCATTGTGTAAAGATATTGAATATGCTTTTACAATTAAAACCGGTCTATCCCTGCGCGTGTATTGTTGGTACATTGTGTGTCCTGCGTCTTGTTTAGAACCCTTGGGAGTCGGCACGTTTACACGTGTGCCAGCCCCATATGTTACAGTACTGCCGAGATCGGTAAGCATTGTGACAGAAATAAACCAGAGCTGGAATCTATATACATTGACCGAGTGGCAATCAAGGTGTGTGCACACGTGTGAATATAGCCTTGAAATGAGATCACACTACACGTGTGTCTGGAGGGTTTCACGACGTATTCTACTCAAAAGGATATAAATCGTTAAGGCGTCGTCAGATCTGAATTACTCATGTGTGCTACTACCTGGAATGAATTCCACACAATCCCATCCCGTTCTATTAAAAACAGTCGTCAAATTCCATGTACAGATGCTTAGCAGAAAATGACGATACAAATCATATTTCGGTTGAAACCCGCTTTGTCATGACCTATTTTCGATTCCTATCTTGTCCTTCACGAATCTGTTCTAATCCTCCGTTACTCCCGTTAATACGGCGGAATTGGCGTCATAACGCCCACCCAAACCAAACTACTTCCGTAGCAGCAACGGAATACCACCCCAACCCAGCTACACTCTGTATACCAAGTACTGTTGTATTTACGTTAAATGTCCCATAGCCTGTGACAACAGTGCATGTCCTAAACCACCACCCTGTCTACCCCAGTATAAGCAATACCATATATGTCCACATAGTGAGTACCCAGCTTGCTATCCTTAGAATCAACATAGCAGCATCTGGTCTGTAACACGCACTACAACAGTCCTGAACCTGCAGTATCCGAGCACAGCATGTTTGCAAGTGTCACAAGAGTGCAGCAGCTAAACAACATCATTGCCTACGATGCCTCTCAACATCCCATTACCGTACATAAGCATCCAAAATCACAGCACCTACACGACCACCTTGCCTCCATCCACTAGCTTTCTGCATCTTCATCCAACACTGTACCTAAACATTAAACACCACAGCACCTACACAACCACCTTGCCTCATCCTATACTGTATCTAAACCCAATACTGTTCCTAAACCCTCCAACATCGCAGCACCTACACAACCACCTTGCCTCATCCTATACTGTACCTAAACCCTCCAACATCGCAG
Source organism: Haliotis rubra (assembly GCF_003918875.1). Lineage (NCBI taxonomy): Eukaryota > Metazoa > Mollusca > Gastropoda > Lepetellida > Haliotidae > Haliotis > Haliotis rubra. Next base: position 754,684 of record NW_025767133.1, on the reverse strand, counting down.
CACCTACACCACCACCTTGCCTGCACCTTGCCAGCATCCTACCTGCACTGAACCTAAACCCTCCAACATCGCAGCACCTACACCACCACCTTGCCTGCACCTATACTGTATCTAAACCCTCCAATATCCAACATCGCAGCACCTACACCACACCTTGCCTGCACCTATACTGTATCTAAACCCAATACTGTACCTAAACATTAAATATTACAGCACCTACACCACCTAGTCTACCACCTTGCCTGCACCTATACTGTATCTAAACCCATACTGTACCTAAACCCTCCAACATCGCAGCACCTACACTACTACCATGCCTCACTCCACTAGCTCTCTGCATCTCCACCTCAAACTGTACCTTAACCCCCAACATCGCAGCACCTACACCACCACCTTGCCTCACTCCACGATCCATACCACCACCTTGCATTAAACATCACAGCACCTACACTATCACCTTGCCTCACTCCACTACCTTACTGCATCCTCACCCAATACTGTACCTAAACCTCCAACATCACAGCACCTACTCTACCACCTTGCCTCACTCCACTAGCTCTCCCCTCCCCATCACTACACAGCCGCATCCCAAGTCTCCACTACAACCGCCCCCGAACAAGCCTGCATGCTGCCTCCCGTAACCCCCAGCTTGTATGCATACAGCGTAGACCACACATTTGTATTGGTACAGCGAAGACAGTTCGCTCTGTCTTCCGTGCATCACCCCAGTGACTCTGTACGAGGATGGGGCAATACTAATGGGGCAAGCTCTCTTCCTGATAGCAACCAGTCACAATTCGGCTTACAGGAACACCTATCAAGCAGCATCATTTTACAGGGAGATCTCCAATCTGATACACAACGGAACATCTTAAAGATACATTACCCCCGGTGAACGTTCATGCAACGTCTCAATATAGCCAAACCATTCCCATCACCCTGACATTAGAGTCTTCAGAGTCCAAACATACAATGAACACGGTCCACAACAACTGCTTCACCCATCAATACACCTCACCGAGATATCGACACACTCACCCTGATAACCCCTCAGATCACCGAGACACGGCTCTCCGTGTAATCCCCACCCCGACCCTACAGGGACTAAGATGAAGCTCCCCAGGGCTGTATGTCTCTGACAATGCGGTATCTCGCGGGAGGAAATGCCCCCGAGCAGACGTGATGCTTTACAAAAAAAGATCGTCTGTTCGGTCGGTTCCCGTGTGGGCTGTCTGATTAGGGCTCGGCTGTCCGAATCTCGCCTAATTGCATCAGGACCACCAAAAACTCCATTGTTGACACCGACAGCCCTCGTGTTCACTACACGGCACAGGTAATTCACTACACCTGAGTTGAGTCGATCAGCTCTTTACCTAATCCTCCCCCACTTCATAGACTGTGCCTCTACCCGTGTCAACATCAAGGCATTGTACCCGAACACAAATACACCCAAATCAGGAGAGACGTGAAGCACTGGTAATACAACCAAACGAACATCATTATACGGCACACATCAACCAGGTTGTATAGTACAGATAAGCGAAATAATCCTACACCTACTGTTTTCAGCAGCGGGTGTTCTAGAAACAGAACTGGTAAGGAAACTTACCATTCCCTTGCAGAGGCTGAAGGTAGCATGGGAGTCCTCGATACCGTCCACAGTCCCAGAATAAAAGCATCTATCCAATCCACTGTCCGCGAGGTCCTCAAACCACGAATAATTCATTTCCGTTCTCTGAAATATTAATCCAGGGTACAGGAACTCCGAGAATCTTGTCAGATTCACAAGCATTTCCTTTCCAAACACACTAATTCCGTAGATTGCATTTCCACTTCTAGAGTCCACACTTCTCTTGTGGAGATTTTTCGGGTGATATCCAACATCATCATCATCATTATTATCATGAAGATACTTCTTCGGGTAAAACACTTCCGAGTTAAGTGATGAGCTCTGGGACCCATCTTCATCAGGGGTACCTGAAAAAAAAGATTTTACGATAACAGTTAATACATTTTTCGAACATGACTTTACAAAAAATGTGCATAGACCGGTGGTAGGTAGCATTCGGCTTGGTTCCTGATGCGGGTTAAACGCAGGGTAGATTAGTATAAGAAGGTTATTTACCTGGGTCCTGGCGCGGACCGGTATTGCCCTTCGCTTGTTGGGCGAGGATCACTGGTTGCAATAACATTAAGCATCCCCATAGTCCCACCACCGTCAGCAACACAGAACGCATGGTGAAAACGTCCTCAACAAGGCGACTTCATTTCAAACTCATTGAAACTCTTTCTGTCAAACCCGGTCTAAAAGAGGTGCGCTTGCTAAAGCTTGCCTATCTCTGTACGTGGACTCGCTGCTAGTCCACAGCAATGACTATTCCCAAGCTAAGCTCCGCCCCTTTATTTTTCAACCAATCATATTCGCTTACCGCATCTCCGCTTTGATAAGGAACGGCCGTATAACTAACAAGCCTGTACTACTACGTTACACCGCGCTTGTACACGGCCGGTGTTTGGGGTGGGGATGGGTGGGGGTGAAATGATGATATATTCGATACTAGCGTAACCTGCACTAAGGATGGAGTCATAGACCCCGAGTATTAGGAGTGATTGAGAACAAGGCATTAGAGGGCTACCCATGACGCAAGTGCGACCAGTACGTTTCTCAATGAACGACTTGTAGCGGTGACCCAGTCACCGAACTGCATCGTACAGACAAGCGTGTTATACAGTACATTGGTAGCATCTCAATACTTCATCACATGACTGTATGACTGGGGTCACATGGTTTCAGCAGTTGGTATACAAGGGGACGTTTGTCCATTCTCAAATACCTAACATACTATTGGGAGCTGTAAGAGACGAACGCCGTCACGCTTGGGTGGGTTTTATCATTGCCATAAAACTTTCACCAGCTACTATAAAACAGATTTCTGTGGTACCGAAAAGACCGTGGCAATACAATTTACACTTTGTCAAGAAGAAAATGAAATATTTTGATGTCCCTTACACTGTCACAGAATGAATTCCATGCGACCAGGGACATCTTTTCAATGTTTATTTAAATTTTTATGAGAATCTCTGTCAGAAGATCATCCATTCATGAAGTTTGTTTGTTAAACGGCAATTATAAGATCTTCGTGTTACTCGCCGATTACAACGCACAGGTGTAGGGGTTAATAACATTCTGTGTTAATAACATGTCATGTTAATAACATGTTGATAACATGTTGATGTTTACCGCTGAAAACATGTTAATGTTGATATCAAGTGGTGCTCAAAGTTGATTAAATGTTGATACTCAAAGTTGATTAAATGTTGATACTCAAAGTTGATTAAATGTTGATACTCAAAGTTGATTAAATGTTGATACTCAAAGTTGATTAAATGTTGATACTCAAAGTTGAATAAATGTCGATACCCAAAGTTGATTAAATGTTGATACTCAAAGTTGATTAAATGTTGATACTCAAAGTTGATTAAATGTTGATACTCAAAGTTGATTAAATGTTGATACTCAAAGTTGATGACATACTGGTGTTCATTGTTATTTAACAAAATGTATGGATAACAACTTCTTTTATTTCGAGGGTGCGACGTTTCGATACAGATTCTTGTACCATTGTCAAGCAGGAAATTTGACAACAGTACAAGAATTTGTATCGAAACGACACACCTCACGAAATAAAAGGAGTTGCTATCCATAAAGTTTGTTCAATATTGTACGTCAAAACTTCTAAAATGCCACTCAAAGACGTTTAACATCAACCCCTTTGGCATCAACCCTAAAACTCTCTCAACTACGGTGTCACTAAATCTCAAACCATCACACTCACGCAATCTCATTGCGGTACCGTACAACCATAATATAATACATCTGAATTGTTATTTGCCATTGGGCATCCAAATCGCTCACTCACTCACTCACTCACTCACTCACTCACTCGCTCACTCACTCACTCACTCACTCCCCTCACTCACTCACTCACAAACTTACTGACCTATCCAAAAACCTCTCACTCATTCACAAACCCATTCGCCCACTTACCTCAATCCCACTATAAGCCACAATACAACCCACTCACTCGCCCAACCTTAGACTAACGCTTAGTCCCTGAAAATATTTAATTTTGATCGAAATAAAATTCTTCAGTTAAATTGAAAAGGAGTACAAAAGAGGTGAGAGATTTGGGGAAATCTAGGCTTGCTTATGGGCTTCTGTATAACAGTAAGTGCTGTGTGGTAGGGGAAATAACACTGTTCGGGGACTCTAAGCCGCCTATCCCCACCTTAATCCACTAAGCCATAATCCACCCATTTACTCACTCATCCACCCCCAAACTCACCCGCATACCCATGAACGCACTTGCTCACCACAACCCTACTCACTCACCCAACCACATTCCACTTAGCCACAATACAACCACACTCACTCACTCAACCTCAATCCTCTATACAACCCACCCACTCATGCACTCATCCACCCATAAACCCACTCATCCTCAATCCATAATACAACCCACTCACTCACTCATCCACCTACAAATCCACTCTATCACTCAACCTCAATCCACAATACAACCCACTCACTCACTCATCCACCAACAAACCCACTCACTCGCCACCTTCAATCCACAATACAACCCACTCACTCACTCATCCACCTACAAACTCACTCACTCGCCCACCCTCAATCCACAATACAACCCACTCACTCACTCATCCACCTACAAATTCACTCATTCGCCCAACCTCAATCCACTAAATCACAATACAACCCACTCACCCACTCATCCACCTACAAATCCACTCACTCGCCACCTTCAATCCACTAAACCACAATACAACCAACTCACTCATCTACTACAAACTCACTCACTTGCGCACCCTCAATCCACAATACAACCCACTCACTCACACATCTACCTACAAACTCACTCACTCGCGCACCCTCAATCCACAATACAACCCACTCACTCACTCATCTCACTGCCACCTTCAATCCACAATACAAACCCACTCACCTCAACTGCCTCAACTCACTCACTCGCGCAATTCACTCATTCGCCCAACCTCAATCCACTAAACCACAATACAACCCACTCACCCACTCATCCACCTACAAATCCACTCACTCGCCACCTTCAATCCACTAAACCACAATACAACCCACTCACTCATCTACTACAAATTCACTCACCCGCGCACCCTCAATCCACAATACAACCCACTCACTCACTCATCCACCTACAAATTCACTCACTCGCCCACCTCAATCCACTTAGCCACAATACAACCCACTCACTCATCCACCTACAAATTCACTCATTCGCCCAACCTCAATCCACTTAACCACAATACAACCCACTCACTCACTCATCCACCTACAAACCCACTCACTCGCCACCTTCAATCCACAATACAACCCACTCACTCACCTACAAATCGACTCACTCGCCCACCTCAATCCACCTAGCCACAATACAACCCACTCTCTCACTCATCTACCTATAAATCCACACACTCGCTCAGCAACAATCCACTTAGCCACAATAGAACCCACTCACTCTCTCACTCATCCACCTACAAACTCACACACTCGCCACCCTCAGTCCATATCCACAATCCTCCGTGCATCTACCTACAAACCCACTCACTGGCCCAACCTCAGTCCACAATACAACCCATTCACTCACTCATCCACCTACAAATCCACTCTCTCGTCCACAAAGCCAAAATACAACCCACTCACTCACTCATCCACCTACAAACCCACTCACTCGCCCAACCTCAATCCACAATACAACCCAATCACTCACTCATCCTCCTACAAATCCACTCTCTCGTCCACCCTCAATCCACAAAGCCAAAATACAACTCACTCACTCACTCATCCACCTACAAACCCACTCACTCGCCCAACCTCAATCCACAATACAAGCCACTCACTCACTCATACACCTACAAATCAACTCACTCGCCCACATCAATCCACTTAGCCACAATACAACCCACTCACTCACTTATCCGCCTACAAACCCACTCACTTGCGCACCCTCAATCCACTAAGCCATCACGCAACTCCCAAACTCACTCACCCAGCATCGTACCAACATATACGACGTAAAACCCAATTTCACCTCCCCTCGTACCAACATAAACACCTGTGACGGTGGCCTGGTAACCCCGATCTGTGTTCATCGGGTTGATGGTTGTGAACAAGGCAAACATGAAGGATGAGGTTCACAATGCTTCCCACATTCATCTCGCCACCCCTGTGTAACAAACGATGTTTGTAGTGAAACATATGCTGGTCTGTACAACTGAACACTTGACTGAATGCGGCCACCATCGGGTTCAGCCTTATCCCTTCAAGCGATCTATCTTGCGAACGGGAGCCGGCGGCTGGTAGAAACGGGGTTAGTCATTCACGTCACTATGAGCATCAATGTTCTGTCTTTTGCGGTCAAGTACATGCCACTGTGATGTATTTACTATACACTGACGCAGCAACATCTCCAATGCTTAGTCTCTGAATATATATAATATTGATGGTAACAAACAAACCCGTTTAAAGTCAAAAGGAGCCCAAGTGTGAGGGCGGGAGATTCAGAACCTGATGAAATCTAGACTTGCTTCATTTAGAGCTTTAGCATAGCAGGGAGTGCTGGGCAGTAGGTAGTCTGTCGTACAGACCCTGGAGCAAATATATCCAAGAAAGCCCACGCAAGTCTAGAAAATGTGGCAAGTCTAGATTTCCTCAGCTTCTGAAAATGAAGAAGTCTCAGGGCTCCTTTTCATTATATTTTATTTTTTTTACTATGAACTGTTTTCAGTAAAATATGTCATTTCAGAGACTAGTTGTTAGTCTAGGCAGTAGGGAAAATAAGGTGGTTTAGGGACTGTGAGACAGACTACAACATTTCATATCACGTCTATTAACAGTGAAACATTCACCTTTTTAGCACTATTCCTGCTACAAGACGACCTGGGTGCCGTTGTACAAAACGATCTTAGCGCTAAGGTGACCAACTCCCATACCTTACATAGACTTATGGTAGTCTAAGCGCTAAGATCGTTTTGTACACCGGCGCCCTGGCCACTGAGAGTGAGTGAGTGAGTATGGTGTTACGCCGCCTTTAGAAATATTCCAGCAATATCACGGCGGGGGACACCAGAAATGGGCTTCACACATTGTACTCATGTGCATGGGGAATCGAACCCGGGTCTTCGGCGTGACGAGAGATCGTTTTAACCACTACGCTACCCCACCGCCCCCACTGAGCGAGACTGACTGCATGTGTTTTTACTCCGGTTTCAGGAATAACAACAATAACCAGGGCAGGGGACACTAGGGATTCACACGTTATACCAATGTAGGGAATCAATCGAACCCGGGTTTTCGGCGTGATGATCGAGCGCTTTATCTACTAGGCTACCCCACCGGCCCTTTAACTCAAAGGATGAACGTAAGTCGTACAATACTGTGTGTAGCCGTATTGGACATCAAACCATGGCCATCGACGCAATTGTCGATCAGGTGATCGGGTGATCGGGTGATGGGTGATCGGCTGTAAGATGGACTAGATGAGAGGCGGAAAGTCAAGAACGCATTGATGATTGGCTAGATGACAGGTTATTGACGCATGGCCGATAGATAAGGGGTAGACAGATGGTGATTGACGCATGGCCGATAGATGGAGGGTAGACAGATGGTGATGGATGCATGGCCGATAGATGGAGGGTAGACAGATGGTGATGGATGCATGGCCGATGGATGGAGGGTAGACAGATGGTGATGGATGCATGGCCGATGGATGGAGGGTAGACAGATGGTTATTGACGCATGGCCGATGGATGGAGGGTAGACAGATGGTGATGGAAGCATGGCCGATGGATGGTGGGTAGACAGATGGTGATAGATACATGGCCGATGGATGGAGGGTAGACAGATGGTGATAGATACATGGCCGATGGATGGAGGGTAGACAGATGGTGATGGAAGCATGGCCGATAGATGGAGGGTAGACAGATGGTGATGGATACATGGCCGATGGATGGAGGGTAGACAGACAGATGGTGATGGATGGCCGATGGATGGATAGGCCGATGGATGGAGGGTAGACAGATGGTGATGGATGCATGGCCGATGGATGGAGGGTAGACAGATGGTGATGGACGCATGGCCGATGGATGGAGGGTAGACAGATGGTGATGGATGCATGGCCGATGGATGGAGGGTAGACAGATGGTGATGGATGCATGGCCGATGGATGGATGGCTGATGATGATGATGGAAGGTAGACAGATGGTGATGGATGCATGACCGATGGATGGAGGGTAGACAGATGGGATTGACGGTGGATGGTGGATGGTGATGGATGCATGACCGATGGATGGAGGGTATGACAGATGGTGTTGGATGCATGGCCGATGGATGGAGGGTAGACAGATGGTGATGGAAGCATGACCGATAGATGGAGGGTAGACAGATGGTGATAGATAGCATGGCCGATGGATGGAGGGTAGACAGATGGTGATGGAAGCATGGCCGATGGATGGAGGGTAGACAGATGGTGATGGACGATGATGACCGATGGATGGAGGGTAGACAGATGGTGATAGATACATGGCCGATAGATGGAGGGTAGACAGATGGTGATGGATGGTGACCGATGGATGGAGGGTAGACAGATGGTGATAGATACATGGCCGATGGATGGAGGGTAGACAGATGCATGATGATGGATACATGACAGATGATGGAGATGGTGATACATAGCCGATGGATGGAGGGTAGACAGATGGTGACAGCATGGTGATGGAATAGCGATGGCCGATGGATGGAGGGTAGACAGATGGTGATGGATGCATGGCCGACAGATGGTGATGGAGGGTAGACAGATGGATGCATGGCCGATGGATGGCATTGACCGATGGATGGATGGCCGATGGATGGAAGGTAGACAGATGGTGATGGATGCATGACCGATAGATGGGGTGGGATAGACAGATGGATGATGGAGACAGATGCATGGCCGATGGATGGAGAATAGACACATGGTGATGGATGCATGGCCGATGGATGGAGGGTAGACAGATGGTGATGGATGCATGGCCGATGGATGGATGGTAGACAGATGGTGATGGTTGATGGGTAGAGAAATGTAATGGCTGATAGTTAAATAGATGGATGGAGAGTTGACAGGTGTGATGGTTGACGAGTAGATAGATGGATGGTTGGTAGACATATAGCCAATGGATCTAAGGTAAATATGTGCTTGATACACAGATAGGTGACATATGGGTGGTGCATTACAAAGCTGACAGGTTAATGGGCTTTACTGGTATGTAAGTTTATATGGACACGAACAGGTGGTTGAATACAGACGGATAATGGACGAGTGGAATGGATGTTGAATATAGAAGTCCACACTAGATGGAAAGAGAGACGCCTGGATGGATAAGACGTGGATGGACAATGAGTTGGCTGATGGATGATATACAAATGATCACGGACGTTTCAGTAAGCGGGGAGTGTACGACAGATGTTACAATTTGTAAAGGTGAGGTGAGGTGAAATTGGGTTTTACGTCGTGCTTGAGAATATTTCGCTCATATGATGACGTGCATGCGTGTGTGTGTATGTGCGGCTGCTTGTACTAGCCCAGACTGAAGCTGGTTTTATAGTGCTAGCCCACTGAGATACCATGCCGCAGTGAAGCATGAATACCCCACTCAGACACATTATACTGACTCCGACCCGACCAGTCCTTGTTGTACCCATTAATGCCGAGCGCCAGGCAGGGACCAACAAGTACCATATTTTAACGTCTTTTGGTATGACGCGGTCGGGGATCGAACTCCGCGACCTTCCGCTCTCCGGGCGGACGCTGATAACCACTACACCACGGAGGCGGTTACAATTTGTAAAGGAAACCGTAAACACCTTTGACTAAATGTAAGAGGTTTGCAACTGGACTTAAATCTGACGCATGTGTTTTGTAGAAATTGTAGTAAACTTTGGTCTCTTCTAATGCAAAGCTATAAATCCTCTTGATAGACAATTACTCCCATGCACCTAATACACATTGTTTTGATATAATCTGTGCCTGTTATATATACATACAGCCAACTCTCCTGTCCTCATGTATGTACAGCCACGGTTAGTGGCCTGGGTGAGTGAGTATGGTTTTACGCCGTTTTTAAGCAATATTCCAGCAATATCGCGGCAGAGGACACCAGAAATTGTCTTCACACACTGTACCCATGTGGGGAATCAAACCCGGGTCTTCGGCGTGACAAGCGAACGCTTTAACCACTAGGCAACCCTATAGCCCGTTAGTTCTGTCCTTTTCTGTCCCTCGTGTCTTTTGTTACACCTTTGTTTTTCACCTTCAATATCTCATAGCTATGACTGTGAAGTGAAACCGACGTTGTTGGTGATGATGGAGACGACGATGATGATGATGGAAAAAATTCGGCGATTGTCGCCCGTATAGAGACGTTGCTGTTGACGACGACGACGACGACGATGATGGTGATGCTGATGATGGTGGTGGCGGTGGTGGTGGGGATGATGACGGACAAAATACGGCAAAGCTCGCCTTTATAGAGACGTTATTGTTGACGACGACGACGACGACGATGACGATGATGATGATGATGATGATGATGATGATGATGATGATGATGATGATGATTCACCTGCAGTTACATTTACAGGTGGACAGATACACAAACAGACTGGGAGATCAACACCAACCATGTCAGAATCTCCAACACATGCCTCAAAGTGGTGCTGATTGTTCTGTTTATTCCCGTGACGGAGCAACTAGTGGTAAACAGTGTGAAGTTATAAACAAAGCCGTAAACAAACTAAAGAGCGACGCCAAGCCCCGAAACAATGCACGAGCTCTGACGCTCCCGCATACTCCAGAGTCCCTCGTCTGTTAAAATACTTAGCTAAAACCTACCAGCTTATCAGCTGTGTGCTCTATGAGTATGTGTACGCTGGTGTAAGAACGGTCGCTCTATACGACATGGTAAAAACAAACATGCACGATGCGTGGCACCGATGTTCGGTAAGAATCCTCGGAGCTAAGGTTACCCAGTAAACAGAGATTAACATGGCTGTAGTGCGCGTACATGTGATATGTTATATATAAATATCCTTTGCCATACTCTGGAAATAAACAAGCGATAGTTTAAGCTCGGAGGTTTCCGCAGGTGCCACTGCTTATTGGGAGAGCGTTGGAAATGCTTGCAGTTAATCCACTCTCGTTAAGACACGCATCGCTGCTCCGCGCGGCTCAAGCATTCGTTATTCCGAGAACTCGTTAATCCACATTTTCGAGTATCCAGTGCACTGTATTTTAGTTTTTATAAATTCCTTCCCATTGTGATAGGCATCCTGCATCCATTTGAAATCATAGTTCCGCACACATGGACACCGATTCGATTAAAAATAGCTATCCAATCAAATTGCTCTCATCAGCGAGAGAAATTCTGTGCTAACGTTAATAGGAGAAAAGAAGATGGGGACGTCACATCCGAAACTAAGCTGATCGTAGCTCTACGTCTGTCGTAAGTTTGTGTTAAAGTATAGGACTTACGATCACCTTATCGCTTCGATCGCTTTGTGAAATTGGGTCCAGGGCCCCGTTCCTCAAAGCGATCGTAGCGCTACGACAGTCGTAACTCCCATACTTTAACATAGACTTACGACTGTCGTAGCGCTACGATCGCTTTGAGGAACGGGGCCCTGGGTGTCGTTGCACAAAGCAACCTTAGTGTTACGACTCTCGTATGTATGAGTAGTTAGTTGTCATTTACAAATTCTTTTCTATAACAACCTTTTTTTCTTAAAGTCATAGCATAATAGATGCACATTTCCAGATTCTGTAATAATAATGTGTTAGTGTCCGTTAAGAATGAAATTACCATTATATACTATTACAAGCATCCAAGTGTAAGGGGGCGGTGGGGTAGCCTAGTGGTTAAAGCGTTGGCTCGTCACGCCGAAGACCCGGGTTCGATTCCCCACATGGGCACAATGTGTTAAGCCCATTTCTGGTGTCCCCCGCCGTGATATTGCTGGAATATTGCTAAAAGCGGCGTAAAACTAAACTCAGTCAGTCAGTCCAAGTGTAAGAAAATAAATTTCATTAACACGTACTGTTCTCGTTTATATCTTACGTTCAGAATAAATGATGACTCGACATAAAACCATATATGATCATTGTCCATATCTGATTTACAACAGCTGTGAGAGCTGTGTTTATAGTTTAAACAGGACCTTTACAAACATGTTACAATCTATATAGATAACTACATACATGAGCATGTGTATCTATTGAAAGAAGTTTACATATTTCGGTATCAACATTTGCAATTAACATGTAACACAGGCAACATTATCAATGAATTCTTGATTGACACAAACAACCAATTGACTTATCAACGTCTCCACAAACCAACCAACCAAACAACCAGTTGAACAGTCAAATAAACAATTGACATAACAGTCAACCATACAAACACCAATTAATCTGTTTAGAAAACAGCCAATTAAAAGTCTACGACCATTTAACTAATTACACAGACCATAACGGCTCGTTAACTAATTAAGAAATCGCTATTCAACAATTAACTAATTAACGATCATCAAATCATCCAGCAACAAATTAGCTATATGCTGTGTATTTAGTGAACAAAACACCACTGAGTTCATTAATAGCTTTGAGTATACCTTTTTGAGATTATGCGCTGTCTTCTTTATCAAAAATATACCCGGAAAAATATTCGTCATTATTATAGATTTTTCCGTATATCAGCAAAAATAAGTCTGTCAATTATGTTACTGTCTATATTATCAATGATAATACACATGAAGACCTGTTTTACACGGTGTGTAAGAAATGACCCGTACAAAGTAAAAGTATTAACTGAATTTACAAATTGAAACTCAAACGCACTTGAAATGACCCTCATGTATATTCGTGTATGGATCATTAACGAGGGAATAAGCGCGTGCTGTACCTGTAATTGAGTAATTAGTCCCTGGTCACAGTAGTGGGTACAGGCAACCCCATGACCCAAACGCCTTCTCCTACCCCCACTGTTTCAACTGCTCGACCCCTACCCCATGCCTTCGTCCCTCTCCCCAAAATTAACGCATGAATATCTAATATTGGCGAAGAGGTTAAAATAGGAATTTACATCTCATCGTGCATCATTCATTATGTCTGCAATTTTAATAGGGCTTGTTTTGACATGTTCGCTTGCGTGATAAAAAGACTAATAGTTTGTATATAGTTGTCTGTTCTTGCATATGCACTTATAATGGGAATAAGAGCTGCAATTTAGTTTACAACCAAAAACATGCATCATATTTAGAAGTAGGCCTACAGCTAGGCTATATAAATGATTTTGTATAGTTCTTTTGCAAAGGCAGTGATTATGTATGTTGGATTTTTTGCTTTTCAAGACCCTGTGTATTTGTGGTTAATACTTTTTTTTACTTCGCCTTTTGGATGCCAGTTTGTTATGCATATGAGTTTATGAACTATATATAAAGACTTATATACACGTCTGTAGTGTGTTTTTAGAATACGTACAGGACTGACGTAACATTCAAAACGTTCCAGTGTGATGTCACATTCACCTTTATCACTGAAATTTTCTTGTAGTTAAACTTTTGTTATTTTTTTTAAACTTTACGTTTTATGAATATAAGATTCAAGATCCATGCCATTTTTCAAATGAACTTAATAATGAATATTGAACCCCAAAACACACGTATTTAAGTTAGTGAGTGCAATTATAACGTTGAACGAAAGTTTATTTTCGAATATGTATTCAACTGTGTAATTTTTAGGTGACACGTTTGAAATCATATTCAAGAAACAGATGGCAGGCAGGCAAAAGGCAACCTAACTTCCCGCCTTACCGGATGTCACGGAACATGGGCAGACTCACTCAATGAGCGCATGCGCAAAATTCGAAGCCAACAGGACGCCGTGTTGGGAGATGGAGTCATATTTGTAATTCTTTGTATTTTATGTTCACTCGAAAGGGAAAATATGGCTTGAACATGAGCAGATTCATAAATCAGTGATTGGAGGTGCAAATTCTAAACATTTGGACCTCTAACTCATCAATGACTTCACGATTTCAAATGTTTTTCAAGCAAACCTCGTGAGTATCTTTGTCTGCAGTTGACTGTTTACTGATTTCGCTTGTATGCTCTTTGTTGATTCCGGCGATCGTAAAAGATTAGCAAGGTTTGTTTTCTTAGTATCAGGGTACTTGCATGTAGGTTTTAGTTTGTAGCTCATTATCATAATTTTGAATTGGAGAAATAAAAAGAAATAATCAGTTGGGAAGGAAGTTGGACGCCATGATGCATATTTTATTAGGTCGATCCACTTCCTGTTTAGCAATGGCCGGCTGTTTCACAGCGAAGCCAACAGAACGCGCGGGTCACAAAGAGCTTGCGCTGATCTCGTGGATAAAGCATGTCACCTGATTTGCTAGTGGTATCAAGTTAAGTTGACGATGTTGATTTCAAGCGTGTTGTGGCATGATTTCTTACCGTGTCAACAATTCAAATAACAAAACGACTGTTGTCATGCATTTGATGTTACCGATCTTTACTTGTCGCTATTTCTGTGGGCAAAAGAATACTTGTACTTTTGTTCACGAGTGTTAGCTCAGACTAAATTGCAGTACATGTACAAAGTACCCTGATGAACAGGTGCGTTACTTGTTCAGTCTTTTAAACTTATAGTAAGTAGTTTGTTTGACAACCCTTTATTTCATTTTCGCTCGTTTTATACGTGTATAGTTCGTGAAGGATAAAAATTGTAGTCACTTTTTTTAAATTGCAGTATGTACCAAATACTTTGGAAAACCAAAGCTGACATAGACTTGTCTTTTCAGTATTTTCTGTGTGTCTTTATCTGCCACATGTGCACTTCAATTCAAGAATATTTCCCCCTCTCTTACACTAACAATCACCTTCACCCCCATATTCAAATATTCAAACAAGACAGAAAACAAAGTGTCAATAATTATCACTGCATACACAATAGAAATACATATTTAACAGTTGATGTATGTATAATGCAGTATTCAGTAAAATATTTGTTATGCTCATTTTCTCACCTAACCATTTTTTATTTCATTTTTCAGCAAAAGTATTAGATAGAAACTCCAGGAAAACATGGAGCCAAAAGTTGATTTAAATTTTGATGTGAAAATATTCTGCCAAAATTTACGGGCCACTAAACCACCTTACAAGTGTCCTGTTGATAGTTGTGGTAAGGTGTACAAGAGCTTCTCGGGCATTCAGTTCCATCTGTACAACTATGATCATGACAATCCAGAGAATGTGCCATCACCAGCATCAGTCAAGAAGACGAAGAAGAAATTGGCAAAGTGGCATCATCGGCAAAATCGTCGGTCACCTACCCCACCTGAGTTTTTCCGATCACCGACAAGAGAGACTTTGACTTACGCAGAGGCTCAAAGACTTGTAGAAATTGATCTTGAAGGGAGAATCCACAGAATAGATATTTATGAACCTTTAGAAATAATTTCACAAGACGAGATTGATAATCAACACAATACTGAAAAAGAAGAAAAGGCAGAAAAATCTCCCCTCAAAGGTGGGAAAAGTACAGACAATAACAAGAAAAAGGAAAATGGTACTGTGATCTCAAATAATACTGTCAAACTTCCTGAGGCACAAGTTAAAGTATTAGATGATTATATCAAACCATCTGGGCCTCCACAGCGAACATCTTCCTACTATCGTTACATGGAGAAATCATCGGATGAGTTGGATGAGGAAGTAGAATATGACATGGATGAAGAGGTAAAGATCTAGAAAGCACCAATCATATCATTTTGTTAATACACTACCAAAATACACACAAATAATGTCAACTTGTATTACCCATACTTTAATAGTGAGTATCATTTCACAATTGATCCATGCTGAAGTTGAAACCTTGATTCTGTCAGTTTTGATTGAACCATACCCGACTTTTAATTGCAATGACTCATTAAATGACTACAGATTAATTGTAAAGATTCTTTTATAGATTCTAGTTTTTACAGGCTTATGAAACTGATTCAGTTACGGAAGAGCTGTATCATGCTCATATTTCAGCAGTATGTCACATCAAACTACATTTTTTATTTTAACATGTTCTTTCAAAGTAGTCATTGAATATTCACTTCATTAACTTGTCTATTGATTTCTTATTTTTCAGGATCATGCTTGGCTTGAGATTCTGAATGATAAGAGGGATACAGATGGAATACAAACGGTTTCGCAAGAAGTGTTTGAAACACTTATGGATAGGTTTGAAAAAGAAGCTTACTTCCAAAGTCAAAGCTCAGGAAAAGATCCGAATCCCTCCATTGACGAAGATGCTGTGTGCTCAATATGTATGGATGGCGAATGCCAAAATAGCAATGTGATTCTCTTCTGTGACATGTGTAACTTGGCAGTTCATCAGGAGTGCTATGGTGTACCCTACATTCCAGAAGGACAGTGGTTGTGTCGGCGCTGTTTACAGTCCCCATCGCGAGCAGTTGACTGCTGTCTGTGTCCCAACAAGGGAGGTGCTTTCAAGCAGACAGAGGATGGACGTTGGGCCCATGTGGTTTGTGCTCTCTGGATCCCAGAAGTGGGGTTCGCCAACACAGTATTTCTCGAGCCCATTGACAGTATAGACAGGATTCCAGCTGCTCGAAAGAAATTGACTTGTTACATTTGCAAGCAGAGGGGTTCGGGGGCATGTATTCAGTGTCACAAGACCAATTGTTACACAGCATTTCACGTGACTTGTGCCCAACAAGCAGGACTCTTCATGAAAATAGAGCCTGTTCGGGAATGTGGACCAAACGGAACGACAAATGGAGTCAGAAAGACAGCGTACTGTGATGTGCACACTCCTGCGGACTCGGACTGTACGCCTCATTTAGCAGATGAAGACAAGTCAGTGTCTGCTAAAAAGGCAAAAGAAAAATCAAGAATCAAGATGAGAAAAGCAAGGAAAATTTTAGCAGAGAAACGCAATGCTGTGCCAGTTGTGTCAATACCAATTATTCCACAGTCGAGGTAAGGATTAATATTTATGTAAACTGTCCTCAAAAAGTACTTTTTGCTGAACTTGTATTTGCTGCTTTATTGATTCTTTGAAGATCTTACATTTTAAGTTGTTTCCAATTTCATGTCGTATCAAGAGTGATTTTAAATAATGATTGATCAAAACTGTGAGGCAAATGACTGATCCTGCTTATTACCATATTGTTTTTAGATCATATTTAAAATAACAGTTTTGTGTATTATTATTGAATTTATCAAGAATTTAATAGTAAGTGCCTTTGGCTGGCAAATGGGCAAACAATTATTTGTCATTAATGTCATTCAGTCTTTGGGAAATTCATTGATAAAGTAATTCTAAGTGAGTGAGTTTAGTTTTACGCAGCACTCAGCAATATTCCAGGTATATGGCAGCGGTCTGTAAATAATCAAGTCTGGATGAGACAATTTGGTGGTCAACAACATGAGCATTGATCTACGCAATTGGGAACCGATGACATGTGTCAACCAAGTCAAGGAGCCTGACCACCCGATCCCGTTAGTCAGTAGCCTCTTATGACAAGCATGGTTACTAAAGAGCAATTCTAACCCGGATCTTCACTGGTTAATGTTCCTAAGAAGGACAGAGGTCACATTCCATTAGATGTCAACATAGCCTAGCACAAAGCTGTAGACAGATCATTTCAAGGCTAGATGTCAACATAAGCATTTGATTATGTCAAGTAGTTTTTGAGTGTCATTAAAACCCTCTGCTCCAGTTATGCCTAAAAAAAAAAGCTTGTGGTTCCGATTTCCCGACCGACCCTAAATATTCCCGCCGAGCCTAACAATTTTACTCACCACATAATAAATTAAATTTATTTTCTGACACATGAGTTATGTAAAATATTTTGCAAAAAAGCCCAAAACCTACCTACCTACCCTAGTTCTGAAATGTAGTTAATCGGAACCACAACATTTATTGTTTTGGCCTTATGAATTGGTCTTCAACAACCAATGTTTGTCATAACAGGCAACCAACAGGATCAAGTGGTCAAGATTTTTTACATGGTTGATGCATACCATTGTATAGGCATAGCTTGATGCTTATGATGACAATCGCTGGATTATCTGGTTCAGGCTCGTTTATTTACAGGCAGCCACCATACAGCTGAAATATTGTCGAGTGTGCCGTAAAAACAATACACATAATGAATGCACAGGCAGAAATCATGATGCAAAATGAAATTTCTTGAATTGTGATTTAGTTAGCAAAGACAGTGGCCTTTAGTTGAAAGTTCAAATCCCACACTTATCATAATTATCTTTCTCGGTTTGTCAGCACTAAACTTGTGGTGCTCTATATTCATGGAAATGATGAAAAGCATTGATAATAAGCTTTCTTACACACTTTCCACCTAAAAAGGTTTGATATTTCAAAATATGCATGTGCTTTAATGCAGCATTGCTTGATAAACTACACCTTAGGACAGGAAAAGAATCTTCAGCTTCCTTGGCTCTTGCTTCCAGTATAACATTTTTATCGGTTTTCAGATCTTTTCGATATTTTGTCCCTCGTCTTACATAGTGAAACCCTGTTAATGTGGAAACTCTGCTTTATACAGCCATTAGTACCATGTATTTACAATTCATTGTGGTACTTTGTAGGAGACCAATAATATGCAGGATATTTTTGCTGGGGCATCCTGTATCATCTCAAAATTTGCAGACAAGATCTCCAGAACATTTTGAATGACCATCATTTTTCTAGAAAATGTCTTCGGAAACTGTATTCATGTGATGTTTTCATTTTAAATGGAGATCATGGTTATGTTTGGATTAATTGGCTTTCACTGAAGATTAACATCAAGTTTTGGGTTCAATATTAAAATGAGACTTGAGAGAGTCATGGGTCCTTGTCCTGATCTTGACATGTTAAAAATTTATGGCAACATTAGATCGATATACTGTAGCAGGGCTACATTTTAGACACTGCAGTGGTCCATCATTTTGGCTAGTTTCCTGTCAAAATGTACTGATTTCCTAGGGGCGAAAAAGATTTATTCTCTGTTGGAGTTCTCATGCGTCATAATGCCGGCAGTGCAATGATACATTTTTCTCTGTATCTATACAGATAATACATTTGTGAAAATAAGTTCCTTATTTCACGCTTAGTGACTCCCTAGCTGTTTTGTTTGTCTATTGCAAAATTTGTTTTAATTAGAATTTTAAGTTACTAACAAGAATAGCTACAAATTAGTACAATCAGTATGAGTTGACAAAAGCTTTTCCTTGGGAACCTGCTGTGAAATGTTTGTATTCATAATGTTTTCCTGTAATTAGGCCAAAGCATGATATCGAGATACATATCGAGATACATATCATAATGTTACTTACTTATCATGACCTTGCTGTATTGTTTCATCCCTATTATTTTACATATACCACTGCAGGGTATGATTTCATTATTTTTCACTACTTGCACCAGGTGCAACTAAGTGGATTAATCAGGTTGCCCCACAAAATATTGGTTGCACCATGTCAACAATCCTGTTGCTGTCTTAACTTTCAGAACTGCTCACAATACTGAATGTCTTTTGGAATTGTTTGACAAATGGTTGCTTTTTACATGTTTTAACTGACATTTTCATTCAGTAATTACTTTTCCGCTCCATCGCAGTTGGCAAAATCATGAAATGTCAGAAGATCGTGCACAGAGTGTGTTCGAGTAACTGATTAATGAGCATGAAAGTAGACTTGTTTACATTTTTTTACTTCAGAAACTGATTTACCTGAAGCAAGCTGTAGGAATAAACTTATCTAATATGGGAAATTTACACCAGTGAACTGCTGCCATGCATTTATGATGGAAATGATGGAAATCTGCAGCCTGAAAATGACAATTTCCTGCACACGCAATACTTTACCTGCCCTGGTACAGTCTGAATGTAGTGAAATCAGTCCATGACTTGTATAAAGTTGAATGTATGATAGTTGATCATCAACAATATGTGATAGCATTTCCCTCACAGCAGACCTCGAGAATCATTCAAAATTTTGAACACTGTCTAGTTATGAAATAATAGCGAACAAAATGTATGAGCAAGAATTTTTTAATAAACCAATGTCAGAACTGGTTCTATTTTGTCCAGGTTAACTCGGATTTCTAGTCTGGTGTCTCTTCAGAAGAAGGATCAATTTCTCAAGCGTCTGCTCAGCTACTGGACCCTCAAGAGACAGTCCCGGTTTGGAGTGCCATTGCTCAGAAGGTTACAATCTAATCATATGACACGCAACAAGGAACATGTAAGTCATTGGTCATAGATGCTTTCACTTAATGAACTGGTTAATTTTCTGGGTTTCATCAACATGCTTCAGGGCTTGAAATTGTTGTTTGATGAAATGTTGTTTGGCATTTTAGAAGATGCTATTTGATGAACAAAAAGAATTTTCTGGGTTTCATCTGGTAGGGAACCAGGGAAGGGAACTCTCATAGCCTTCAGAATGTTGTGGCACCAAAATTGCTTTGCTGGACACTGTGCTACAAAGCGATCTTTGAGTTTCGGTGAACGTAGGCCTATGTTAAAGTTTTGGAATAATGATCATCTTAGCACTAAGATCGATTTGTGAAACTGGGCCCTGACCTTTTATCTTATTTATCTATGATTTCAAGGTGAAATGTGTGAAAATGAGTTTTGGTTTAGTATTTCAAATATACTTTTCTAAAATTGTCAGATATTGTTATGAATGAAGTATGGATATATAGAGTTCTTTAGAAGTCTATGAGTACAATTAAGATTTTTTGAGTCATTAGTACATGATTTTTTAATTTATGGAAACAAATTCTTTTTTCAGCAATCAAAGAATGATAAGCAGAGCAATGCTCTTCGTGAGCAACTTAAATACTGGCAGAGATTGAGGCAAGATCTGGAGAAAGCGAGATTACTAGTGGAACTTATTCGCAAGAGAGAAAAATTAAAAAGAGAACAGGTAAGTTTGTAAATATAGCATGCTTTGTGGTTACATTTTAACTTACGCCTTTTTCTAGAATGCACTAGGAAGGCAAAAGTCAGTGTGGTAGCCTGATAAGGAGATAAAGAAGTTCATTGGAACAAATGTTGTAATTTATCAACCTCGAAGTCTACTAGCCCAGACTTGGATGTCAGCATCATTATATGTAGACTTGCTGGTTTTGTTTCGGCATTTTGCGAGACGGAACTGAAACAGATAAGTTGCTGAAGTCTGGAGACTTCTGATATGGTTTGATACATAAGCTACGAAAATTAAGGATCACAGTCAAGGGGTGAACCATTCCAGTATCTCTTTGTTGTAAGAGGCAACTACTTTAGATTGTTTGGTTGGGTTTTTGTTGGTAGTATCTTATCATATACAGAAGGCCTGGGCCGTTTCTCATATCAGTTGCTAATGTGTCAGGCCCAGACTCGATATAGATGCAACATTACTGTCTGAGACAATTAGTAACCTATTAACTCAAAACAGCATGGATTGTAGAATTCAATACCAGTATTTCAGTGTCACTGTGACATTGTTGGAATGTTATTGAATTTTTTTGTACTTTAGTATTATTTCAAGTAGCTCTTCGACCGCCTCTGTGGTGTAGTGTTTAAAGCATCCGCTTGGAGAGCGGAAGGTCGCCGGTTCGATCCCCGACCGTGTCATACCAAAAGACGTTAAAATATGGTACTTGTTGGTCCTTGCCTGACGCTCGGCAGTACTGGGTACAACAAGGACTGGTCGGCTTGGAGTCAGTATAATGTGTCTGAGTGGGGTATAAATGCTTGACTGTGGCATGGTACCTCAGTGGGCTGGCACTGTAAAACCAGCTTAAGTCTGGGCTAGTAGAAGCAGCCACACATACACACGCATGCATGTCGTCATATGAGAGAAATATTCTGAAGTGTGATGTTAATCCTCATTCCTCCTCACCTCAAGCAGTTCTTAGATTTTGGTGCGGATTGCAGATGTTCATATTCTCTGAGAGTCAGACATGACATGTGAAATACTTGTGGGAAAATGGCATCCAATTTGCATGATCATTGAATTTTATTGAATTTTTTTCAGATTATATATTGCTTGCAAATTTGACAAATGTTTGACCATTTCACTGCATTAGAAATCAGACGTAATTACTTAGAGCTTGTTGATACCTAAAGAACGATTTTAGTGATTACTGCCATGTGTGGGAGCTTGATAATGGGCAATCTGATTTGTAATCGTCCAATAAACAATATGAGTATTTGTGTGCCATTGCAATTAGTGCAGTGTATGTGCTTGCTGTACCCGCTGAGGTGGTACAAAAATTGGAAAACTGCCAGACTTGATTTCGTCTGCTCCATTGATGATTGGTAACAATCACTTCTGAACTGGACTCGGTAATCTTTGTTGTTACAAGTGAAGCCTCTTCCAGTGAATGAGTTTCAAGCCTGGTTTATAATTATAGTAATTAGCATGTGCCCTTGACTTGACCGATGTGGGTACTGAAGCAAATAGCATCTCATGGAGAGTTTGGGCCAATGGTCTAGCCAGTTGTATTTCTATGAATAATTTGCTGTCACAAGCAGACGCCAGAAGGTATAAAGTTTAAACTTGTCAATTCCATCAGCACAATGTTTCTGCTGGTAGTGAAGCCAAGATGAGGATTCTTGGTCAGAATAAGACTAGGAAATTCATGGTTGTCTAATAAATATATTTAACTAAGGATTGCTGGTGGTGAAAATCAATTCGTATTTTCAAGTCTATAAAAGATTATCTTATATTCATCTGTCTATAAAAAATTATCTACAGAGTTGCAATGTATATAATGTTAACAGCAATAGACCAGAAGGAAATGTGAATTATGTTGCTCTCAGCTAGCAAGTGAATTTCAAACCCAGAGATTGCTACAATGGTAGACTGGCTGAGCGTATTCTGATGGTGTGAATCAATCATTCAGCCACAGGTTTGACTCAGTAATATGCAGGTTGCTTCGATATAGCTGGAATAAGGTGTAAGACACATTCAGTAGCTCACATTTCGTGGCAGGACAATGTCAGAAGTCTGCAGGCATTATTGACATTTGGTATTTGCAGTGATGAGGAAATCAGTTCATTTGTAGTGTATGTAATAACTGCCCCAAGGAGTCACTCTGTTCTTGTGTGTGTAATCTTGGAAAGTGAAAATTATGCCAATCGACCAGATTGTGAACTTAAGCTGTGGGTTTTTCATATGGCTGATGTATACAGGCATCTATTTTTCTGAGGTTATGGTTACACTATGTGATCTCCAGAGTTGTATTTTAAAGGAAAAACCATCACCAAAAAATTGTGACAACTCATACCCTAAAATAATAATTATGAAACAATATTGATCAACTCCATATGTCTGTAATGGTAATCTTGAAAGTGTTGTTAGGGTTTGTAATAAACACCCAAGAGTGCATTTTTGATTTCCCAATCTCCCATTGACATTATAGGTTTCAATGTTCAAAATTATGGAATTCCTGAGGTCCTAATTTTTCTGCTAAAGTAATTGACTCATGACATGTTTAATCTTAAGTTTTAACAATGAGGTCATGCTGAATTTCGAACCCTGTATCCATAATAAGATATTGCTACAAAACCACTGAAAAACACACATTGGATAGAAAATATGTGTACATCTCCATCAATATTTCTTGGTATGTAAAACAAAGGTACAGAAAACAGGGATTAACGACAGTGAAGTGAGAATAACAGGATATTATGTCCGCCCTGTCATCTTCTCAATATGTAGTCCTAATTAGATTACATAGACTTGGAGTGAGTCCATCATGTCGGAAGATTACTGGCTTTGATACTGTCTGTCTGTGGATCAACTTACCTTGGTTATCAGTGAGCACTTGGTATCAGTGTACCCATTGTGTTGCAATAATGAGTTTACAAGTGGAGAACTGTATTGGAATTTTCAGATAAGGTACATGGTTATTTCATAGCACTTGAAATAACTGAAAGATTGCTATCTTTTCTTGTGTTTCCTTTGGTAGTACACAGAATCCCGGGCCCAGTAAA
Source organism: Haliotis rubra (assembly GCF_003918875.1). Lineage (NCBI taxonomy): Eukaryota > Metazoa > Mollusca > Gastropoda > Lepetellida > Haliotidae > Haliotis > Haliotis rubra. Next base: position 730,540 of record NW_025767133.1, on the reverse strand, counting down.
CTTTCTAGTGAAAGTCAATTTTTTGTCAAGATGTTGAACAGGCTTAAAAAGTAAAATGATTATTTTTTTATTTATTGGTTTTTCTCTTTTGTACGTATTGGCACAATTCCTGCTCTTTTTCTGAATTAACAATCACAGTATTTCATAATTCTACTACAGACTTGTCAGAATAATATATGGGGCGGTGGGGTAGCCTAGTGGTCAAAGTGTTGGCTCGTCACACCGAAGACCCAGGTTCGAATCCCCACATGGGTACAATGTGTGAAGCCCATTTCTGGTGTCCCCCGCCGTGATGTGGCTGGAATATGGCTAAAAGCGGCGTAAAACAAAACTCAGTCAGTCAGTCAGAATAATATATGATTGCTTAAGAGTTGTACTGTAATGATTAGTGGTGGACATCAAATGGAACCCTGAGGTCTGCACATGTATATGAATCAGGTGAACCCCCAAATATTTTGTTTATGACTTAGGACTAGGGATGCACCAAATCCAATGTGAGGCGTATTAGATATATGTCATGAACAAGTTTGAATATTACTAGTATGTAATGAATATAATTATTTGGTTATGGTCACAAATGTTGGGTAATAAATGCAATAAAAAGCCAGTAAATGATGTATTATTCCTTATATTCAGTGAAACAATGAGAAAATATATTCTTTCCTATGTTTTCACTGTTAATTTATCACGACAGTGACCACATTAATGTTAATTTAAATATAGAAGAGTGTTTACTACTATCTTGCTTGGCTTGAATATGTTTTGCATGTCTCGCTTACATAAAATACACCAAATTCAAGTAAAATAACACCTTTTAAAAAAAAACAATCATAAATACTCAATTTTCGTGATAACGTATTAAATTCATGAAGGGATACCATTAAAATTACCCGAATACATGCGTGAATCAGAACAGTCCTAATGACCCATTTACTTTCATGTTTAACTTTAAACGCATACTGACTTGTGGCTGTTGAGGACAAGACTGTTTCTGTGACTGTTGCAGTGTTAAGTTTTTCCCTGCTTCACACATTTACAGTTTGTAACCCAAGAAAGCATGGCTGATACCCAAGTGGATATTGAATCTGACAGTTCTGTTGACATACACTGCCAACAATAATGAACTTCTGTTTGTAGACTGAATTGTGATGGACAGATGGAACAAATGATGTATGTTAATGAAAGGGTTTTGTTTCAGATTCGATTCCACCAGCTTGCCACAGAGTATCAGCTTCAGCCGTTTGTGTTACTTCTCCGACAAACCCTGGAACAGTTGGAGGAAAGAGACACCACCAGTATCTTTGCAGAACCTGTGTCTCTGAAAGAGGTAGGGATATAACATGTGTAATATCAGCACTACTCTTGATTGGTTGACATTCTGAAGGGTCTCATGACAGAAGTGGTTAAGAATTTCTAGTTTGTTGTTTACGTATTCTTTCACAGTAAATAGGGCTCTTGAAGACTGTTATCATTTTATACACAGAGATCTTACTATGGAAATTTTAACTGTATATCAAAGACCCATTTACTTTCTTGGTTAATTTTGAACATTGATTAAGCACTTGTGTTCATTAGTGTTGGGAATTGGTTGAAATCTCACAATTGACGATTGCTTCATTACCAACAAACAATCTTCGAAAAAAATTGGTTAGCGTCATTTTTCAGATTAACCTATTCAGGTTGTTATTGCAGATATGTATAACATGATGCACCTTGCTACTTTAAAGTGATGACTAATGTATCATGAACATAAACTTCCCGGAGTCTTCAAGAAATATTCAGTCATGGCTTCTCAGTTAGTGAAGTGAGTTTTCTAAGAATTAAACACGTTTTCAGGCCCTGACAACTTCAACGATATGTTCCATTGTCAAGTATTTCAAAGACTAGAACAGTAGTTCCAAAATCGTTTATGTTCAATTATGACAAAATGTGATCAGTTGCTGGGTCGTTTGGTCACTGCGATCAATCTTCGATTATTTCAATTAATCGGAACACCACTAGTGTTCATAAGACCGTCTGGTCTTCATATTTCCTTGAGTTTGTGTAAACTCACAAAGTATTCAGATTTATTGTGTAGATATTCCTTTTTCTCAAAGATTCAGGATTCTCTGATTTGGGAGAAAGAAACAGGAATTAGTCCATCATAAATCTCTGTCAAATGTTACTTTGAAATTTGTGCAAATGGCTTCATTTATACAGACAACCTGCTGTTTGCTTGATGAAGTAATTGCAGTGTGATTACTTGGAGCATATGAAACTATTTCTCCATGTCTGTATATATAATGAAATACAATTTTCTCAACAGGTTCCCGATTATTTGGAGTACATTGACAAGCCAATGGATTTTCAAACAATGCGGAAGAGAGTCGATGGTCACTTCTACACGAGTGTGGATGAGTTTGAGAGTGATTTTGAGCTGATTGTGCACAACTGTCTGACGTACAATGCCAAAGACACCATGTTCTACAAGGCTGCGGTGAAGCTGAGGGATCAGGTAGGTTCTATAGCATACTCCTCATAGTTGTACAGATAGAAAATGCCAACCTGCCATTCGGCTGTAGTACATATTTTTCATATAAGAACATGCACACTTAGAATAGAAGCTGTGTGCACTGGGGCTGGCAGAAAGATTGATATTTGGAAATATCGTTCATGGGAAGAATTATTCTGAGGTATTGATACAGGGTTTTACCTCGACTCACAAACATGGGGGTCTGGGAACCCCCAATTATTAGTTTTAGAGGTCCTTGCTGGCATAATGAGGATCCTGTGAGGTAATGGTGTAGAGAACTGTACGTTTTGATAATTTCTTTAGAGACTGGAATTAATCGTTGATCATATGGACTGGTGGATGAAATGATGCACGTTATTGGTCTGAATGAAACAACCAAACACTTAGCAGAGTCACAGATGTGTTGTTGGTACAATGAATAATATTGTGCGTCCCTCAGGATGCAGTGAATTTTAATCATGCGTCCATTCTCTCGCGTAAAAGCCTGATTGATATGAAAATTGTGTTATCAAGAATACCTTACATGAATTATTGTGATGAAACAATGTCTTAAGGTGAATGACCAAGAAATTGGGACCATGATTATCTTGACAGTTGGTATGGTACCTATTTGTCAACATCCCGATTCACCTTTACTGAAATTTGATGGAAATTACCCATGAACTTTTGTCAGCAAACATGGATTTCTAAAATGGTTAAAATATTTCCCATTCATTTGGAAGATTTTGTTAATTTGGTTTGAAAAGATATATAATCTTTCATTACCCTTTGTCAAAATAGACATGTTTAGGTCCGTTGCATTTAGATTCAAGTGCAGAAACTGAAAACCCCAGTACACCCTTAATTTCTAAGATGATTCTGTCAACTTTCCATTTGAGAGTCTTGATCCTAAAATACTTGTAAGTGTTGAACTTTTGAATAACTAACTCACTGTGTTTGGTTGTTCTTGTGCTTACATGATGCTTTGATTGACATTTATTAGCATTGGGCATGACCAAGTATGATGATGATGATGATGATGATGATGATGATGATGATGATGATGATGGAGGCCAAGTGTGACAGGCCTTGGAGTACACTGATTGATTGACACTTGCTTAATAGCACCACCATGTGGTCACATCACAATGGCCTGTCCTTGGTTCAATCTTATGTGTAGGCACAGCCTGCTAGACTTAATTACCTCTGGCCTTGTGATGCATGGTCACCAGCAAAGGTCAACGGGTAGAAGTGAGATTAGTGAATTACATGCTTTGAGGAAATACGCTGAGATACATATTAGGGCTGTGACATTACTCGAGATCATGCTATGATATCTTAATCATGATAATAGAGTAAGTTTTGACATAAGGTAATGATTAAAGGATGATTAGAAAAAAGGTTTTTGTTTCAAGGATGTATGGTTGTGAAACTGCAGTTTGAGGTTCATCCATTGAATTATTGCTGTTTTGGATAGCATTAACCTTCAGTATGGGGAATTTGTGGTTTGGACCAAGAATCGATAAACATTTAGCATATATTTAATTTACATTGGCCTTCTATTAATAACAAGAAATGTGCCATTTCCCTGTTGACTTTGATCAGTGTTCCATATTGGGTTCCTGGAACCTATTGGCATTTTAGAGCTGTGGGCAGTCGAGGGTAGCAGTGGTTCAAACTTTCATGGTTAGTTTCTCTCTTTGTTACAATATGTAAAGAGCACACTTGAAGTCCCCAACCATAATATGCATGGAGAATAGCTGAACGTAGGGACCGCCCCGTTCATTTATCTTTACATTTTGTCGTGAAAAAAATGTTTTATGGAGGGATTCCTTATTACAAAAACGCCTATTCAGGATAGGTGGAAGACCCAGGATTGATTACCAACATGGGTACAATGTGTGAACTCCATTTCTGGTGTCCTCCTGCTGTGATATTGCTGGAATATTGCTCAAAGCGGCATAAAACCAAGCTTACTGTTAGGGATATTGTCCAAACTTTAGATGCAAGTTCTTCTGAAGGTACTCTTCCAATACTCTTCCCTGGAATTTGTAGGTAATGCAATACTCCCGGATGGCGAGTCAGAAAGGGGATACACAGCTTAATTGTTTCAAAGCAGTTTTATGACTGATAGATTTTAAGCTTGAAGAATGGGCAGTTGTTAAGGCGTTTGCTGTGTTCAATTCTTGCATAGGTACAATGTGTGAAGTCCATTTTTGGTGTCCCCCCTCTGTGGTAGTGCTGGAATATTGTTAAAAACAGTGTAAAATCATACACAAAAATGTAATCAGTAATGATGAAGAAATGTTGATAACACACTGCAATTTCAGCAACTAGTCGTTACGTCACAAGCCTTGTTAAATATTTTGGAAATGAGAGAGGTATGGGCATCATCTGTAGGCTATTTGATCTCGCTGGTTTGGTTGACTCGTGTATGTCATCGTATCCCAGTTGCTTAGATCAGTGCTCATGCTGTTGATCACTGGATTGTCTCGTCAAGACTCAATTATTTACCGAGCGCCATCATATAGCTAGAATATTGCTGAGTGCAGCGTTAAACAACAAACCGACAAACCAACCATATTAGAACACTGAGCTGTACTGAAAATGATGCTAAGGTCTGTGTTAGTAGACTCAAAAGTTTTGGCACCGACTGCAGCCATGCATTGTGTTAGTAGTTTTTAGGAATGGTTTGCTTAGAATTCATGAGAAAACCACATAAACCCCCAGCAATCAGTTTTGACATCCAAGACAACTGTCTCATGCCTATGTATACACTTTTCACTCGAACGTTCAGTTGTTAGCAGGTAAAGCTTATCAATTATTATTCTGGTCTATCCATAGAGAAAACAGTTTCTGCTGCACACATGCCCATTTGCAAATTCTTTGAAATCTTTCAATGCATGTTTTTCGCCTGAATGACGTAGACAGTATATAATGAAATGTGACGGCTAGAAAGTAACAATGATTGTTATTGTTCGTGTTCATTATGGATCTTGGAACAAGACGTCAGTGAATACGCTGTCGAAACAAAAAGAACTGACACTTCAGCTATACGATAATTTTTCAATGCAAGAAAATGGTATTTTCTTTGTATAGCATTACATCAAGGGAATGGAAAGGAACTCTTGTTGGCTTGGTAAGAAGGGGAGGCCTATTCTGGAGACTGACGTTCCACATGGCCTTGTTTTAATTGAGAGTAGTGTTCCAAATGGAACATTTGTTTATCGTTACATATCAGTTAATTAAGCAAAAGGGCCCCGATATGATCTGTTTACAGATTTGCAGACCTTTCTCAGCTTTGTAAAAACGGTGAATAAGATTTGAGAAGATTCGAAACAGCACAGGTGGCTCTATTTGTCTGACTTCAAACACTGCACGTGCATATTTCATCCCAAGAAGCAGTGTAAATATTTACCCTTGTTATGTCATTAAAGTCAGGCAGCTGCCCTTGTGTCAGTGCAGAGGGAACTGACTCTATGATGAGCTCTCTGAACTTGTGTGATGTGCCAAATTTGACAAGTTAGAGATGGCTTGTGGGGGACAGAAGGAGGGATAGGTCACACCAGAAGCATAGAAGAGTTTAATTTTAAAACAGAATTTATTTATGTATTTTATCTTTTTCGGTATTTGACATCTTTTCTGTTTGCCTGGAAGAGTGGCATTTGTGAAGCGCTGAAACAGCATCTTAACATGAGATGAGAAAGTGTCAGAATCAGGACTTCTAACAGAATGTGGTTCATGTAACTGGGCCTAAACTAAAAGTGCATGGAACTATGGACTCCTTGTCATATCCCAGGGATTTACCGGATGCATAATCCTACATCCTATTCATATAAAAGTTGACAGCGGATGCATATTTTTTACAGACTGGAGATAGGAAATGCATATTTATGTTAAAGAAGGAACGCAATTTCATAAGTTGGTACCACTTAAAATAACTGCCTTATGTAAGCATTAAGAAAAGACAGAACACCATTCATCATCGTGTACTTCCAGCACTGAGCAGGAGCAATAGTATGTGTTTCATGCTTAATTATGGAGACTGTGAGTAATGTTACATTGCTGGCAACAGTGACCAAAGCCGTAGTACTGTATTTATAGAAATTATCACTGTAGTGGCTATCACGTTTGAACGAGTGACCCAACAAGTATACATGCTTGACCTATGGTCAGACTGTCCCTCACACTCAGATGAAGAACACTAGTATCCTTCAGTGATCCACCTATCATATATTTCCTGTCTGCTGTTATGCAAGCAGTGGGAGATCAGAGGGAAAATGTGGGCCCCATTATCAGCTGCCTGTGTCAGGTTGTATCGCTGACACATGGACTCAGGATGTGGCTAATCCGAGCTGATGGTGCTGTTGCTGCTGGATGGGAGGTGTTCTATTCTGACAACCTCTGACATATCCAGGGTGAAACATTGGACACAGAAGACCGGTCACTGCTTGGCCACAGATGTTCGGTCATCCAACACTGTCATCCAGCATGTTTCTGGAGCAGAAGATTGGTTGTAATACAGTAACTTCCTTGTGTCCTCACTGACCAAAACACACTTTATCTTCTTGATGGGAAAGTGGATCAGTGTCACTGTGTCAGCAAACCAGCTACCCACTGTCCTAACTGACCAAAACACTTTATCTTCTTGATGGGAAAGTGGATCAGTGTCTCAGCAGTGTTCAGGATAAGAACCAAATTTATTTCAAGAAATGTTTATTGTAGTTACCTTACAAGTCTTGAATTAGGTTTCTTTCACCAAAATGTTTTTCAAAAAATTATAAGACTCGGCACCATTTCTTCTGATGTTGATTAGATCATTGTCATGGAAAAAACAATTTTGGGATGTCTTTTCGTTATTACAAGGAACTCTGGACTCATTTTCTTTAATTTCCAAGTCCGATTTATGATTCTGGCAGCCTGATTGACCTGAAAAAAAAATATCTTCACTCTGGAATTTGAAAATATATATGTATGTTCATGTTACTTAGAACAAAAATATTCTTTGGAAGATGTGCCACCAGCTCAGAGTTCTAATTTTGGACCTCCTCAGTGTTATCCAAGGTTCAAAAGCATTGCACAGTTTTTGATGCAATATTAAAACCTACCTGTTCATCATCTCAACATAAATTGGACCTTTTGTTATAGCATCATTTGGGTATTTTTGTGCTAAATTAAAGATTTCCTTGAGGTGTGCCTATGTAGTTTTTAAATCTGGGGACCAAAAAATTCAAATATTAATATTATGGTTATGAGAAGGACCCTTTTACTTTCTATCTCTATTTCAAAGACTTGTCATGCTGGTTTTGGTCATTATTAATATTTTATCAGTCTTATGTGATCAAACATCTTCTGTTAAGCTTGTAAATTAAGGTACTGATAGCATGTTCCTGAAAGTACAAGCAATGTGAATTTTCCTCAGACAAGTGACTATTTACATCTAGAGAGCATGTTGCTGGATTTAATTACATTGATGGCTGTTAATGGTTCACTTCAAACTTCAATCAACGCAACAGAGTCATCTGTTCACTTTAATTTATTTCTTCAAATAGTCGCCATGGTTACTGCACTGAACTAATCCTTTTATCTTTTGTATTTGTTGACTCTGTAACCATGTTGTAAATATGGAAAAAAATGTGTTGACTGATGTTATTAAAGGAACAGGATTTAACAGGAAAAGTTCGTCAGTATTTTAGTTTATGTATATCAACCTGAGTTTCTTATCAAATAGCCATGTTTGTATAATGACTAAAGTTTGTCCATTATGAAATTGTTCATCAAACATTTCTGGACTAGATCAACTTCTCAGAGTAAAACCAAGACATCGTGTCTGGGATCGGGATTTATTCTCATTGTGTGCAAGGCATCTGTGGGTACAAAAAACGTTGCCCCCTAGCCTAATGCATGAGATTATATTCATGAGGTGGGGGAGGCAGTGACCCTGTTCGTCTAGTGACCTGAACACAATGCAGTTCACTTTGTCTACTCGGTCACTCTGAAGGAGCATTAATGAAGGCTCATTGTATCCATGCTACATAAAACACTCTGAATTCCTTTGAGACATACGCAGAGGTACAGATAAGCTGCGTATCTGCGTAAATTACGCAAATATTTATGCGAAAACTCAATTACTATTAAGTCTATAGCGTACAAGTACGCTTGAAATTTTGTAAATACTCAATAGATGTGATGTTACATGCATATACACAAAAGTGTCAAATCTTAGCTTGCGTACCGGTGGATAGATACAATAACTGACGTATTGAGAGGTTCTATTTCAGGACATGAACTTGGCAACTTGCAGTCTCTCTTATCGTTTCTCATATTACAGATCAAATATAAATAACAAACACTAACATTTAAACTTTATTATATTTTAACAATTAATGGAAAATGACAAAATACCCAATTGAGTTTGAGTGAGGTTGGTACAGTTTATTTGGTTATTCAAAGGAAAATTAGGATACCCAATTGACATGACCACAAGCGAGTACATAACTCAATGACCCAAAACGTTATCTGTAGCTCTGCATACGTTTTTGGAGACTTCGCAGATTTTTGAATATCAGAAAACATTGTCCTGCCCTTAAAAGCTTTTGTTAACACGTAAGGCTTGATCTGGGGGTGTCGCTGTCTCGAGTAAAGTAATTTGCGAGGTGCCTTAAATGGGTACCATTTACCAGTGTTTGAAATTGAGCATGAAAGTCAACAGGTTCTTGATTAAAACCCGAATTGTATCTTGAATTCCAAACTAAATGCCCAAGGCAGCCAATTTTTGATATGATGTTGTAACATTTATTTCACACCAACAGTGAAGTCATATAGATGCCTATGCTCAGAAGCCTTAGGCCTGTGTAATTTTGATGGGGTTTTAAGTGTTAGAGTGATGAAATGTGAATTTTAAGTATACACTGACTGACTGACCGAGTTGGGTTTTACACCGCTTTTAGCAATAATCCAGCAACATCACGTCGGGGAACACCAGAAATTGGCTTCACACATTGTACCCATGTGGGGATTTGAACTCGGGTCTTCGGCAGTGATGAGCCAACGCTTTAACCACTAGGCTACCCCACAGCCCCTTTAACTATACAGTATACCCTGGTTATAATGCCACCGTTTGTCCAGGAGAAAATATGACATTATATCCAGACTGGCATTATGACCTGGTAGGACAGTTAAGCGGCCCTATGCAATCAATAAGGTGATTGAGCTGATGTCTCCTGTAATGAGCCTTGAATGACTGGATAATCCCAGCGTCTAGGGGCTGCTGGTGTATTTATGATACCAACAATATAGAAGCCTTGTACAGTATCAGTGACTGAAAAGGTTGGATCTTTTTTCTGCTTTTATGATGCCAGGCATACCTGAAAAAGTTATGAAAACATTTAATTTTTTTACAACGAATGATCACGGTTTTTATGCTTATATGTGCTAGTGTGTGCAGTGTTTGTCTTTGGCCACATGAAATGAATAGCCTTATTAGAGGCAACAAGGAGTGCATCGCCTGTCACTGGAACCCTTTGGGTCATTGCTGGTATGCCCTAGCTTGTTTGAGTGTATATGAGATAGGTGATAGCATTGGGTAAATCTACATGTGACAGATGAGCTGATGTATGTGTTGTATAGTGACAGTTCTCCACCGATTCGTCACGCCGAAGACCCGGGTTCGATTCCCCACATGGGCGCAATGTGTTAAGCCCATTTCTGGTGTCCCCTGCCGTGATATTGCTGGAATATTGCTAAAAGCGGCGTAAAACTAAACTCAGTCAGTCAGTCTCCACCGATTGTTAGCAGACATAATTAGAGAGAACACACAGGCGAGGTCCACTGTGCCCCAGTACAGCTAGAATAATCATAGGCTGTGTGCTAGAAATTGAAATGCGGGTTGACAAGGAGTGTTGCTAGTTTTGGCTACCTGTCATTATTGAACACCTGAAGAGGAGACCACCTGGTGTTGTGAGCATGGCCCACCGCTCCCCACCCAACTGACCCTTCCTCATCCTTGTGCTCAGAATAAGGATAAAATCGCAGTTTTTAACAGGATTAAATTCCTAAATATGAATGTTATTTTGCAAGGTTAATTGATTTTTGAACACATTTATAAAAATAAAATTAATATGAATAATTGATACATATGAATTAAGCCATGTAAATATTTCTAGTCGATAATTGCTATGTGGCTTCTGTGGTGTTGGTTTACTTTGGTATTTCAGATTCACCGGAATGTGATCATTCTACAAGTTAGTAGATTTTTGTATCACTTGCCTTGTGGAGTGATTCGATGTGTTGTTGATACAATGGTATCTGTTCGCAGGGAGGAGGCATAATTCGTTCTACACGGCGCATGGCAGAAAGAATAGGTTTTGACATGGAGACTGGTATGCACATCAGGGAGGTCCCAAGCAAACATGATAAAGAACCTGTCATCCTTGAAGACAGTAAGGATCTTTTAAGAGTTCTTTACAATGTACATGTGGGTTACAAATTGGAATACAAGTACATTTATAAAAATATGTGATGTCAAAGTTTGGACCTATTTGTTTTCAGCAGGCACCTTCTTTGATTTTCCACTATACCAGGAGATAGTTGTTCAGCCATTGGTGCAGCTGGATTGATATGTGATATTGCTAATTGAGTCATCACAGTCCTTGAGTGTGTTGTCAGAGATCAAGGGTATGGGTTTACCAGAAAGACTTCAGTTGACGGCGAGGCTCGCTGACTTGGTTGACACATGGCATCGGTTCCCAATTGCGCAGGTCGATGCTCATGCTGTTGATCACTGGATTGTCTGGTCCAGACTCGATTATTTACAGACCACCGCCATATAGCTGGAATATTGCTGAGTGCGGCGTAAAACTAAACTCACTCACTGACATCTGGGCGATGGGTTAGCCCAGTAGTGAAAGCATTTGATCATCATGCTGAAGTTCTGGGTTCAATTCCCCATATAGGTACAATGTGTAAAGCCCATTTCTGGTGCTCCCGAACCGTGATATTGCTGGAATTTTGCTCAAAGTGATTTACAGTAAAACTCACTCACTTACATCTCCATAGACTTAAAGCAATACCATGTTGCTGGAATATTGCTAAAAGCGGAGTAAAACCAAACTCAGTCAGTCAATAATGCAATACCTTCTATAATGACTCGGGGCGGTGGGGTAGCCTAGTGGTTAAAGCGTTGGCTCGTCATGCCGAAGACCCGGGTTCGAATCCCCACATGGGTACAATGTGTGAAGCCCATTTCTGGTGTCCCCTGCAGTGATGTTGCTGGAATATTGCTAAAAGCAGCGTAAAACCAAACTCAGTCAGTCAGTTCTATAATGACTCAAGACATGTCGGGTGTTCAGTATTATTTTCTTCCACAGTTGACAGATTCATGCAGATGGACATCCGAGAGGGAATGCCCCTAGAGGAACAACTGAGAATCCTCCTGGACAAGATGGATGTGGCCAATACCATGCCTAGAGGAGGTAGGATTTGTTGTCTCTGTCTGATCAGAAATAAACTTAGGTATTCAGATCAATAATGGGATAACGGTACCCAGTAATCTATGTGGGTCATAACAGGTGATGTATCGCCATTGTGATTTGGCATCGTCCCTGAGGGGCGGGGGGGTAGCCTAGTGGTTAAAGCATTCGCTAGTCACGCCAAAGGCCCGGGTTCGATTCCCCATATGGGTACAATGTGTGACGCCCATTTCTGGTGTTCCCCGCCGTGATATTGCTGTAACATTGCTAAAAGCGGCGTAAAACCCAACTCACTCACTCACTCATCGTCCCTGATGGTGGATATTTGTTCATAATATTAGTCCTGGATTGTCTGGTTCAGTGATCGAGTTTGGTTTCACGCTGCTTTTAGCAATATTTCAGCAATATCATGGCGGGGGGGACACCCGAAATGGGCTTCACATATTCTACCCATGTGGGGAATCGAACCCGGGTCTTCGGCAAGATGAGCGAACGCTTTAACCACTAGGCTACCCCACCGTCGTCTGGTCCACACTCAGTGGTATATATGTTGCATCATTTAGCCATCATGGCTGTTTTTCATTACTTGTGTCTTACTGTGAGATTCAGTTTTCCTTGTCCTTTATTGGTAAGAAACATGAAAGTTAATAAATCTTGTGCCTTGCCTGATGTTTTTGTCGAATTTCATTACTATTCAGTTAATATAATTTTGTTTAATTGTGGCCAAGGGACAACATTTATATTTCATGATGACTTTCTGTTTTTGAAATATGATCATGACGCCCTGGAGCATTAATTAGGAAGAATTAATAATACAGACTTAGTTCTCTTTCAAAGTTTCTACTGAAGAAGCTCTGTCAAGGTACAGTCACTTGACGGTTTGCTTTCGGCAGGTATGCTGTCATTTGAGTTGTATACTTGTATTCATGTGTCAAATGCTGATTCTTTTCAGGTCGAAGGTCTAAATTTGCCAAAAGAATTAAGAAGGAAATATTCAAAGTGAGGAGAAAGTTGGCGTTACAAAAAGGACAATGTGCAATGGATGCTGCTGATGAAACAGGTTAGTACTTTCATACTGATGAGATGCTGAACTCTCACTTCTGTCTCAAGTCAGTCAGGTATTAATGGAATTCTTATCTTTGTTCTAACCTTGTAAAAAAGGTTACCTGTCATCGTCATCATCATCATCATCAATGAAACTTTCCTTCAAGTGCAACTGAAAAAAAAATCATATCTTTGTTGTAACCTTGTAAACAAGGTTCCCTATCATCATCATCATTCATCATCATCATCATCATCATCATCATCATCAACATCATCATCATCATCATCATCATCAACAAACAGCATTTGTCAGTCATCCTCAATGAAACATCCAAATGCAGCTGATATTCTTGGATTAATCTTTTGCATATTATTATCATGTTAAATAATCTGTTCTGTTGGAGTATCGAAACTGTAATATGACAGTTTAAACACTGCATTAGATTGCCACATTATACACTAGACTTGTGTTGCAGTCCTACATATTCCTGTTTATTGCTTTTCATTTCTGTAGCATCATCAGAAGCTGCTTCTGCAGAAGAGTGTGAGAGCCAGCCAGTTTCTCCAATGAGATACCCCAGTACTTCCACACCTGGCCGACCATCACTCAAAGACAAGCTCGCTGACAAGCCTACTCCCAAACCAGCTGGGCGAGGCACACCGGGCAGACCTCCAGGGCGAGGCCGCGGGCGGGGCAGACACCGGGCCCAGAGTACAAGGAGTGAATCTGACCAAGTAGACACACCTAAACATCAGGCAGGTATGCAGTACTACTAGGATCAGATCGTAAGAACTCTATTATACTTTTTTGAGGCACGTAAGGACTTGGTTTGTTGCTGATGAGGATGGATTACAGTCAGGAGGATGAGGGTAGTTTTAGACCTGTAGGTACAATTCACTATTATAGGACGAAGTAATAGCACTGTGTTTAATAAGTATGTATGGTTGGGTTTTTTGGTGAGGTACAGCAGGTATATTGTTTTGAGTGGATCAAATTAGAATCAAAGTGATGCTATTTAAGCCTTTAACTGCAAAGGTTCCAAGCAGTTCTAATAGAAATTATATTTTGTTTTTGTTTTTAGGGGACAAGCAGCATAATGCGGAGACGGGCAAGTTGGGCTCCCACCACCAGTCCCATGCAGATATGAAAGGGACCACGACACCATCACCGTCTCCATCGGGGGTCAACCGGCGCACTGCTGTTTTGTTGAATAGTAAAAAAGCCCGTAATTCTTCTTCCAATGCTTCTACACCTTCCACGCCTACACAGCCCCGAAAAGGCCCTGGTCGGCCACCCAAAAACAGACCACCACCAGAACCTGTATCCCCTAGGTCGCCTGTGCTGGAGTCCTCGTCCGGTAGCCGCGGGCCGGCTAGCCCCTCTACAGGGGCGCGGAAGCGATCTGCCAGCACAGGAGCTTCCCACTCTGATGGTCGTCCTTCACCCCCGAAGAGAGCCCACTCAATGACTGAAACATTACCTTCCCTAAGCGAGAGTAGCCACATCCCAACTAAAGCAAGTTTCCAGGTGTACCGTGTCGGAAACATCCGCAGTTCCTCTGAGTCCGAGAGCACCTCTGACCTGAGCAGTGGCGACGAAGAGCTGTCTGACAGCTCGACGGCAAGCTCCTCCAACAACAGCAGATCAGGTGAGACTTGAACCTGTGGCACATTGAGTCAGGCCTACCACTGCCTACCTGCCTATCCACTACCCACTACCTTCCTATCTACCTAACTGTGAATGACAACTAGCTACCTCTGCAGGCAGGCCTGCTCTCTTGCTCTACATTAACTGCCTATCTTGGACGTCCAGCCTTATAGAAGCCAGCTGACATAGGGCAGTTTTACTAGCCTGGATCGACCGTAGTGCATGGCGTCTGTCCTTGCCGCAATATGATCACGTGCATTGTCCATCTTTCTTGTCACCCCATCTGTTTGTAACAATTCAAATCATACCCAGTGCTTTGTGTTTTCCTACATATATATATCATTATTTTAAAAATTATTTATTTATTTTAGAAATTATGCGTATCTATTTTTTCCACTTGTTTTTTTCGCGTTATTTACTTGTTTGGTTGTTGCTTTTACATGCTTTTTGTTCATGGTTCTGTTTGAAGTAAAAATGCATACATTCATTTTGCTAACTAAAAAGCAGTGTGCCAAGCTTTCTGAAAAACCAACTCTGATACTCATATTTTCAACTTTTCCATGCTGCAGGGAAAATGTGTGTTCTGTGAGTAAGACCGGACTTTGTAAAACTGGGCAGAAAGTCGCTGCCTCTGCTGCCGCAGATCCTGTCACTAAATATTGTAATTTTTATTCATGGAAATGAACAAATGTAAAGTTGCATGGAGTTGTTGTTCTTTCAATATTTGAATCCATTTGCATAATACATCATTTTGGCTTGATGCTGATGACGCACAATAGCCTATACGAGACTCTACACTGGCAGCATGCATTTCATGGTTTGGGTTTGGTATGAAAAACTGTTCTCAGGTGAACTAACAATATGTGGTCGGATCTTTAGGGTAACATTTTTGGTCTTTGAATTTGGGATTGGTATATTTGCTGTCATGGAGGTCAGACATGCTTTTGGTTTCTTAATTTCATTTTCATTGTTTTTTATTATTAGCCCTAATGAGCTGCACATTGTCTATATTTTTCCCTGCACTATGTGTTGTGTGGTAAGCTGTACTGCTTTTGTAATGTGTGTGGCACACTCGCTTTTAATTGGATAATTGGTTAACCTGCTTGTTTTGTTATGACATTCACATAACCTGAACACTGACTGGTCACACGTCAAACATTGTTTAATTTGAACTTGTAAACCTTGGGGACCGATCATTTGAATTTCTGGTGGGTGAAGAATTTTGATGCAGTGTTTCAAAAATCGTTTGAGAACATGTTCAAGTAAAAAAATATGTGGCTCTTATTTTTACACACCAAAAATCCTTGACATCATATCCTGAGATTGGGGTCTACCGCGTATGAAAACTTAAGGAAATGCTGGAAAAAAAGGATTTGGCATCAGGAATTACCCAACATATAACACCAACCATATTGGACGTATCCTGAAAATATGTGTTACAGTTTTGAAAATATATATATATTTGGTCTCTTTTCAGAATTCTTTTTGTATGTCTTTATTCATTGGCATAAGTAAATAACTCAAATGATAATCCCATTCATATTTCGGAACTAATTAGGGGCGGTGGGGTTGCCTAGTGGTTAAGGCGTTCACTCGTCACGCCAAAGACCCGGGTTCGATTCCCACATGGGTACAATGTGTGAAGCCCATTTCTGGTGTCCCCCGCCGTGATATTGCTGGAATATTGCTAAAAGCGGCGTAAAAAAACTCACCCACTCACCCGGAACTAATTATATTTGGAATAATTATTTATTTGACTTTGTGGGAAGGGTGGAATAAGGCTTTCTGAAAATCCCGAACAATGTTTGAAGTGTGTCCAGCATATGCTTAATCAATGGCATGGTTTGATTGTGCTTGCTTCCCATCTTTCCTTGGTGCTGTGTAGAGGATAATTCTGACGCGACTGAGAACAGCAACGGGCAACGAGATGGGCCTGACCTTGAACTTGGCAATTGGAACGGCATGTCGGGTAGCTCTCCTGCTTCTGCTTACAGCACATCCAACTCCCCTCCTCAATCCTCTTCCGCCCAGCATGCAGGTAGGCATGGTACATAGGCTACGTAGCTACTTGACATTAGATACGTGCACTTTTAAATGCTCTCTTGCCAACTCAGTGGTCTGCAGAGGTAGGCCATGCTATTTGTTGCCTTGTTTTAACTTGGAGGGCTTCCATGACAAACAGTCCTGTTTTTCAACTGTCACACATTCTTTCTAGTCTGTTCTATAGAACCTCATCTTGCAGCATCTTGTTTGAAATGGACCATTCTATATACTAGCTTTTATTGACTTTTATTGATATACATTTTTCTTGTATTTTTATATTGATTAATGGTTAAAAAAATGTGTGGTTGAAATCATGACATGTTTGATATCTGGCAAAGGAAGGAGGAAAAGGTGCTATGCTTTGTGTTAAAACAAATAATAACACAGTGCAACTTGTTGAATCATGTATTTTCTTGTGCATAAATGTTTTGTATTTTTTAACCTTGACACCTAATAATTGAAGGAAATATGCTAGAAAAGTATGTGATGGCCAATTTATTTAGACGGAACATGCAGGCTTTTGCTGTTTTGCTTGGATTTCGCTTTACACAACCCTGCCTGCTGACTAGTTTTCATCCATTGTCATTCATGAATACATTTATGGATCTGTTCTGTCTGAAAAAAGAACCTATAACAAACAAAACACCAATAGAAAAACTGAAGTAAGATTGAAAGTGGTTGTAGCTAAAAATCTATTTGGGATATCATTTTAGTCTATATTAGTCTAAGTAAATGCTAATCCAAGACAAGGAGTCTTTCTGCTCAATTTTGGCTATGATGCCTACACATGAAGATCGGGTTTGAATTGATCTTCAGTAACCAATACTTGTCGTAAGAGGCGACTAACAGGATCAGGTGGTCAGGCTTGCTGAATGGGTTGATGTATGTCTTCTTATCACAGGGGTGGAAATAACCCATTGCCCGACGCCCGAGTCCAGTGTTTTTTTCTGTTGGGCAAGCAAATTTGTATATCACACTGTACCGGTGTCCAGTTGACTTTCAAATATTAATTATGTTGTTTATTTAAAAAATCAACAAGAAAATGGCCGGTATAGTGGAAAAATTATCAGGGCAAGTGATTTTACATGTGCCACTGTACCGAGTACACTAGCAATTTTAAAGTTATTTCCACCCCTGATATCCCAACTGTGGAGTCTGGTGAAGACTCGATTATTTACAGACATCATATAGCTGGAATATTGCTGAGTGCAGCGTTAAACAACAAACAAACAAACAAACAAGCTTTGGATGCCATACCAGTCTAGGTCAAGATGTTTCAGTCTGTTTCAGAATAATTGTTTCATCATAAACTGTTCAGCTTGTATATGCTACTCAATAGACATTAAAGAACACTTGATTCTTTCATAATAGTTTATATGTCATGCCATGACTGATTAACCATTGTAATGTGAAAGAACCAGATGTTCTTTAATTTCTTCTGAGAAGTGTAGATGTAATGGGAGGCTGCTGATAAAATAAGGTGTTTTGCATGGATTGTTGGATTACCACTTTGCCAGACCTAAGTCTCATTGACAATGTAACAGTATTCTCAAAATTTCACTACAATGAGTGAGTGACTATAGTTTTACGCCGATTTTAGCAATATTCCAATATCAAGACACGGGACTCCAGAAATGGGCTTCACACATTATACCCATGTGGGGAATCGAACCCTGGTTTTTGGCATGACGAGTGACCGCTTTGACCATTAGGCTATTCCACCGCCCCATCACTACAATGAGGTGTCTTGGCTTTGATATTTTGATATGCACTCAGTGGAACAGTCTCTCCTAATCTATAGTGTTTAAGCCCACAGTTATGTATCTAAGGGAAAATCCACTTGGAGTGGAAATGCGCTTACTGCTCTGAACGAGACGTGGTTGTGCTTTAGTCTTCCAGTCCATGCATGAAAGTGGTAGCTGGGGAGGAAGTGTGAGAAATGGGGTAGTTAATTAGCAGTGCAAGTAGGGCACCATCTTCCTATTGTTGGGGGAGTTGGTCTACACAGCCACTAGGTCAAATCCGTCTGAAACTCTGATCACCATGACTCTTGAGACCACATGATGATGATATGAATTTAACATCCCTGAGTACATATGGACGGACCCGTGAAGGTCCGGGTTAGAATTGGTCTTGATAAGAGGCGTGAGGCGACTAACTGGATCAGGTTGTCAGACTCTCTGACTTGGTTGACACATGTTCCCAATTGTGCAGATTGATGCTCATGGTGTTGATCACTGGATTGTTGTCTGGTCCAGACTCGATTATTTACAGACCGCCGCCATATAGCTGGAATATTGCTGAGTGAGGCGTAAAACTAAACTCGCTCACATATGGACAGTGAGGTATTCTAGTGGTAAAAGTGTTTGCTTGTCTTGAGAATGACCCCAGTTTGATATCCCAAAATGATATTGTTGGAATAATGCCAAAGCAGTGTAAATATACTCACACCTGTGGTTTAAAGTTCAAAAGTTATAGATAATAAAAGAAAGATTTTAGAAATTTTGACCAAAGAAATTTATGTGCAAATTTTGAGAATTACAGTCTTTATGGATGATCAACTTCTAAATTGTACAATAACGACATTTCGGTATAGATACTTATCTGTTATCAAGTAAATTTTGATACCACATCTCAGTTGGGCCTTGATACTTCTGAAAGTATTTCTATTTCTTTCGGAGATGCCTTGTCTGTAATTTAGGGTGAAGCCACAATTTTTTATGTGACATAAGTTACACTTTATCTATCAATACAAAAATACTGATTAGCAAAATGCTTTTTAAAACCGAAACCAACTTCAAAACTTATTTCAAAGTATCTTTTGATGTTTTATCCATAATTATTTGCAAAATTATCTTGATCTTTGATGTAGTTGATTTAATAAGAGGTTTGGTATGTTAGCATCATTAGTCTGTTATCTCTGGAAAACTTTTTTGTAATATGTTATGAATTAAAATTTTGTTTAATGATGGTCGTAAAACTAAACTGGTATTGGAAATAGTTTGGTATGACCTTAAAGCAAGTTGCTTGGCTACTTCAGCTGCTGAGGTCAGATATATTTATGATTTTGATCATTATAAGTGACATCAAGTCTTAGTATTGATATTTTAGACTTACACCTGTTCTTATATTAGTCAGGTGTTTGATGTGCTTAACTGAATACCTTACCTGTCTTAACAGCCAAGAGAAAGAAAAAAGAAAGCATTAAATTAGGCTCGGATCTCACAGAGGAGGATCTTTTTATCAGAAGAACAAGGAACCGATCCTATGATCAACAGGTTTATAAAAGCACAGTTATAAACTCAGCCTTGAATAAAAGGAAGTCTGTACGGTTTGACTTAAACTACACATCAGAAGAACGTACAAGTAATCAAGTCAAAGAAATTAAGTTGGTCCAGTATATAAGAGAATCAGGTGGTAATAAACTTGAAAACAGACCTGCAAGTAAAAGATGTGGAGAGGGAAAGTATGAAAGAGAACTTGGTGGTCATAAACTTGAGACCAGAAGTTCGAGCAAACGATTTAGAGAGGCAGAATGTGGAAGAGAATCGGGTGGTAATAAACGTGAGACCAAAAGTACAGGAAAGAGATGTAGAGAGTCCCAGAATCAATGTTCCAGCTCTGTAGGAGGTACACAAGTACACACTAGGGCCACACACAAGACGCTACTGGTAACCAGTGTTGACTTTACTGGGTCAGACCTCTTTGAGGTATACACACATCAGGGTTCTTCACAGAGAGAACAGTGTCATGGAAACATTCCTGTCATGACACGAACCAGGGCTGGAAGCAAGGGAGCAGGCTACTCCTCAATGCTACGTAGTCGGGACAAGAACTGTAATTCTGCCAGGGAGATTAATCAAAGTGACACTGATGCTGTATTCAAAGACTGTATGGGAGCAATGGCAGTCGAAGGTTGCATTGTATCAGCTGTACACGAAGACATCATTGAGAGCTCTGATGGTGACGAGCTGAGTTCTGGGAGAACAGGATCTCCTGCTGGAAAGGCAAAATGTCCAGCCTCTCTCGGAGAACTGTCAGGCTTTGCTAGCTCTTCTGGCAGATGGGCGACTGCTTGGGAGGGCAAACTGCACCAGTCACACAACCTCAGGTTTTGTCACCAGCTGTGGTAAAATGTTGAAGTTTGGGTTATTTTGTTAAAGTTCATTAAATATTTTTGTGAATTTGTTCATTCAAGGAATTTATTTTTATTTGCAACTAACATAGATTTGGGTTACATTTTTGCGTCTTTGAGTGGTGTAAACGGTTCTCAAGTTTTCATACACATTATGTACTCAGGGTTGAAAATACCTGGAACAAGGAGTCTCTACTAGGCTAATGGTGCCTAATTACTGCTGATTCCTGAAAACACGGAATTTAAACAAACTGACAGATTAGTCAATTTATCAAATCTTCTGAAGATTACGATCATGGTTTCATGTAGAGATTACACCAATGCCAACGCTACTAGGAACACTGTTTACAATTAATGTGGCCAGCTGCTACTAATGAATAGCTTTACTAGCAAAAATAGCAAGTTTGACAACTCCATCTTTCTCTCGCTATCTACAGCTGTAGTGAGAAGACCTTTTCTGTTATCAGTGTAATGAAGTGTACTACCAGACAAGGTGAAAAGTATAGGCCACCATTAAGCACTGTCTGTCAGACATAAGTTACGCTAATTTGAGAACTGCAATTATCCACAGATAACATTAGGAGTGGAAAAATGAAGAAAGCTTTTCTCTTGTCCGGATGTTCCTAGAATATTCATGTTTCTAGTCTTCTAGACTTTAAATGTTATGTTTTCAGTTATGTTCATTGTCTGTTACCATGATTGATCAGAGCTTGTTTATTAGAGAGATCTTAGTGATGTGACTTCGGTAAACTTATGTTAAAATATGGAGTTAAAACCATTTTGGCACTAAGATCACTTTGTGGAAGTGTACCTGGAACCCAGGGCCGCGCTTCACAAAGCAATCGTTGCGCTATGACTCTCGTATCTCCTATACTTTAACATAAGAGTTCTGACGGTCATAGCGCTAAGATCGGTTGTGAAACAGAACCCTGTTCCACAAAGCAACCAGAGCACTACGATAGTTGTAAGTCAGTATTGAAGAATGTGATTAGCTATCATCTTAGCACTAAGATTGTTCAGTGCAAGTTGGCCTAGATCTTCACAGGAGATGATATTGAAGATACTGTGAGGTGTATGATAAGACTTCTGATAATATTGATGGTGGATGTGTCGGCCTTTCTTATTACACACAATCAGACAAATCTGTTGAATAAAACTTCAGACAATGTCCTGATTGACTGATCTCCAAGAATAACCTACATGGATGACCTTTCTGGGATCAAGATAACCGTCAGATTACCCAAGCATCGGTTGCTTGTGACTTTGAGTGAAGAGATTCCTTGTGTTATCGTTCTGTTTGATTGTTGGATTCCTTGAGTGTTAATGTTAGTGTTTTGTTGGGTGAAAATATTTGAAGTTTTGAACAAAGATAAACGGAAACCATAATTTTCAATAAAATTGTGATCAGTAAATTTCAGTTTTAATAATATCATTTAATACAATTCTATTGATTGTAGGTGTGTTTTAACTGCCAAAAGAAGACAAATTGGTATAAAAATGAAGATTAAAAGTACTGGTTGATAAAACTTCATATTTCAAAAACTACACATAAAATAAATCATAAACATTTAGATATTTCTTTTATAACCATTTATATAAATATTTCTGAATGTTAATGTGGCTTAAATTCTGGTGAAAATTAAGTGAAGTGTAAGACTCTATGTTATAATGTTACATGGGAATATTGAGAACAATGTTGGGGTGAGGGTGATGTCACATTCCAGGCAAGGAGAGGAATATTGGGCATGCCCCATTCTAAGTATAAACAGTAACAGGGGAACAGTGTAGACTTGGTGAAGTCATGCACAGATATAGACAAACTTAAAACAAGGAAGGGTAAAAATGCATACATACATGATCTGATAATGGAAAAAAGAAAGCTATCTACATCCCTAAGATGCAGTCGTTGCTGCTGAATCTAAATCTACAGAGACTACAGATAGTGACAGCAATGGAATGTTCATCATCTGACAACATGCCTGACCGTGAGTTTCTTCTCCCACAGCTCGCCCCAGACGAAGTCCCAGCTTTGAATCTGATGATGTGATTGCCCTGGAGCCCCTTGACCTGGTGTGGGCCAAGTGTCGCGGATATCCCTGGTACCCTGCACTGGTGAGTTCTGTCAACATTCTTCTGTAAACTAAATTCACTTGCGTAACATGTCATTGTTTCCAGGGCTGTCCGCAGGGTCATGTTATGTCTGGGGCAGCCATCTGTTATGAGCCTTTATCCACCAGCTTAGGTCTCAAGTATGTTGAGTGGAATGACACAGGACACTTCCTGGGGTTATTCCAAATGATTTCCTACTCTTGTAAATTTGCTTTGAGTGAAGGAGAAACTCCAGCATTTATGAGGTCTTGAACTAGTTTAGGTGTAATATGTGATTATGTATTTGGAAAATAGTCTATAAAATATCTACTTGAACATTCAACATATAGCATTGATTATCAGCTACAATAGGACCCTGGTATCCATCAATGATTGGGTATAATGTGTGAAGCTCATTTCTGGTGTCCCTCACCATGATATTGCTGGAATATTGCTAAAAGTGGCCTAAAACCATATTCACTCACTCACTCAGGGTGTTACGGGACGCAAGATTCCTGTGTATTGGACGCAGAAATTTGGTGAAGTACCCCCAAACTAAATTCCTGTGAGTCCTTGTGGACACAGTATATTTTTTTTCTGGGAAAGAACTTTCTGAGTTTGTAATGACATCCCATATTAATGTGTAAACATTTTATTTACAGTCATTATTCTAATGACATTGAAAGTAACACATATCATAACATAATCATTATCAAATGGGAAGCATCCATTATCATTGATTTCATGCAAATTGATTGACTCCCAATTTTGGACATGGACTCTCAAAAAAGTATGCCCTGAGTCCCCTGGACTCCTAGTTTCGAAGAGCTATGTAAAACCTATCACTCAAAGATTGGCTTGTCATGTAATATATGTTCACAGTATCAACCACTTGGCTACCTTACTTGGACCAAATTTGATTGGATGCAATGAGACTGATGAATTTAATTTTCACTCAGTCAGTCTTACAACTTCAAATTCAAAATTTCAGTGATTATTCATGGTTTAGAATAGAATTACAATTATTTTCATTGTCGGCTGATAATGTTGATGTAAATTCTAAACATCAACAAATACCGAAACACATTTTTAAGAATCTTTGAAATATTCCTGACTATATTCTGTGAACATTTGTAGTATACCCTGTCCTAGGTTGTAAACAGCATGGCTTCCCCAAACACCAGCATCACCTCATTCTACAACCAAGCTAGTCTGACCTCTAAACTAACTACTTGTATCACCTATACTCCCTTTGATCTCACTTGGCAGATTATAAACACCTTGCTAGAACACAAGTCAAAAGGGCCTGGTCAAAGCCACTTTGTCTGATTTTAGCACTGGGTTCACCATTGACTTTGAGTGCTGGTACAGCAATGGCTTGTGCCCCCTGTAAGACTGCTTGTTGAAATTACTTGAGGTACTAAAATAGACAATAATCTGCATTAGATCAGATGATTTGCAGATAACACAAGTGCCACCCAGAGGGACAATTAGAGATTTGGTGATAATCTCTACTTTGCAATTACACAGTATGGCTGTTTACGTTTCCTGCTTGCACTACATCTGGTAATGTGATCTGACATTTTTGGCATAACTTTTGTTAGTTGGTGGTTTCTTTACTTGAGTATGTGTCAGGATGGTTATAAACAAGCCATGTCTTTAGTTCAGAGCTGTGTGTTACACTCACAAACAAGTTCTCCATTACAAGCCCTTGGTCTACTGTTGAGTCTGTACCCTGTGACCTGCCGTGTCCCCTGTTTTCCTTATGCTCCATAATGTAATGTATTTTGATGCCCTCTGTATTGTTAAATGATGAGGAACTTGTTTTTCATTCCTGTTCCACATCTTGAGGTATTTTTGTCTCGTTTCATTTTCTGCATGTATTTTGCAGGTATGTGTGTTAAAGTCTTTCCGGTCTACCAGACAATTTGGTTAATTAGATTCCGTTGTTTGAAATATATTTCTGAACATATACTCTTTGCTAGCAACCACAAAACATGGCTCTGTAATTACTTGCTGTGCTCAGCTTATTGGCAATATGTCCAGGACAGAGAAAACCAGTTGCTCTTTCAGCAATGAATGTACTCTTTAATGACCGCCTCCGTGGTGTAGTGGTTAGAGCGTCCGCCCGGAGAGCAGAAGGTCGCGGGTTCGATCCCCGACCGCATCATACCAAAAGACGTTAAAGTATGACACTTGTTGGTCCCTGCCTGGCGTTCGGCATTAATGGGTACAAGAAGGACTGGTCGGCTCGGAGTCAGTATAATGTGTCTGAGTGGGGTATTCCTGCTTCACTGCGGCATGGTATCTCAGGGGGCTATCACTATAAAACCAGCTTCAGTCTGGGCTAGTCCAAGCAGCCACACATACACATACACATGCATGCACGTCGTCATATGAGCGAAATATTCTCAAGCACGACGTAAAACCCAATTTCACCTCACCTCACTCTTTAATGTTGATGGACGTTCATGATGGAGTAGACTAGTGGTTATGTATCAGTTTGTCATGAAGGAATTTTGGGTTTGATTTCACATGTTGAAACAGTCATCATCTAAACTGATTTGGTATTCTTACCATGGCCAGCAGAAATAACACAATGCTCACTGTTGTGTATTGTTGGTGCTTTAGTGGTTAGTAGTTTGGTGCTGGTGGTAGTGAAGTCTGTGTATGTTCTCTTCTTTTCAACACTATCAAAGAGAGGTGTGGTAGCCTTGTGGATAATGTGTTCACAAGTGCTGCCAAAGGGCTGGGTTTGATCCCCACATTAGACCAATGGTGTCTGGTAAAACTGGAACACTGGTAAAACAAGAAGAGCAGCATTAAACCTAACTCTTAATCACTTAATACTAGCTGCCGAACTTGTAAGTCGGTTACAATATTAAAAAATATTTCCCTGTTGAAACAAAAATGTACCCCATTTGATCTTGCTGCCAAGTTTTGTTGAGTCAAGTTTATCTCAAAGTTTATCTTGCTGTCATTGCCAGAGTATCAGGGGTGGAAATAACTTTAAAATTGCTAGTGTACTCAGGTACAGTGGCACATGTAAAATCATTTGCCCTGATAATTTTTCCACTCTACCAGCTGTTTTTTTACATAAAGAACATAATTAACATTGGAAAGTCAACTGGACACCGGTACAGTGTGATATACAAATTTGCTTGCCTGACAGAAAAAAACACTGGACTCGGGCGTCAGGCAATGGGTTATTTCCACCCCTGAGTATTCCTAGGAAGAGCATAAAACCATACTTAAAGACCTACGGTATATGACCTTAGATAAGCTGAATTTTGAGGACCAGAATATACAGTCTGTAGAAAGGGGTTGGCTTGTCTGAACATCTTTCATGAAACTTTTTTTTTATGATGGTTAAAAACGCCATCATATGGCTTCATGTGTAATCTGTTTGTTATAGCTCAATCCTCCCTTTTCTTTACCAGATAATAAATCCCAAGATGCCAAAGACTGGCTATTTCCATAATGGTGTCCCCATCCCAGTCCCTCCTGAGGATGTTCTCAACCTGCAGAAATGCTATGATGAAACAGTGTACCTGGTTCTCTTCTTTGACACGAAGCGCACATGGTGAGTTGACCTTGATTTCTATTTGGCAGTCATACAAGTACTGACTGAAAGAAATAACTGGAAGAGTTTGGGACCGGTTCTTCGGTGAACCTCCAGTTTTCTTTCAAACAGGATTGACTGGTGGTTATCTTGTTGACAAACCTGACTTGTTACAAACTGACAGCATACACTGTTTTTGATTCAGTGATGGTGTTCTATATTAAGTCATTATGAAGCAGCAAGTGCAAATGCTTCTTTTATCTTCCATCAAAGATTTTCATGGCCGTATCAACAGTTTTTACTTACATTTCTAAGCTTAATTGCATACCAAGCATTTGTTACATTTTCAACATGTTAGTCACCGGTTTTGAATGCTTCATCTGTAAAGTGCAGTAAGATCACCCTTTTTTATTTCTTGATTTAAAGAACTAGAAATTGTAACGGATTAATAAGTATTATGTGTATTTAACAAAAAATCTGATGAAACATAAAACTCAAAGCCACACAGGGCCAAATGCATGACATTCACAAATCGGCGTGCATTCTATGCTCCCCGGGGATTATGCATACACTCCTAGAGATTCCTGCTGTGGGCTAGAGACTAAGAGAGTTTTGCCAATCACTTCCTAGTGGGAATCAGTTCAGTAGTGGTGAATAAAAGTATTTGAAAAGATGGCACTTGTTCAGAATAAAACCTTGTGTCAGGCAGGCATCCGTTTCTTTTATATCATTACTCAGCATGATCGTATGAAATGAGTTTTAGATGTTTTGGAAAAAAATTGTAAGATCACAGGAATACTACCGGACAAGTTTAATGCAACAAATACCTGGTTAGGAGGGATTATTTTTATGGATGGACCATTTCTTTAATTTAATGAGAGTGAGGTTCGGTGTAGGTTCTAACACTGTTATCAAGCAAGTGATAAAACCTGCACTGAAACGTCACTCTCTGCAATATTAAAAGTTGTTCATCCGTGTATTGTTATCTTTCCATTCTGCCTAAATGCCTCTCAAAGAAAATACTTGGTTATTTTGTGTCGTTGAGGTTGATTTATATAGAAATGAGGATAAGTGGTTCCCTCAGAGTACAACCTGATGCCTATTTCCAGTGTAGCCTATACCAGTATTGCTGGAATATTGGTAAAAGTTGACTGAAACAATACTCACTTGCTATTTTCTTTCCAGGCAATGGCTGACCCGTGGTAAGCTTGAGCCATTAGGAGTCGACTCCAACCTGGACAAAGCCAAGCTGACCGAGAACAAGAAGCCAAATGTTAGAAAAGCTGTCCAGAAAGCATACGAAAAGGCAATTGTTCATCGCTGCAGTGTCAGCGGGGAGCCCAACCCCTTGTCAGGGGATTCCAGCTCTGAGGATTAGTAGGCCAACGAGGATGTAGGCGAACATGTTGACATAATGTGTACACTTTTTATGCCAGTCATAATGAATGAAAGAGACCGAGAGAGAGGGTTGTTGAGACGAGTGAGGAGAGAGAGTGTGTGATATATAGTTACGAAGACAGTATCTGGTGGTTTTATACAGTGGGCTTGGCTTCTTCACTGCCATTAAAAGAAGCATTTTCCACATCAAAGACTTTGCTGGTGGTAATATTGACAGCTGTTTTTTTGTACAGTAAGAGCATTTCATCTCGGCATCTGTTTATCAATTCATCAGGGCTTGTCATTGTCGTATTGTTGTCGTTTACAGTGCTTTTTCATTCATCTCTATTCAGATTTTATCCATTTGTTCATCACTTTACCATTGCCTTATCACAGTGTCAAATACCATTGATCTGTTAGTGAACTACTTGTGTTTTATCAGATGTCTTCTGTGTTTTATGCTTGGCATTGACTTGTTATCAACTCATGGACTGATCACAATGATCATTCACCTGGTCCAGTCATCCAGTGCATGCACTGTACCGATAAACTTTATTGTAGATCTTTTCATTTACAAATCTGTACAAGTTGTTTGCTGTTATCATAGCAGTGTTTATATGGCCCATGAAAGGTTGCTGTTCCTTTTATTATTTAAAGGATTAAAATATGAGAATAAGATCATTAACAATTGTCCTGTGTTTACTTGTTTCATTACTGTTAGTGAGTGAGTGAGATTCAGTTTTACAACGCTTTAAGCAATAGTAATATCACGGTGGGGGACATCAGAAATGGGCTTCACACATTGTACCCATATGGGAGGATCGAGCCTGAGTCTTCGGCATAACATGCAACCGCTTGTACCACAATGCTACCTTACTACCTCGTTGGAGCAGTGATCATTAACAAAGAGACAGAAGCTGAAATAAGATTTTTGGCGCTATGAAAGTGGTGCTTTCATGAAGTGTTTCGAACCACAGTATTTCATTAGTAGTTTACGGTCACAATGAGCAATATTCCAGCTACGGAAGAGGTTTAATGTATAAGTAATTGAGTCTTGAGGAAAACCAAGTTCTATGGATAGTCAACTTCTTTATTGCAATGAGTGCGACGTTTCCGTGTAGGTACTAACAACGTTAGAAGCAAGTGATCACTTGCTTGATAACAGCGGTTAGTACATACACCGAAAGGTCGCACTCATTGCAATAAAGAAGTTGACGTTGACTATCCATAGAACTTGTTTTTCCTTCACCTATACAACTTCTAAAATGCCTCTCGAAGAAGTTAAGAGTCTGGACCAGACAAACCAATGATGGATATATTGTTTGTCAACGTCCAAGGTCATGGTGACCAACTATCGAGAGTCAGTAGGTCTGCCCACCCGATCCTTTTTGCCATATTCTGGGACAACCACAGGCTGCTTGGCAACCATTCCAACCGTGGATTCAGGCAGATGTTCAACCACACCAGCATTGCCTGCCGGGGGCGAATTCTCACCGGCCGTCTCCAGGGGTGCACTAAGTTATGGTATCACAACACTTTGAACTTTAATACTTCAAAATGGACAGACAGTAGTCAAAGTATTGTGGTCACCGAAAGACAGGTGACCCCGGCAATGTCCAAGGGGTTTGGACAAAAGATTCGCCATTTATGCACACACCCTGGGCGAATTCTTCAGTTAACTTCCAATATAATCTTCAGACAACGAAGCCTCGGTTTTCAAAGGTTTAAGATTTGAAAATCTGAGGTCTAACGAGCTAGTCAGCAAGTTTCAAATTTGAAGTTAAAGGATCAATCACACGGGTCTATAATGCCCTAAGTGACTCCCGAAATTAAACCGGTTGGTATCTAGAACTTGAAGAATGTGGGAAATGTGAAAAGACGAACGTTTGTGGTTCGTGGCAGCACTGAGCAATATCAACGCTCTCCGAAGAGAGCCTGTTTTCACGAATTAGTTATTAACCTGTTAAGTGCACCGTTCCACGCCGAATGTTCGTTGACACGCAATCAACGAAGTCGTGTCTGATTATCGAATCCGTTCAGCCATCTTCGGTCAACCCCAACGACAAGGAAACGATTTTTGGCAGCGTTTCCGTCCTGGAATCCACTGGGGTTTCAACCGGATGTACGTCATGCGTTAGTGAGGTAATAAAACCTATTGTTTTCCGGCACATATACAAAGTAATAACAACCCGGCACGCTTGCACAAAACGTTATTAGCCCTATGAACAAAATAGCTATTTGCTTCAGTACTTTTACTTCCAGTCACTCCCTAGTGTAAATGTTAAGGTACTTGTGTTCTAAACACTGCCACCACACACGTGTATAATGTGTGCTTGCGAAATGTCATCCCCATTAATCACAAGGAACGTCATGAATTATAAGTGGATTCTTATCGCAGAAACCCCGGATTGAAACCTTTTATAAACAGACCATTTGATGTTCGTCAAAAAAAGTTTATTAAGTACAAGAAAAGCATTTTGCTTCAGGTTATTAGAAATAATTATAAAATAGAAGCGACAAAACCATTGCAACATCCATAAGAAATCTCTTCTAAAAGCAGAGTCGACTGTACAATTCTGACTACATCATGAGAATGTGTTTGTTTCATCAGTTTTACAGCTGTACGATGTTTGTAAACAAATGACTCTGGACCAGAAAATCCAGTGATTGTCACCATGCGAGAATGTCTTTTAAAACTATTTTTCTGTTCCTCGAACAGAAAACAATTAATTTGGAACAATGACTTAAAAATATTCTGTCTCTAACAGAAATCTGAATCGTCTCCACCTAGCCCTGAGTCGGTGTTTTTTGGACCAATGTGTCCGCCCTTATGAAACGAGCTGAATTTTTGGGCTCTAGAATCCGTAACAACGATGTCGTCTGCATTACTTCCCACTACCACTGTACAATCATGCACGATCAACTGTCTATCTAACACAGTTTGAACACCTGTTAGGATCGTATGAATGTCGCCTCATCACAAACCGGATTAACCCAAGGTACCCAAACACCTTTGGCCCAGTCCAGAGCACGTTCTGCTCGGAACTAGGTCTGTTTGACCTATTTGCCGCATGTTAGTTTAGTCCAATTTGCCATTTGGATAGGAAATTGCTAAATACAGAATTTGTGAGAGCTTGATTGTCAGTTACCATTACTACACCCGAGTGTAATTGGATCATGTCGAGGGGCCATCTCAAGAATACCTTTCCTAGTAAATTAGTTAGTCTATTATATCTCTAGTGTTTTTTCTATATGCTAGGGATTCTACAAGGAAAAAAATGGCCCTTCCTGAAAATTGGCTTCTATTTTGAAAGCATGACTTGGTAGAAATCGCATTTCATGCTTGGAAATACCAAGACTAAATTATATTGCTCTAAAAATGTTTAGGAACCTCAGTTTTAACCATAGCATCATAATGAATGATAAGGCCAAGTTTCTTGTAGGTTTCTTTTTCAGGGAATTTCACACACGCACGCACGCACACACCCGCAAGCACGTTCTTTGTATATCTTTGAACATATTTGGGTTATCATTACGGGAAAGATGTTAGAATGGCATAGCGCATAGGCTTTATAGGCGCATAGTCAGTCGGGAAATCCCTATTCGAAGCTTGAAGAGTTGTTCTCATGTCGAAGTTTATATGCAGGCACACGTTGCCAATGAGGCCGATATCGTTGTTCTCATGTCGAAGTTTATATGCAGGTACAGCGTTGGCTCGTCACGCTGCCAATGAGCCTCCTTTATGGGATTGAGGTTGGTTGGGTTGGCCGATATCGTTTCGTCTTGGCTTGTCGCTCATACTTTTAATCACTGGTTCTCGTCAAGGCGTTACAGCTGTCAATCGAACCGAGCCCTTTCGTGTAACGAACACTTTAACCACTGGGCTACCAACCTGAACGAGATTGCAAGGCCTGTTAGTTTGCCGAGCTGTCTCCCTCGAAAGGTAATTGAGTCCGCCAGTTGTGTACTTACGAATCCGATTCATACAATTACTTCACAACCACTTCTCAAAATAGCCTGCGTTTTCAGCATAATAATTATTTCCGTGTCCGTGCACCCACTTGAGGTTAGAGCAGCCAAAGTTTCTGATTCAGCAAAACAGCCACCTATTGTAGGTACGAATACTGGATTATTAAGGCCCTGGGGCTAGATTTTCGAAGCTCTCTTAGAGCTAAGACAGTCGTAAGTTAATGTTAATGTATGGCACTTACGACTATCTTAGCGCTAAGTGAGCTTCACAAAACCATCTTAGCTGTAAGACTGTCGTAACTCTATGTTAAAGCATGGGAGCTACGACACTACACGCGCTACGATCGCTCTGTGAAACAGTGCCCAGTTACTCAAAGCCATCTCAGCACTACGACTATCGTAAGCCGATGTTAAAGTATGTGATTTACGAACACGGCCCTGGATTTATGTAATTTGCAGAGCTTTTAAATCCATTTTGTGTGTAACATGGAGGGCGAGATTTTTACCACTGAAAAGCAACAAACGTGTGGACCAGGCGCCCGTTCCACAAAGCGAACTTAACGCTATACTGCTAAGATGATCGTAACGTTAACGTATACTGACAACTGTCGTAGCACTAAGGTCGCTTTGTGAGTCGGGCCCAGGCCCCCCTTTCACAAAGCTATCGTAGCGCTACGACTGTCGTACCTCCTATACTGTAACACAGACTTACGACAGTTTTATGATACGATAGCTTTGTGAGATGGGCCCTGGATCTTCATCCACGAAGTGTAACATTACGACCTATCGTAACCAGAGTACTCTACGTTTGTAACGAACACGCTTTTAACGAACTGCGGGTACCCCTTTTGTCCCGACCACTTGCTCTATGTTTTAACATACTTCAGTGACGAACTACGGTTATAACGAACTAAGGGGCGGTGGGGTAACCGAGTGGTTAAAGCGTTCGCTCGTCACGCTGAAGACTCGGGTTCAATTCCCCACATGGGTACAATGTGTGAAGCCCATTTCTGGTGTCCGCTGCCGTGATATTGCTGGAATATTGCTAAAAGCGGCGTAATACTGAAAACTCACTCACTCACTATAACGAACTAAAATTAGTGGTCTCTTTGAGTTTCTTAAAACCGTGGTTTATTGTACGTTGTTCACAGGCTTATGAATGGCGTA
The DNA here is from genome assembly GCF_003918875.1 of Haliotis rubra. Lineage (NCBI taxonomy): Eukaryota > Metazoa > Mollusca > Gastropoda > Lepetellida > Haliotidae > Haliotis > Haliotis rubra. The sequence goes on along the minus strand of NW_025767133.1, from coordinate 697,546 downwards.
CAACTATGAACGCCTTGTGAACCGAGTCCCATCATTTACGGTTGATGGGGAAACGCCAAGTACCTCCTAATCCTTGAGGTCATAAAGGCATTCATCCCACACAAGAGCCTGAGCTTTTGATTCGCAAACAGAGCAACGACCTGGGCGACTTTTTTCACAAACGTTTTGTTTCTCTAACCTTACATACCAACCCAGCCACAAAAGTTTTAAGAAACAACGCAGGTGCGTCGGGCTTTTTTTTAAGGTCACGTCTTTTCGAAAGTCACATCCTCTAAGTAATTGAGAGTTACGACTAAGCATAGTTGTGTTAGCCGTAATTATTTCCTCGATTAGTCAACACGACAGCCGGTGAAGCAACGCCAGGAAGAGGAGAAGCACGTCTTGCTCTGAGAGGTATGTTAAGTCGAATGGTCGACTCCGGTGCAGTATGCAGGCACGTTGCAACTGAAACAACAAGGCATACTTTCTGATTTGCGGTGTTGGTTGTTGAAAGTTACAATGAGTGGAAGATATACTGAGGGAAACAAATAAGGGAACATCACTTCATGACAGTGTTCCATTCTCTATTCTCAGATTTCCTCCCACGGCACTATTCAAAGCTGGTGATGAAATCTTGAAAATATTAAAGGAACACTTGAATTTTCCTGTGTTCCTGTATTTGTTTCTCTCAGTATATATGTAACGCCCCTGTCTGAAATGTAACAACATGTCATTATCTATAACGGATTTTGAACCAGACAGGCGCTTGTTGATAAATCGAGAAGTGCCCACGCTTTGCTGTACCAGGATACGCAATCCACCAATTGTAGATTAATGTTCATTACCTCAATCACTGGATTGTTAGATCCAGATTCGATTTTTTACCTCCGTAACAGAATTGATAAAACCACGATTGAGGAGTCAAACAACAACCAACAACAAGTAGACACATCTTTTTATCATTATATCATCATTTAATTGAGTGTTGGGCACAGCATGGGTGAATGAGTATAGTTTTACGCCGCTTTTAGCATTATTCCAGCAACACCACAGCGGGGATACCAGAAAAAATGGGTTTTCCAAGTTGTAGCCAGGTGGGGAATCGAACCCGGGTCTTTAACCATTATGCTACATGTTGATTTATGAATAGACCGAATTCCATGCTATTTGTATATCATTAAAATAATAATAATTGCATTTATATAGCGCATCATTCACTAGTAAATGCTCTGTTCGCTTAAGTTGGAAATTGACACTTGAAAAGAAATGTTTTGAGGCCAGTCTTAAAAGAAGTTGGTGACTCGCTGGTTTTGAGTTCAAGCGGTTGCGCATTAAACTTCATTGCTGCATTGAAAGCGAACGACCTTTTGCCAAAGTTGGTTTTGATGGTTGGCACTGTCACTAGCATTTGGTTTTGTGAGTAGTAACTCTGCGAGGTAGTCAGGGGGCCATTCCGTTGAGACACTTGTACGTCATTGCAATAGTTTTGTAGTCAATTCTTGTGGTGATTGGTAGCCAGTGTAAAGCCAGAGTAATGTGATCGAAGACTTTAGACTTTGTAATGATTCTTGCAGTAGTGTTTTGGAGGGCTTGAAGGCGACGTAGCTGATCTTGGTTGACGTTGTTGAGGAGGCTGTTGCAGTAATCTACTCGGGACATGACCAGAGATAGGACAAGTTTTGAAATAGCATCAGCACTCAGATAGTTGCGGAGTTTCCAATATTCCTGAGATGCATATGAGCCGTGCTAATGATGTTGGTGTTCTGCTGCTTGTCCATTTTCAGATTTTCATCGAGCATTACGACAGCTATAGATCGAAATGGAACCAAAGAAATGCTTGTCAGAAATGTTACCGCAGTCGGGAATGGAATCCTTGTCTCTCGTTGGCATTGTGGTGTTAGTCTTGTCTTGGAATTGTAGTAGTCATGTTAATGCCGGAGAGACGGAGTTGGCACTGGGCAGTCTAGACGTCGAAGGAGCCGCTTTTCAGTGACTTATGTCCCTCCGACATGCAGAAACCTATAAATCTGTGTTCAAATCTCGGTTAACCCTGATACTGTTTCTAGTTTTGTCAGCACCACACCCGTACCCGTTTGTCCACCCGAGAGGGGAAAGTCAAAACCCCAAGATGAACCTAGACCACAGTGATTGACAACGGTACAAGAATCTGTATCGAAACGTCGCACTCACGAAATAAAGAAGTTGTTATCCATAAAAAAGTGTTCTATATTAGACCACTGTGGCTTGTAACACAAAAAAAAACTGGGATCAGGGTGTACTAGACCTGGACTAGCCTCTGAAACGAAAGTTTTCTAAAAAATTCCAGTTCCTACATCATATTCATAAAATGTAATAAAAAGGCGAACAGAGACTTTCTTTATTTTCAGAAACTTGCAAGGGCTGTATTGGGTATATTGGTTTCAGTGTCTGTTTGGCAAACTACGCTAAACCTTACTCACTCAATCGTAACTGAAGACCCCGCGTTAATCAACCAACCAAGAAGGTAATTAATGTACCCCGTCCGTCCTTCCGAACAGGGGAAGACATTGCGAAAACACACGGTCCCATATGTGTGCAAAATTCTCACGTGACAGGAACTACTGTTAAACACCATACACGTTACAATGTCTGCTTGCGCAATAACTTGTTGAACGTATATCCTCAGGGGATTCTGGAGACAAACATCTTTTACTGCAAATCATTAGGCACTATATGATAAACGGGACGGTTCACTCAACGTTGTATTCATACACGGTTTCTGACGTCACGTCATGGAGCGAAAATATGTCTAATCAACGATGAAAATAAGAATGATAGTATCTGAATTACTATCATCGTGTGGTTCCGTATTGTAGTGCCAGGCTGTTGTCTCGTCTAAGGCTTCTATTACTAATATGAACTCTTATATAAACTGACGTACAAAAGAAAGTACACACCTGGTGTTTTGGGATTATTTGAAAAGTATGTGATTTTGACTGGCAACTTTGCAATTGGGCACGATATCTGTGGTGTTTGGGCAACATATACTCATGCCAATATCGGTTGTCACCCCTTCAATTTATTTAATTGAGAGGGGTTGGGTGGGGGTGTGTTTTGGGGACAAACCATTATTGGCATGAGTATATTAGGAAAGTCTGTGACTTTTATATCACTATAAAAACTCTTTTCAAAACATTTTCGTCGCTTTTTGGAAAGTAATCCAAAAGTCCCGGGTGTGTACTTTCTTTTGTACCTCAGTTTATTTATGTTACGAAAATACATCTGCCAGTGTTACAATAATACATGAAGCTCGTATCTTGATGGGCATTTGAGGTTGTCCAGTTGCCCAGCTTGTTGAATACTTAAGTCTTGACTTGACTGACGAGGGTACTGATGCATGTAGCATCTCATGGAGAGTTGAGGTCAGTTGCTATTGACCATTGTGCATTTCTGTCTGGCTTGGTACATATAATTTACAACTACTAACAGCTGCCATGGGGTATATAGCTTAACCTGTCATTTCGTGCTCACGAATTCTGCGTATTGTCATGTCCCATGTAGTGATCCCTGAACAGAGTAGCTCCCGAGCACCCCAAGTAAACAGTCTTAACAGCCTACTAAACTGTGGATTGGATGGTTCGAATATCTGACCTGTCAGTGTCCTGATTTCAAGGGGCATACATGCCATAAAACACTGGTTTGTCTTGATGAAATATATCTTGAGCCGTGGAGTGGGTGTGAGTGAGTGAGTGAGTTGGGTTTGATCCGATTTGAACAGTAGTCCAGTTATATCATGGCATGTTGGTTTAGTTGGCTGTCAACGGGATCGGGTGGTCAGGCTCGCTGACTAGGTTGACACATGTCATCGGTTCGTAAGAGGCTGACACATGTCATCGGTTCCCCAATTGCTCAGATCGATGCTCATGCTGTTTATCACCGGATTGTCTTGTCCAGACTCGATTATTTACAAACAGCCGCCACATAGCTGGAATATTGCTGAGTGCGGCGTAAAACTAAACTCACTCACTCACTCACTCAAACCGTAGCCATAACTCTGTCGTCACAAATCATCGCCTAACGTACAGCAAGTGGCCAAACAAAAAAACACAACCCAGTTCGTTACACCCGTTAGTTCGTTATATCCAATATGGTTGTTATAAACGTAGTTTATTGTACTGTTCTGAGCTTACCCATAACACTAATCGTTCACAAATCATCGCCTAACGTACAGCAAGTGCCCAGGACAAAAAAACCGATTTCGTTATATCCGTCAGCAGGGTATAAAACTTGCCAGCCCTGACCAAAACTTACCTGCCCGCAAATAATTTAAGTTTGACAAGCGACGTAATTTATCATCCAATTGGAATTCATCATTATTTTTATGTGAGTGAATTAATAATGATTTATTATCCTGAAATATGATGAATATCTTCATATACATGTCTTAATTTCAACCCGACCGTCGGGCAGGTGAATTTGAGAATCTGGCAGTCCGTGTTGAAAGTAACCCGTCCCCGGGCGGTCGGGCAGGCCGGTATTTTGAACGCTGCCGTTTGTTCGTTATATCCGTTTATTCGTTTTAAACGTAGTCTACTGTGCTGTTCTAAGCTTACCCATAACTCTATCGTTCACAAATCATCGCAGGTATATATTTACACTTAACACGAGGCCTTAACTAACACTCTTCCATAGCTGTGGCTACAACAAGCCAGTCTGTGCCAGGTATTTGGATAACCTCACGTAATGTTGGGGTCAGCATGTCGTGCACCCTGAAATACCGTGTCTATATTTGCCTGAATATAATCATCTATAGAAAAGCTGAACATAGAACACCTCGCAGGTACAGGTGGAACATTGTGACGTCATTAAACTGTTCCGGTCTAGAACAGAGCAGCTGTGGATTCCTCTCTCCAGACACGCTCCTTACAACCAGGGTTTTAAATTACACTCCATTGTTACTATCGTATATCACGCTAGCTTCAATGGTCTTCGTCTGGCAGTGACGGAGGCATTTTTCGGGATCCGAAGCCCGCCTGATAGTGATAAGATAGTCTGTTGTCTAGACACGTGCTACCATCCGTAGACGTAAGGTGACGTCACAAAACCGTCTACTGTTTGACAGGCATAAGTGGATGGGTCGGTTCACTTGGCATATTTCGCCGACTGTTTTATACCTCGCACTGCAATGGAGTAGTGATATTGCATGCATGTACGCCACGTCACACCAGATCCCTCCGCATATAGTTCCTGTAAGATGACACACATTTTGCAAAAATATAATTTTTATTACTTCAGATATTTAAAAAAAAAATAGGTATACACTTTGATCTGTCATCATAATACTGATAACTGCCGTATGGTTGTTTTGTCACGTGATAGTCATTTGTATAAAACTGGTTTTGGATATTTGCCAGTGCTGTCAGTGCTGTCCGAGATCTTGGAGCAGGTCGTGTTGGGAAAGGTCGTTGCTCAGTAGCTAGCCCAGTCCTTCTGTATCGCCGTTACGTAAACACACGTGTAGTACCGGAAGTGTTGGTGGCGTGAGCGAGGCAGGATCCCAGTTTGGTATGTGCGCCAGCCCTGTTTCCTCATCCACAATGCAGATACTGGAATCTGGGACATTTGAAACATTCAGGATACGTGATGGCCTCAGCATGAGCTTTCACACCTTGTGAATGAACCGCTTTTAACAGTTCTTAAATCAATACTCCGCTCGTGCTTAAATAACAATTAAATTTCATGCTTCATGACAACTAACAACGGGTAGATTGTATCTGTAGTCATGCTCATAGCCACGGTACTTTGAATAGGGTTTCAAGAATACTGTACATTGCACCTGTCACCTTGTGTAAAATGTAAGCACTATGTGAAATTGATGTTGTATTGTTAACGTTTTAATACCATTTTTTAAGACAAATGTTTATATAAACTAAAGGGCCGACCATATGATATTCGGGGATCAGGAGGTTAAAATATCCTTTGTTCAATGAAATACTGGATAAGAATATCATTGTCCCAGGTTTACACACTGAAATCATTCTGTATGTATGGAAAGTGTTGTTGGTTCCAGCAAAAAATTTGATCCGTTCTTTCACAAAATCCCAGAATTTACAATGGCTTGTATTCGTTTTTGTATATTTTTGTTTGATTAATCTTCACTCGACACTTTAAGAGTGAATGAGTTTAGTTTTACGCCGCTTATAGCAATATTCCAGCAATATCACGGCGGGGAGCCCCAGAAGGGGCTTCACACATTGTACTCATGTCTTGACTCGAATCCGTTCGGTGTAACGAGAGAACGCTTTAACCACAAGGCTACCTCAACGCCCCCGGTACTTTAAGAAGTGAATGGTGTGAGGAGTAAGGAACGTACATCAACATTTAAAACCAGCCCCCCCCCAAAACAACCAACAACAACAAACAAACGACACACGAACACACACGCTTGCACGCACGCACGCACACACACACAAACCAAGTTTGTAGACAGAGACAGAGTTTGGATACTTCAACTTCCCACGCTGATGGACTGGAGATAGACTAAGGCTTAGTCTCTGAATATATATAATTTTGATAGTAACAAACAAGCCCATTTATATTGAAAAGGAGCCCAAGAAAGACCAGAGATTCAGAACCTGAGGAAATCTAGACTTGCTTCATTTAGGGCTTTAGCACTGCAGAGAGGGCTTGGCAGTAGGGAAAATAATGTGGTTCAGGGACTGTGAGACAGACTAGGCTGGAGAGTGCGTGTGCGTGTTTGCGTGCGTGCGTGGGTTTGGATTACAAAAGGAAGAATGTAACCCATGTCGCTGGCATTGAAGTTCTGGGACACCCACCACCTCCGATGTGACATTACTCGGTAAACAATTTGAAGTCACATTTCATCACCTGTCCCTTGTTATCTGGATAGATTACCCACCTGTATAAATACTCCAGTAATGAGAGTATCTACATTCTGCCGCCAGAGGGCTCTTATACGTGACCCCTGCCACAAAGCCTCCCGGCACTTCCTGTTACGCATGCGCCCTCCATGACTAGTCAGCTAAAAGTTATCTTCATGAATTATTTGGTAACGTGACGTCTTTGGAGGCTTATCCAACGCTCTTGTCACGAAGGAGTTGATTTGCCCTGACATATCAAATGACAAGTATCGACATATGCATACGAAACAAAGTCTGCAACATTCGTAACTACTCGCCTCTTTCTGTGACCTACAAGAAGACTCGACGCCATCCGGCTTGCCGGAATGACACGAGTAGTTACGAATGAGTCTGCAAGAGGCACACATATATCAAGAAACATCGTGAGCGTAACTCGATATAAACGATGTATCCTTAATTTCCTCGCATGTACGTCCCTATCTCTAGCTAAAGTTTAAGTCCATAAATGTGGATTGTCACGATTTAAAGATAAGACACCGCATGCATACAAATCCGAATAACATTTGGTCTTGCTTTGAAACCTATTTGTTCTTGGTTTCGTATCCCTTTGGTGAACACCCGGTGTTTGATATTATCACCCAATGGTTCAAAGTATTTTTACCATTATTTTGCCTTTTAAGGCCAATGGAATCTGTTCTCGCTAACGCTCCATGTTTCCAGCTCGTAAATTTCTTGTCTTTCAGACTCCCAAGATGATTGGTTGTTGATGTTTAACGCCGCACTCAGCAATATTCCAGCTATATGGCTGCGGTCTGTAAATAATCGAGTCTGGACCAGACAATCTAGCGATCAATAGCATGATCTCCGATCTGCGCAGTTATAGTCTGCAGTGAAAACGTACCGATGAATTTTACTTTAAACAAAAAAGTAAATCAAATGAACTGAAATTAAGATTGTGAATCCTCATAATTTTACCTTGCCAATTGAACATTTAAATCTTAGAATTTTATTCAACTTAGAATAAAAGTTGTTTAACAAACGATCACAGTTTCAAATCGCTATTATTGGTTTGTATTACAAGAGGGAATGCACAATAAATGCAACCCCGAGAACAAGACGGGTTGCTTTCCACGTTAGTCTAAGTTAACGCTCATCACGTACCGCACGTGCATGTGTTTCCCTGTTCCAACTACTGCGCTTACCCCCTTGTAATACAAACCGAACGTTAATGCTGTAGAAGACGAATACCATTTTCTTTTTATCTGCCCCGCCTATGAAAACCTTAGAAAGAAATATTTAACAAATGAAACAAATTAACAAATGAACATACTATTGAATTACAGAACCTGTCAATGTATGTCTATTTTGCATTTATTCATAGAAAATCTGCTTTAAATTTGTAATCTGTAAATATTTGACATATGCTTTTCTGCTAAACCAAGAATCAAAGCATGAGTTCCCAAATTTTCAAATACGGCGGAGAATATATGAAATTCTCAGTCCTTGAACCTTATGCTGATAAAGAATAACTTCCACGAACGTTCTCAGATTAGGATTTATGAGCAAACCAGCTATTTCTCTGTAAATATGAAGGCAAAGAGACTTTTAGTGATGGTAGCCGTCTCTACCCTTGCATCTCAAGTGTCGGAAACTGCTTGTTTCACAGAACCTAGTGTGTCTCACAGTCCCCGAACCACATTATTTTTTACCTACTGTCTAGCCCTGCCAAGAGTTCCATGCAACCAGCATAATACCTCTGCTAGTCTGTCTGAAAGCCACCGAACCGCATTATTAATTGTCCCTCCCACACAACCCTGTCTGCAATGCTAAGGTCCTAAATGAAACAAGTCCAGATTCCCTCACGTTCTGAATTTCCCATCTCACTCTGTCTCCTTCTCAGTTTAAATGAGGTTATTTTTTACTATCAAAATCATATATATTCAGGGACGACACAGTCTACACAGACCCCTGCCGAACACGCTCCCACGACCGCTGACACGAATCAACGTTTTATTAGTTGAGAACGTATATAGAGAATACTACACGAGGTCTCATTACATACGGAATTATACAGAACAGGTGTCCTTCCTATGGTATCTGACCGAGGCGAAAGCGAGATCAGATATCATAGGAAGATCACGAGTTTCGATATAATTCGTATGTAACTGAGACCGAATGGGGTGGTATTTTATTTATTACCCACGTCTTACATGCATTAAATTGACAAAATAGCGTATTTTTTGTTAATATTTTGGTTTTCAAACCGAAACCGGTTTCATAAAGAGGTTGCTGAAGAGTTTTGCACTGTAGTACAATATTTGTATGACGTCACTCTAATGACGTCACTGCCTTGGTAACCGACGTCACGATGCATGTCAGTTGTCATCGCCTCGTACAGCCTCCTACAGTAAACTACTCCGTAGCACCCCGTTTCTTGGTTTGCAGTTGCTTCATTCGGCTAACATCACTGGTGGAAACATTGCGTTTATGTTTTTCGACGGATATAATGTCTCAGTTCGACTCACAATTACACAGCGACACGGCAACGTTCGCAATGTTTACATTCCCACAATGCATTTAAGTTGTAGAATGAATGAATTCACGTGTTTGTTATGAATGAAAAATGGTTACGTCAGAATGTGACCTAATTGAGAGGTCATCGGTTATCCAATCAAATCGTTAGAATCTCAGGTTTTATTTCCCACGTGGTCAACGTATGGGTAGTTGCATACTAATCTCGTACGTCACACGAGTGTCGTATCGCGTTGACCTGTGTCGTAACGACTTGACCTGAGATTATAACGATTTGATTGAATAACTCGATGACCTCTCATTAGGTCACATTCTGACGTGACTCACTTCCTCACCTTTTGCACATTTGGATCTATTTATTGGTTTTCAAAGAAAATATTCTATTAGCAGTTAATATGCGACTTCTATATTTTAAAAAGTTTTAGATTGAATTATGTTTTAGAAAATAAAGTCATGTTGAAGTAGGTTTTGACACCGCTGACTTAGCCCAAATACAGTCCATTTTAAAGAAAAATACTTTCGCTGACGTAAGATTTTTTAAAATTGAAAATCAATCATGATAAAATCGGCATCGAATATACAACCAAATTCTTATGGCATAACTGGTATTTTTTCTCATGTTTTGTTTAATGCTTGCCAAAAGGAAAGACAACAGACTGCGGTAACATGGTGCAGCAGATCAGGGTTCATAATCAGACCCAATTTGGAATATGAACAACTACAGCAGATCCTGGTCGACTAAGGGAGGTAACCGTGTACAGTTAATATTACCGGGTCATGAGCAATTCTCAGAGTTTGTCCAAAACAATCTCCGTTGCAATTACATGTAAAATAAATAATTTGGAATTATCGAACGATATCAGAATATTTTACGATAGTATGCATCACAGTCCCTGAACCACAGTATTTTCTCTACTGCCTAGCCCTCTCTGCAATGATATAGCTGTAAATGAAGCAAGTCTAGATTTCCCTCAAACTCCTAACTCACTGGGGCTCCTTTTCAATTTAAATGGGTGCATTTGTTACTGTCAAAATTCTATATATTGAGGGACTAAGCGTTAGCCTAATTCTATGTTCTCAGCGATTCCACCGTCTCTAAGAAGAACGGTAACGGTTATACACAAGCATTTTCACAAGTGCTTGGCTCTGCGAGCTTGCTGCGGTTGGTAAAAACTTACTCTCGTGGAAAACTACCCAGGAAATATTTCTTTCACATCTGGAAATTTTAAAAGAACAGGTTTAAAACCACATATATCCAGTGTTTATAATTTCCACGTGTCTACGACCGAATTTCCCAACAATTCCACAAACATTGCCAGTTCCAAGCACGCGGTTGTCGGTGCGCGTTACAGGGTCATGTTTTACAAGTAGGCTTTTAGCTCGTTGAAACCGTCTTGAAATCCCCTTTTACTGTAGTGAGATGCGGTTATCGTCAGGTCTGTTCCGCTGTCTGTGTAGGTTCAGGGTCGTTAACGGCTCCTTGACAATCGGTTGACATTAGTTGACATTGCCAGCACCAGTTTAGGGTTTCGCGCCCCACGGAACGTCATAAATTACTCTCGTTAAAGCTGTAGAATTGGTTATATACACCGGTCTGTCAATTAAACGCGGGAGGAAGAATGTCGTGCAAGCTGATGAGTATCGGTTACAAATATGTGCGATACTCAGACAAAATATTATTTTTTAAAATACATCTGTAGATAAACTTGATCTTGGTTTAATAAAATTATGAAATGTATACTTCTCAAAAGAAGTTAAAGAAATCCCTATTCTTTCATATTAATCAATCTGTGAGTGAGTGAGTTTTAGTTTTACGCCGCACTCAGCAATATTCCAGCTATATGGCGGCGGTCTGTAAATAATCGAGTCTGGACCAGACAATCCAGTGATAAACAGCATGAGCATCGATCTACGCAATTGGGAACCGATGACACGTGTCAAACAATCAATCTGTCATAGCATAGAGAATATACTGAGTCAAAAAAGAAACTTCACAAAATGTAATTTGAAAAATAATGAATAATTTTTCTCTGATGATACATCTATGTATCCGAAATGGGATCCCTATCTTTCGACTCTAGAAAAACGTTAGCAAAACCCACTCAAACCCATCCATTCGTCGTGCAAATGACGTTAGTGCCAAATCAGGTTTTGCACGTGCAGTCGATCACGTGATCTTCGCATCGAAGTTTTCTTCATATGCACGTGTTTGCATTGGCCTCAAGAATTGAAAAACACTTTTAAACCACAGTTCTAACGGTACTTGAAATGCCACGATTGTCAAATGTGCAACGTGAACGTGCCGTTGGCATGTTGCAAGCGGGAAGATCAGTTATTGACGTCGCAAGAGCAATGGGATGCAGCCGTCGTACTGTGTATGACTTGCGAGGTCGTCTACAACAAACTGGCACCACTTCTGATCGCCCAAGGTCGGGTCGTCCACGTGTGACGTCACGAGCAGAAGACCGTCAATCGTCCTACGTCACCTACGTGACAGATTTCTGCCGGCTACATGAACCAGGGCTGAGATGTTTAGAGGTCGACTGTCCCTACAGACCATTCGAAATCGGTTGCGGGCTGCCAATCTCCATTCTCGACGTCCATATCGTGGGCCAATATTGACGCCGTTTCATCAACGTCAACGTCTGCTGTGGGCCCAACGTCACCTCCGATGGACCCAGAGAGACTGGAATCGAGTCGTCTTTAGCGATGAATCCAGGTTTACCCTCAGATTCGCGGACGGCAGGCATAGAGTCTGGAGACGACGTCGTGAACGGTATGCCCAATGTTGTGTACAGGAAGTCGACAGATTCGGGGGCGGAAGTTGCATGGTGTGGGTGCTTTCTGTGGGAACAACCGTTCCCGACTTCTGGTCATCCGTGGAAACCTCACAGCTGCTGCTTACCGCGACCAGGTGCTCACCCCTGAACTCGTTCCTTTCATGGCGGCTCATGGCCCAGGTCTACAGTTCCAGCATGATAATGCTCGGCCGCATACCGCGATGTTGACACGAAATTTCCTTCAAAACGCTGGAATCAACGTCATGGACTGGCCATCGAGGTCCCCTGACCTTAATCCAATAGAGCACGTTTGGGATGCACTTGGGAGAAGGCTTCGTGGTCTTAGGAACCAACCTCAGAATTTGCAGGAACTTGGCGCTGCCTTGCAAGAGCAATGGCGCAGAATCCCCAACCACGTGTTCACAAGCATCAGGCAGTCGATGAGGAGACGGTGTTTGGCAGTGGTGAATGAGCGGGGCGGCCATACACGATATTGAACTGAGAAATTTCGCATTTTTATTCTTGTGACTTGACATTCTGTATACCCATGTTTTGGAACGGCGGTGTAGCCTAATGGAACTGATTATGGCACTGTCAGTGTATCGAGTACATCACACAGATCTCAGCAATGAAATAATAACAATTTAACCATCTTACCATCTCTTTGTTCTTTATAGTGCCGGGAAGAAAGAATGTGAAGTTTCTTTTGACTCAGTATATTACAGGGCCATCTTCTGCTGGTGGTTCTGCTTCGCGCCGTCGTTCATTGCGTGGCAAAACTAGGATTGTTAATCTATCAGAATTGTATCCAGGATTTCCTATCCCAGAGAGCACGATGCTGCAGCCCTCGACACATATCGGAGCTGGCGACACAAGGACCGATGGTGGTGATGTTTACAAAGGTGATGCGGTGAATGATGTGGCGATGTCTCTACTCCGCAATGTGTGTGACGCAGAAGTCGTCACGGAGCAGCAGGTTGGTAAAGATGCGACAGAAGGTCTTGGTTCTTTGGCAGATAAAACTATGCCCACAGACAACATGAGCGAAAATGAACGAGAGGGCTCTGACGCCATTACATCGTCTTCATCAATAGCTGGTAGTGCCTCTTCTGACACAATGCCTGAATCTACAGCTGATAACGAATTCTCGGTCACAATTCCACCCGAATCAACAGCTGAAAGTGAATACCCCGACACAACACCACCCGAATCTACAGCTGAAAGTGAATTCCAGGACACAATACCACCCGAATCTACAGCTGAAAGTGAATTCTCGGACACAATACCACCAGAATCTGCAGCTGAATGTGAATTCCCAGACACAATACCACCCGAATCTACAGCTGAAAGTGAATTCCCGAACACAATACCACCCGAATCTGTAGCTGAAAGCGAATTCCCGGACACATTACCACCCGAATCTACAGCTGAAAGTGTACCGTCGAAGTGTGTCTCTACAGCTGACTGTGAGGCCTCTGACATAGTGACATTGATTTCATCAGTAGTTGGTACTGCCGTTTCTGACACAATGCCCGACTCTACAGCTGAAATGGAATCGTCAATACTTGGCACTGCAGCTGATAGTGAATTATCTTACACGGTGTCTGAATCCACAGCGGAAGCTGAATTATCTTACACAGTGTCTGACTCTGCAGCAGAAGGTGAATCCTCTGACACCATACCACCCGGCTCTACAGCTGAAAGAGAATCGTCAATGCCTGCCTATACAGCTACACCTGAAGGTGAATTATCTTATGCAGTGTTTGAATCTTCAACTGAAAGTGAATCTTCTGACTCTATTGCAGTATCTAGTGGTGAAACTGAATCCCGAGAGTCTGTCGCTACAGATGAAAGTGAATTATCTGACACAGTTTCTGAAGGTACAGCTAAAAGGGAATCTGACACAGTGCCTCTCTCAATATTTGAACGTGAATCATCTTCTTACACAATTCCTGATTCTACGGGTGAAAGTGAACCCTCTTACACAACGTTTATAACTACGACAGAGGGCGAGGCATCCGACAAAGCTATTTCTTTAGCTGAAGGTGGGCCCTCAGACATGAAGCCGATCTCCGTAGCTGAAGTCTTCTCTGAAGTTGAAAGTCAGCCCCCTCACAAAATGACTGTCGCGCTAGTTGACGATATAACACAATTCGACCAGGCTAATCCACCAGTATTATATCTTGAATGCATTGAAGCTCTGGACGCTGTAATTGACGACCATGACGGCGACAGACCCAGAGTTGTGTCTGATAATTCTCAACCTCACACAAATTCTCCAGTTGAGTTTTCAGATGAATTATCGAGGGAAGGTCACCACGGTTACCAACACTCAGATCACGTTGTTTCAATTGAGACAGTTATGCACGAACTGGAAAGTAGAAGTCGAGCAGCTGCTGCAACGTGTATAACATTTCCCCAAAGACGTCCTCAACCGACAGTGGAACTGTCGCTGTTATGTTCGGGAGAGATGTCGACCCTGCTGGTTCAATCAGCCAGGAAGATTCGTATGAATCTGAGAGAGACTCAGAATGGCCAGAAGCCACGCTATCCGTCTCTGACAAATACTACAGCGGTGACGATGTAGTGTCTTGCCCTCAACAATCTCCCAGTCCGCTAGAAGCTTCTGATGGCATCCTCCGGCTCTCATACTCCTCACCCTGCGTCCTGGTGACAAGCCGGTACAGAGCACCACCCCCTGATGGCGCTGAACCATCTTGTCCCGTGGACCAGGGGTTGGAAGAGGAGAGTAATTCCAGTTCATCTTCGTCCGAGGCTTTGATCTGCAGACCAAGTGGGGATGCCAGTGAATTGTATGCTTCTGATGTGTCTTTCGTGTACGATGACGAAGACGATGACGAGTATGATGAATCTGATGGTGATGTCGAAGCTGATGATGTTCATTACGACGCTGGTGACGGTTTAGAAAATAGTGTCGACGCTGACGACAATGCCTGTGTTGGGGGTAATGCTGTTATATGGGATAACGTTAACGGGAAAGGGAATTCTATTTCTGAAGATGTGGATCCTTGTGACCTCGAATCAGGTGTTGCTGAGGTTGATGCTGATGCTAATTCTGCTTATGTTTGTGATGATGTTGAAGTCGACAACTATGATAACGTTGATAATGCCGTTGATGCTGCTGGTGGTGTGGATTTTCACGTCAATTTTGAAGCTGACTTTGATGCCGATGCTATCACTAACGTCAAAGCTTACGTTAAGTTTGGCGTCAGTGCTGATGCTGTTTCCGGTGTCGATGCTGTAGCTTATTCTGTCGATGCAGGAGTTGGCTCTAATGTTCGTGTCGATGTAGATGCTGATATCGATGACAGCATTGATTCGGACGCTGAAGTTAAAGTTTGTGTTGCTCTTCACGTCGAATTGGATGCTGACCCTGATCCTCACTCTGACGTCGAAGATGATGGCGACGTTGACGTTGGTCTTGCTGCTGACGTCGGTGCTGATGACAGTGATACTGAGGTTGAAGCTGGTCCAGTTGATGCTGATCCCGATATTGATGCTGTATCTGACACCAATATTGAGTACAGCGTTCCTACCGACGGGGATGATGGAGTGTCCAGTACTGGCGATATGGATGGGAGGTACAATTACAGACAACAACAGCAACAGCAGCACCAGCAGCAGCAACAGCCTGTTATCATCACCAACATAGACGGCCCCGCAGTCACGAGCAGCGTCTCCGTTGCAACTACCTCTTCCACCACAGGAGGCTCCAGGGCTAGGGGAAACGCACACTTCCTTCTGGACAAGAGTTACACGGATTCGGATCTGGACATCAGTGTAATTAACTTGGACAATGAACCTCCAAATCCAGATCCTTTCGCTCACATAGATACGATCACAGATAATCCACCGTCGGAAAGTAGTAGCACCGATACGCTACAGTTTTCGTCTCTGATCTCAGAGAGCGACTTTGAGGTTCCTTGTCAGACTCGTCCGGATACTTCCAACAGTACAGCATCGCAAATATCACCTGGTCTTAGAGAAGGCTGTTATGTTTCCTGATTAAACATTTGTGAAATGTATAGTTTATGTCTGGATATATCAACATTCTGTAGATGACAATATCACACGGATTTCGAGGGAATAAAAAAGAGGAATTCTCGTATAGAATCATTTTGTCAGTTCGGATATTCAGAGGATCATTGTGTCCTCCACGATACCAAGACAAAATATGGCAAAAAACACACCACTGCCCTGAATGCAATAAAGCTATTGATAACAATATTCACCTAGCAACAGTAGTTAAGTTTGCAAAATGTGCAAGGCTGGATATCTAGGGGAGACCCGTGAAGATCCAGGCTAGAATTGGTCTTCACCAACCCATGCTGGTCGTGAGAGGCGACTAACGGGATCGGGTCGTCAGGCTCGCTGACTTGGTGGCTCATGATTTCAATCACTGGATTGTCTGGTCCAGGTTCGATCATTTCCAGACCGCCTGGAACATTGCGGAGTGCGGCGTTATACAGCAAACAACCAAATAGATTCCAGAGTGAAAAGAACGTCCTGTCAGAATGCTTGCCATTACGTAATGACATTCAGAATTATGCCTATTTAGTCTATACTGTTCTACGAACCTCAAAATTACGCTCAACACCAAGTCTAAATAAGGCGAAAAGCGCCCCCACAGCCCTCTACGGAATCATACCATATAACACAATAGTCAATATAAAATAGGTAGTTCCCTTTTGAATTTGAGTGAATTTGGAAAATTGACTTCCTGTAACGGGAAATAACGCTGGGGTGTTTATGAAGAAAAATTAAAAGAAGAGAATATTTCCAAAATATAACTCATTACTATACAAAATGCAATGAGTATAAGGGGAGTGTTCCTTTCCTAGGAAAGGTTTCCATCCTGCAAGGGCGAGTGTCAATATCCTGAAGGGAGCGTTTTGGTTCTAGGATGAGACCACTTCTCTCGCCAAGGGGGCCGGTGTGGTAGCCTAGTGGTTAAATCGTTCGCCCATCTAGCCGAAGACCCGGGTTCGATTCCTACATGGGTACTATGTGTGAATATTGCTATATCCGCCGTTACATTGTTGGAATATTGCTAAAAGCGGCGTAAAACTAAACTCATCTCACTCACTTTCACTTAACGTCGTACTTGAGAATATTTCACTCATATGACGACGTGCATGCGTGTGTAATATGTGCGTGTGTGCGGCTGCTTGTACTAGCCCAGACTGAAGCTGGTTTTATAGTGCTAGCCCACTGAGATACCATGCCGCAGTGAAGCATGAATACCCCATTCAGACACATTATACTGATTCCGAGCCTGACCAGTCCTTATTGTACCCATTAATGTCCAGCGCCAGGCAGGGACCAACAAGTACCATATTTTAACGTCTTTTGGTATGACGCGGTCGGGGATCGAACCGCGACCTTCCGCTCTCCGGGCTGACGCTCTAACCAGCACACCACGGAGGCGGTCTCAAATCTGTACAAAGCGAAATACAGAGTAAATAAAAATCAGTTATTATCAAATCAAGTACTGGGACTATGACTATTTATATTTTAAATAAAAACAAAGGAATAAAACAGTTTGTCCTCAAGTTTTACAATAAAAAAATTGTGTGGTTAAAACTAAGTTTAAAGTTCGAGGCGCTGACTAAAACATATTTTGTCTTTGGTTGTTTTTTTCAACCCCTCGACAAACTTCGCTACTGCAGTCAAATATGACATTCACATCGTTAAGCTCCCATTCACTCAGTTATTTCGCTTGTAGTTTATTCCGCTATCACTAACAGTAATTGTACTGCTCCTTAAGGAACACTCTCAAGAGCCTTCATTAAGATCACAAGTACAAGCTAACAAGAATGTGGAACCAATCCGAGTTATCTCCCTGTGTGATTTACCGCAAGGTGTCGCTACACATAAGTGTCTACTTCCGGGAACGTTCATTTTCAACTTAAACGGTAATCTAGTTTGTGTGAGAGAAGCTCTGTGATATAATGGCATGAGAATGGCAGTCGAGAGGAGAGAAGATTAATCAAAAAATATTTCTGGATTCTATCACCGACGCTGAAACACTGTACGACATGATCGGAATTCTACAGATTCCGGCGGATAATATGACTGGAAATATACCGCAATATTTCTTTGATAAGTGCCAAACAATTCGCACAATTTCTAAATTAGCAGGTTTTCCGATATTCGCGACGACGCCTTGTGTTTTTAGTGAAAACTGATATATTTAGGAGTTAAGCTGTCGGGATAGCAGGATGTTCACGCCATCACTGAAAGATAACTGGCGGCTGGTTATAAAAGTAACCATGCATGTTCTTATGTTTTTGTGGAAAATATGAGATTCCAAGGAAACTAACTACAGTGCTAAAGCTGAGCCGTGTTTTCGGTGTTCTTGAATACCAGGATTATGCGTCTTTGTAGAGCCAGGATCAGCTGATTCTTGGATTAGATCCTGAATTCATCCCAATTGTAATTTTTGGTGTGTCAGGTGTTGCCATAAAAAACAGACTCCGTCCTGTGGGTATTTCCAATAGCTATGGCTGTTTCAAGTAATGTTCGGCCCGTGAGGATCCGGGTTAGAATTGGTCTTCAGTAACCCATGTTTTCGTAAGAGGCGACTAACGGGATCGGGTGGTCAGGCTCGCTGACTTAGTTGACACACGTAACCGTATCCTAATTGCGTAGATTGATGTTTATGCTGTTGATCACTGGATTGCCTGGTCCAGACTGGATTATTTACAGACCACCGCCATATAGCTGGAATATTGCTGAGTGCAACAGCAACCAACCAATCACGTAATGTTCAATGCGCCTTTTAACCCTATCCGTGAAGCCAAGAGCAGATTGGCTTTGTTGAACGAAGCTTTGGGTCATGGGTTTGGAGTTGGATGGGGTTGGATAGTTGCGTATTATCAAATAATACGTCTTTTTCCAGAACCATTGTCTGGATACATAATATACTCGCCCCGCAACATTAAGTGAGTGAGTGAGTTTAGTTTTTCGCCGCTTTTAGCAATATTCCAGCTATATCACGGCGGGGGACACTAGAAATGGGCTTCACATATTGTACCCATGTGGGGAATCGAACCCGGGTCTTCGGCGTGACGAACGAACGCTTTAACCACTACGCTACCCCACCGCCCCCGCAACGATAAGACATACCCAGGTTTAGTATTGTCCCCAAACGGACATGGGATTTTGAAAAGTTCATCAAAAGACACGAGTGGAACTCAAAAACTCTGCCAAAAACGTATCATGACGATTTTCAAACATAGTGTCTTAACACTAAAAAACCCAAAGAAAATATGAAAGTAAAAAAGCGATATAAATTAAAAGCACTTCTCCTACTCAGAACATGCATGTATATAGGTTGTCCGCTGTAAAGCAGAAATAAGGCCGTCAACTTATCAGCGAACCAAAACACGAGGCTCTATAGAGAACTTGTCAACTCTACAAATCCCCTGAACCGAGGACATCGCTGCTAGTTCCCTGGGTATGCAGCGTTTGGGAGGAAGCGCAACATGCCGACGGAACCAGCACTGGAAATTGCCAACGTAACGAAGGCGGATCCTAGACCGATTCTGACAACCTTTGCCCTAATAGAAGCTTAAATTCTAAAGGCTTGTTAACTAACAGCCATGACATCTTGCACTTAAAGGTCACATGCAACCAAAAAATCAAACATAATTAAAACACAATTATCACTTATTCATGACATATAATATACATTGCTGGTTATGAAAACACATATAAACAAAATCATAAGCGTACAATCGCAAATCAAAAGTGCAATATTGTGTATTCACATCGTTAAGCTCCCATTCACTCAGTTATTTCGCTTGTAGTTTATCCCGCTATCACTAACAGTAAATGTACTGCTCCTTAAGGAACACTCTCAAGAGCCTTCATTAAGATCACAAGTACAAGCTAACAAGAATGTGGAACCAATCCGAGTTATCTCCCTGTGTGATTTACCGCAAGGTGTCGCTACACATAAGTGTCTACTTCCGGGAACGTTCATTTTCAACTTAAACGGTAATCTAGTTTGTGTGAGAGAAGCTCTGTGATATAATGGCATGAGAATGGCAGTCGAGAGGAGAGAAGATTAATCAAAAAATATTTCTGGATTCTATCACCGACGCTGAAACACTGTACGACATGATCGGAATTCTGCCAGATTCCGGCGGATAATATGACTGGAAATATACCCCAATATTTCTTTGATAAGTGCCAAACAATTCGCACAATTTCTAAATTAGCAGGTTTTCCGATATTCGCGACGACGCCTTGTGTTTTTAGTGAAAACTGATATATTTAGGAGTTAAGCTGTCGGGATAGCAGGATGTTCACGCCATCACTGAAAGATAACTGGCGGCTGGTTATAAAAGTAACCATGCATGTTCTTATGTTTTTGTGGAAAATATGAGATTCCAAGGAAACTAACTACAGTGCTAAAGCTCAGGAAATCACGAGCCGTGTTTTCGGTGTTCTTGAATACCAGGGTTATGTTTCTTTGTCGAGCCAGGATCAGCTGATTCTTGGATTGGATCCTGAATTCATCCCAGTTGTAATTTTTGGTATGTCAGGTTTTGCCACTACAAAACCAGACTCCGTCCTGTGGGTATTTCCAATAGCTATGGCTGTTTCAAGTAATGTTTGGCCTGTGAAGATCCGGGTTAGAATTGGTCTTCAGTAACCCATGTTGTCGTAAGAGGCGACTAACGGGATCGGGTGGTCAGGCTCGCTGACTTAGTTGACACATGTCACCGTATCCCAGTTGCGTAGATAGATGCTCATGTTGTTGATCACTGGATTGTCTGGTCCAGACTGGATTATTTACAGACCACCGCCATATAGCTGGAATATTGCGAATGCAACAAACCAACCAACCAATCACGTAATGTTCAATGCGCCTTTTAACCCTATCCGTGAAGCCAAGAGCAGATTGGTTTTGTTGAACGAAGCTTTGGGTCATGGGTTTGGAGTTGGATGGGATTGGATAGTTGCGTATTCTCAAATAATACGTCTTTTTCCAGAACCATTGTCTGGATACATAATATACTCGCCCCGCAACAATAAGTGAGTGAGTGAGTTTAGTTTTACGCCACTTTTAGCAATATTCCAGCTATATCAAGGCGGGGGACACATTGTACCCATGTGGGGAATCGAACCCGGGTCTTCGGCGTGACGAACGAACGCTTTAACCACTACGCTACCCCACCGCCCCCGCAACGATAAGACATACCCAGGTTTAGTATTGTCCCCAAATGGACATGGGGAACTCAATAACTCAATAACTCTGCCAAAAACGTATCATGACGATTTTCAAACAAAGTGTCTAAACACTAAAATCACCCAAACAAAATATGAAAGTAAAAAGCGATTTAAATTAAAGGCAGAACATGCATGTACATGTAGTAAGGTTGTCCGCTGTAAAGCAGAAATAAGGCCGTCAACTTATCAGCGAACCAAAACACGAGGCTCTATACAGAACTTGTCAACTCTACAAATCCCCTGAACCGAGGACATCGCTGCTAGTTCTCTGGGTATGCAGCGTTTGGGTGGAAGCGCAACATACCGACGGAACCAGCACTGGAAATTGCCAATGTAACGAAGGCGGATCCCAGACCGATTCTGACAACCTTTGCCCTGATAGAAGGTTAAATTCTTAAGGCTTGTTACCTAACAGCCATGACATCTTGCTCTTAACTGTCAATGATTGAAGAATACTAATCACCACTGTAGTTTACTGTCAGTATTGGCAGTATTGGCAGTGAAATTTAAATAGTTTTTATTTATCAATGTTGTCCCGTTAGTGACCGGTCACGATGACCCAAAGGGGCTGGTTGCTTCACCGAGAAACTGCCGCGATATACCCCAAAATTAAAAAAAATTATCCACATCATTAACAGTTATCGTCATATCATACCAAGGAACTGTTTCTCATTAATGTAATTTAGCGGACCCCGCTTCCAGCCCAGCTAATTAACTTTGATACGTGGCAATGAGTGATGGTAGATATTTACCGTTACATGTCTGGAATATGCACCAATTAGACACTTTCAGCTTAGTCTTTAGATCGGAATGAAAAGTTCTCTCGACAAACTGGTGTAATTCAATAGAATTACCCGTTACTAACAAACTCCTAATGATAAGGGCTATTGATTATGCCGTGACAGATTTAATTGATTAACGAGAACCTAGTGGATTCAACATCAATGTCATGTGTGTTCTTATGCATAGTAACTGCCATAATCTTAAGCAATTAGTTTAATTATTTCGAAGTATATGAACCCAAATTTTGAGTAGGTTTCACTTTTAAAAAACCCTATTGCATTGCGTTTATCAATTTTATCCGGTAGCGCTCACGAGCAAATGATCAAATATCAAACATTTATTTGCGTGATATTTTCTGTCGGATAAAATGATGAATTGAATATGATCGGGTGACTAACGAGATCGGGTGGTCAGTCTCGCTCACTTGGTTGACACATGTCATCGTATCCCAATTGCGTAGATCGATGCTCATACTGTTGAACAATGGATTGTCTGGTCCAGACTGTTGCTGAGTGCAGCGTTAACAAGAAACAAACAGACTTCAGCTTCCGTGGCTTGAAATGGCCGCTCGATCGTCATGTCCTTGGTTCCATGCGACCAGCATAGTACCTCTTCTATCTGTCTCACAGTCCCGGAACTACATTATTTTCCCTTCCACCCAGCCCTTTCTGCAATGCTAGGGCCATAAATGAAGCAAGTCTAGATTTCCTCGCTTTCTGAATCTTTCCATCTCACTGGTGCTCAATGTAAAGTTAAAATAATTATTATCTGTTTCTATCACAGTTATAAAAACAGAAACTAAGCGTTAGTCTATATATACTGGACAAAAATAGTTAGGGATATATGTAAATTTTGAAATTATGAATAATGATGTATTTATTCATTGACACATTGATAAAATATCAATCATAAAAATACCAATATCCCTAACTTATTTTGTTCAGTATAGGTACGTATGCCATAGACAGTGGACATGTGGTGATTCGTCACATCTTACACTCTCAATTCAGTATATTGTATATGTCTACATATCTAAAACAAATGTGATAAAATGGCATGCTTTCACTGGGAAAATATCCAAAATGTGTACAGTAACACTATTTCGCTTTATGTTATTACCATTTGTTTACACAGGTTGTCATGTAAACCCCAAGGCGAGCAAGCGACACTGTCACTTTTATGTATGATATTTCATCGTCACACACTGTCACAATTGTAGTCGGATGTCTATAGAACTGTCAAAAACAACACGAAGATCGCACTGAAAAGCTTGCAATAATCCCAGTCTCTTCTGATTTAAGAATGAGCGTGTTTGTTTACAAACAAGAGAAAAGTCAGGTCACGTGATATGCAAATTAGCCTGTGGAAGCGCTGTTATGCTGTGTCTCCACTGCGCAGAAGTGTGAAATGGCTAGAACCCGAGGATGAATTGAACAGATTTGTTCTATTTATGCGCAACCGCGGGGGTGGACACAGGACCCCAGTCCAGTAGAAACCAAATGCCGCCCACTATAATCTTGTATGAGATCTAACAGGACATTGACACTTGACCGGTCAGCACACGTTGAAAAGAAAACGGCGACGCTTTTTGGTTTTTGAAATATGTCTTTGGCCGTCGACCTTGAGTCGAGTTTCAAGTGGGGGAGCTGATCCCATTTCCAGACACATTATCAGTGACACGCGGACTCGACCTCCAACAAACATCCAGAAAGTCACATTACCATGTTATACTACCGGGTACCCATTTGCTGAAGCGAAAAACCAGAATGTCTCAAGTGTGGAGCACCCGAACGCTTTCACCTATTGGGGCGGTGGGGTAGCCTAATGGTTAAATCGTTCGCTCGTTAAGCCGGGTTCGATTCCCAACAAGGGTACAATGTGTGAAGCCCATTTCTGGAGTCCCCCGCCCTTATGATGCTGGAATATTGCTAAAAGCAGCGTAAAACTAAACTCACTCACTCACTGCTGGGACGGTGGGATAGCCTAATGGTAAAAGCATTCGCTCGTCAAGCCGAAGACACGGGTTCAATTCTCCACATGGATGCAATGTGTGAAACATTTCTGGAGTCATCGCCGTTGGTGGAATATTGCTATTTTAAAGCGGCGTAAAACCATACTCACTCACTTTCACCCATTCATATCAACGTCATGTTTGTTGGTTTGTTGTTTAACGCCGCAAGCAGCAATTTCCCAACTATATGACGGCGAGCTGTAAACAATGAAGTCTGGACGACAATCCAGTGATCAATAGCATGAGCATCGATCTCCGTAACCGGGATTCGATGACATGTGTCAACCAAGTCAGCGAACCTGACCAACCGATCCCGTTAGTCGCCTCTTACGATAAGCATGGGCTGCTAAAGACCCGGAACTTCACGGGTTGTGACGTCATGATTACTGTCGTACAAATTATGAACGGCATAAGGCAAGACGTCACATTTGCTTAATAATTACTGTGAAACCAGCAACAGCCAACGAAATACAAAAGAATGCGGTAATACCCAAGGTTATAGATAATACTCTAATCTATGTTTCCCACGCGTTCAGTAAAGGACGTCAAGGACGTAAACACCGAAAGAAAAAACACGCGTCTAGACGTTTTATTACTCAAGAAGAATATGCCAGGAAATATTACCCATATAAAATGTGGTTTGGCTTCCATAAGTACCCCCTATAAGAGACCCTTACTGAAATTTGAAATTTCATTGACGTGAAATTATAACTTTACAATATACTGCAAAGCAGTGTCAATTGCCCGTAACTATTTAGGAGTGGGATTGACCGAATAAACTGCTTGTTGTGAGTTATCTAAGATTAACGTGGTAATAAAAAAGTGAAATACTTCTTTGAAACAAACAGAATAACGTAATTCGACCTTTGGAATAACTACTTTGTAAATAGAAAAAAACCCAAAAACAAACACGAAAGGTAAACAACCCCATTATCAAACACCAGCGTAATTCAATACACTTCATATTCGTTTACAATTTGAAACATATAATCCTATCGTCTTTTTCAAAGCAGATCCGAAGTAACAGGAAAACCATCTGTTGTAGGCTCTGTGGAGGCGTTTAAATCGTATTGACATTTAAACCTGTTGAAGAAAGGTGAAGGTCGTCGACCGGAGAAGACGTCTAGAGCACGTCACCACTCGCCATTTCCGGATCGGCTCGAGAGTTTAGAGCTCCGGTTCTCTCTTCAGAGACTGGAGTAGCGGTAAGAAAATAGCAGTGGCAGTCGATCAGGTGGTATGGAGGCTTTAGAAGCTTGAATACACGCCGAGCTGGAACAGCCTATGGGGTCAAGCCTCCCGTAACTAATGGCCTCGTTTTGCTGCGAGGCCCGGTAATGGAGCGTACAGGGCATAGACTACCTCAGGACGTCGGCCTCCACCCCTCTTCCACCTGAAGTGTCCCCCCTCGTTCCTACCCCTCCATATTTCACCGTGGTCTAACTCTGGCTTCGTCGACGGCGGTGTTAGTCGGCTTTGATGCTGTTTCTCCCCACGTCGTCGTCCATGACGGTGATAAATAGTAAATACCATCGACAGCGTTTACGAGGACGGCGGTAACAGCCCCGTTATCCGAACTCAACACGTTAGGGCGAGTCTCAAAAGTTAAAATATGTATTATGTTAAAAGAACACAGGTGTGTTAAAGCAACAACCTTACAATTTCATTCTGCAGAGACTGACTCCGTGGTCGAGTTGCTGGAGCGTCTGACCGGAGAACGGACGGTCTCATGTTCGAATCCCGGCTGTGTCCGACCAAGTGACATTTAAACATGGTACTTGATATTTACGTCTAAAGTTAGGCTTTAAGCTTTTTTTGTTTGTTGTATAACGCCGCGCTCAGCAACATCCCACCTGTATGGCGGCGGTCTGTAAATAATTGAGTACAGACAATCCAATGATCAACATCAAGAGCGCCGATCTACGCAACTGGGATACGATAACATGTGTCAAGCAAGTCAGCGAGACTGACCACCTGATCCCGTTAGTCGCCTCTTGCGACAAGCATGGGTTACTGAATATCTGTTCCAACCCAGATCTAGATCACGTGCATGTACCTCAGTACTTGTATGTAACTGCCATAGTCTTGAACGCCAAGTTAAACCCATTTCCATCTTGACTCATCAGGTTAAGGAGGTCTTCTATTGACAGTGCGTGACAGCACGTTTATGCTGTAGGTGGATGGGGTGGGGGTGAGCTGTCGGGCAATGGGTCTAAGCAGGGATGGATGGTTTCACGCTGACAACCCACTGTCAAACGTAATGGAAGCTGGGAGAATTCGGTCTTTGGCATTCTGGTAAAACAGTTCAAATGAGCCCTATCCATGCTTGGCACCAACCCGAAAGCTTTTCTCAGTGAGAGGTATCACAGGTTGTGTATAGTTCATTGTCCGTGTCCTCGTCCTACGGAGAAGTAACTGCGTCACGATGTAGTTGGTGACCTCCCGCACTTGCCGATGGATTTGGTAGCGTTATGGCTCTGTAATATCACCACGTGGGATGTGGTGGGTGACCTCACGGCTGCGTAATATAACCGTCTGCGATGGAGTTGCTTACGTTACGGCATGTAGTAGAACCACATGCGATGGAGTTTGTGACGTTCCAGCTCCGTAGCAGCACCAACGGCGATGGAAATGGTGACGTCCCAGCTCCGTAGTAGCACCAGCGGCGATGGAGTTTGTGACTTCCCAGCAGCACCAGCGGCGATGCAAATGGTGGCGTCACTGCTCAAGGCTCCGTAGTAGCACCAGCGGAGATGGAGTTTGTGACGTCCCAGCTCCGTAGCAGAACCAACGGCGATGGAAATGGTGACGTCCCAGCTCCGTAGTAGCACCAGCGACGATGGAGTTTGTGACTTCCCAGCAGCGCAAGCAGCGATGGAAATGGTGGCGTCATTGCCCAAGGCTCCGTAGTAGCACCAGCGGAGATGGAGTTTGTGGCGTCCCAGCTCCGTAGCAGCACCAGCGGCGATGGGGTATGCAACGTCACGGCTGCTTAGTAGCACCAGGAGCGATGTAGTTGGTGACCTCGTGGTTCAGTAGTGGCGCAGCATACGATGTAGTTACTGGCGACCCCGGAGCAGCAGAACGTCCTGACGCAAGATGTGACTGGTTGACTGAACAAATGGTTCATAACGGCACTATCACCGCTTGTAATTCCCATCACGTCTCCAGAAACTCTTTCAACCCCGGTCAGATCTTCCGCAACCGATGCTTGACGTCACAGGCGACGATGCATGTCGTAGGAAATTAGCAAAATCTTTTGATGTTGTTTCTAAACCTATCAGATATATTCAGATGAAAGAGATTTGGGTACTTTGGTTAATTTCAACATGTGAATGTTTTGTATCAATAACAACACTAAAGGTATATACCCGTTACGACTCGGATTAGAAGTGGTCTTCAGCAAAACATGCTCGTCGTAAGAGGCTACCCGGGAAGAACCGCGTTAGAATTTACCTTCAGCAACCCATGCTTGTCGTAAGAGGCGACTATCGGGATCGGATGGTCAGGCTCGCTGACTTGGTTGACACATGTCATCGTATCGCAATTACGTAGATCAATGCTCATGAGGTCAATCATTGGATTATTCAATCCCGGCTCGATTATTCACAGACCTCCGTCGCAAAGCTGAAATATTTCTAACTGTGAATTTGCACAACAAACACACAAACACACAAATCTTTCACATATTCAAACAATCTGTTTTGGACCTGCTAATGTGATAAAGAAGACGAGAAAAACGAGACCGATCTATCAATGGCATATTGCAGCCATATTGACGACCTTGAATACATCGCAGCATCCCCCATTAAGGTCGAATGCAAATCCGATCTACTGAAACATAAAGTTCGGCGTTACTTCAATAAGATGGATGGTTAGGTCGCCTTAAGCGTGGAGTATGTTAACAGATGGGTGATTGTTTTCACATCGAGGTTTACCTAACGTGGAGCCTTGCCCCCGTTCTCAAAGAGGTTTTACGTTGATGCATTGCCGTTGATTGGAACTCACCTCAATATTCCCTTTACGTAAATGTGGAATACCGGCAGCGCCCCTATTGTTACTGAACCCGTGAAGAACTGGGTTAGAATTGGTCTTCAGAAATCTATACGTAAGAGGCGAGGGGACGGGATGGTCAGGCTCGATGACGTCATTGATGACGTCATTGTATCCCATTTGCGAAGAGCTATGCTCATGAATACAATCACTGGACTGTTTGGTCTAGACTGGATTATTTACAGACCACTTTCATATAGCTGGACAATTGAGTGCAGCGTTAAACAATAAATATATGAACCAAACTTTCTGTGATCAGTTTTAGTGGTTGTACGCCGAATTTGGCAACAATCAGTTCCACCAAGACTTGGGACACAAGCAATGGACTTTACATACTGTATCCATGTGGGAATCGAACCCTGACCACCAGGACATACGGGCAAACGCCTTTACCGCCAGGCTACCCTATAGCCTCTCTTGTATCCTGATACTGATACTCCGCTGTGGTTGATAGTCTTTGGATATTAAGTGAGTGAGTGAGTGAGTTTAGTTTTACGCCGCACTCAGCAATATTCCAGCTATATGGCGGCGGTCTGTAATTAATCGAGTCTGGACCAGACAATCCAGTGATCAACAGCATGAGCATCGACCTGCGCAGTTGGGAACCGATGACATGTCAACCAAGTCAGCGAGCCTGACCACCTGATCCAATTAGTCGCCATGTCTCCTCTTACGACAAGCATGGGTTACTCAAGGTTCATTGTAACCCGGACCTTCACGGGTTTGGATATTAAGTGAGTGAGTGAGTATGGTTTTACGCCGCTTTTAGCAATATTCCCTCAATATAACAGCGGGGAACACGGGGTACACGGGTTTGACACGTTCTACCCTGTTGGGTATCGAAGTCAGGTTTTCGAACGCTTTAACCATTAGGCTATCCCACCGCCTCCTTGGGATATCAAGAAGGTTTCTTTGTGTATGTAAAGGTCTGCGTTAATGTTTATCTTTTAACATGGGACCTTCAGGTTTCTGATCCGTACCCGGCAGTTGCTACGATCAGGTCATCTGAACATCCGGGTTACAATTGGTCTTTCCACGAGGAAGAGGCCACTTATGTGATCGTGTGGTCAGGCTAGCCAACTTGATTGATACATGTCATCGTAACCAAACTGCATAGATCGATGCTCATGGTGTCAGTCATGTCAGATTCGGCTGTCCAGACACGGTAACTAAGACACTGACGTATCTCCTGTCAGTAAACATGAGGAATATTCCCGTAGTCGTCGTAACATTACGAAAACAAAATGTGCTTCAGTGTGGTTCAGAGAGAGTGAGTGAGTGAGTTTAGTTTTACGCCGCACTCAGCAATATTCCAGCTATGTGGCGGCGGTCTGTAAATAATCGAGTCTGGACCAGACAATCCAATGATCAACAACATGAGCATCGATCTGCGCAATTGGGAAGTGTGGTTCAGAACATCCGTAGTCCTACATCTGTCTTATCTCTAAGGGAGAAAGGGGCGGTGGGGTATCCTAGCGGTTAAAGCATTCGCTCGTCACGCCGAAGACCCGGGTTTGATTCCCCACATGGGTACAATGTGTGAAACCCATTCCTGGTGTTCTCTGCCGTGATATTGCTGAAACATTGCTAAAAGCGCCGTGAAACCATACTTACTCACTCACTCTAAGGGAGAAATCATTTCCTTTTGTGGGTTGTTGTTGGTTTTGGCGTCGACGTTGGCGTTTTGGTTTTGGCGTTGGCGTTAGTGTTGGTGTTGTTAAATTTCAGCAGTTTTTGTTTGTATAGCCCTGTATCAAAAATGTTTTTCAACATAAACAATAGCTTAATCGTATTTGTAAGTGACATAGAAATAACGAACTGTATTCTTCGGACACTTACAGGCTTGGCAGAATGTGTTTTCATACAATGTGGGGCATATAAATATTTTTTCAGTAAAATAGGGACTTGATTATTCTTTTTTCAGAAACAAACCCCGACCCCACCCGAAAGTCAAGTGGTTGTTCCTTAAAACTGCTTTGTGAAACAGGTTTTGAGGTTTCTGTAGCCGAGTGACAGTCTTGAAAATCGCCTCGCATTTTTCAAAACTTCACAAAGCGTACATTATAATAAAACGTAATCTCCCGCCCATGTCTTCAATTCCGGCATCTTCCCTCATTCGAGGATGCTATAGTCTAGACAGGCAACCTCAGACAATGGATTCTCAGATCTCGTGGAGACAAAAGCATGCACCGAGCTGCACGTATCTGTCTGTCCAAATGCCTGACTCTCGCGAGACTACGCAAGATAAGAAATTATCGCGAGATTATCGCGAGACTTTGCAATTGGTTTCTGTAAACAACACTGATACGACGAAGTGATATAGCTGGTTCCTGCAAAGAAAAGTGCTTTTGATGCTCTAAATTTCAAACCAGAAGCAGTAGGTTTGAGTTACTAATCTTCATAAAGAGGTAAAATGTTTCTGAACTTTCCAGCTTTAAATTAGCTTGCGGAAGATCCTGGAACTCTCTTTCAGTCGGTTATTGCCTCAACAATTTTTGTTGTTGTGTCTTTTTACCAACACGTTTATTTCAGGTAACCCGACATGTCTTTCGAAGAAATCTGAGGTATTCATTCTTTTTCCAGTATTTCACCAACAGATTATTTGTTTTCAAAATAGATGTGTTGTATTAGTTTCTATTGGGATAAATGGTTGAAACTTGGCCATTATCGTGACACAGTTTCCTTCAATACATCACAGGCAATCACCCAACAGCGTTTTATCATTGTTGTAAGCATTATTTGAAATACTGGTCGTGTTGCCGTTTCCAAATTAATGAGATATAAATGCTGAATAAATTTAAGTGTAACTTTCGCAATGCAATTGAAGCTTGAGGTGAGGTGAAATTGGGTTTAACGTCGTGCTTGAGAATATTTCGCTCATATGACGACGTGCATGCGTGTGTATGTATATGTGCGGCTGCTTGTACTAGCCCAGACTGAAGCTGGTTTTATAGTGCAAGCCCACTGAGATACCATACCGCAGTGAAGCATGAATACCCCACTCAGACACATTATACTGACTCCGAGCCTACCAGTCCTTGTTGTACCCATTAATGCCGAGCGCCAGGCAGGGACCAACAAGTACCATATTTTAACGTCTTTTGGTATGACGCGGTCGGGGATCGAACCCCCGACCTTCCGTTGTCCGGGAGGACGCTCTAACCACTACACCACGGAGGCGGGCAATTGAAGCTTGAGGTCGGCAAAGTAGTCCATTAATAGCGAAAGCACATCGAGGTATCTACTGTTCGGAATAAGCGGAGATGAGATATTAGACACAAAAGTCCAGCTCGAGTTATTATATATCTTATTCCATACTGTTAATCGCAGCCGAAACCATCCCCTTAGACTGTCTTCCAGACTCTTGAGAATATATACAGTAGACGTGGAGTCCCAATCACGTGTAGAATGACCTGGCGTGGCATAATAAATAATTATTGTGGGACTCCACGTATTTTACAGTTTTCGTTGAGATAACTTTATTTCAGGACTGAATGTCAATTTGCGCAACCGTTTGCTCTGAGTTCGAATTAGTTCCCAGCAACCTGCACTTGTTCAGAACACATAGTGGATCGGGTGGACAGGGCTTGGTGACTTCACTATATAATTGCATGCCATGGTAACCCCACAGCGTCGGACGCTGTTCATAATATCAATCACTGGCTGGACTCGATTATTTTACGTCTTCGTCATATAGATAGGTGTTATTTGTTTGATTCATTGTTTGCTGTTTAACGCCGCACTCAGCATTATTCCAGCTATATGACGGCGGTCTGTAAATAATCAAGTCTGGACCAGGCAATCCAGTGATCATCAACATAATGAGCATCGATCTATGCAATTGGGAACCGATGACATGTGTCACCCAAGTCAGCGAGTCTGACCACCCGATCCCGTTAGTCACCTCGTACGACAAGCATGGGTTACTGAAGACCAATTCTAACCTGAATGGAGCGTGTTAGGCAACAATAAAACAAACCTAAAACGAGGCTCGCACCAAGCTCTACGGTTGTACGCTTGTACATAATCCTGCATCTAGTTCCTGTCTCGACCCACAGTGTAAAACCACATGTATTAGTCGATTGGTCTGCACTAACATGACTTGCCGTACAATTGAGCCGCACATGTTATTTAATATGCTAATCAGCAGTTTCCGCGCATTGACTAACGTTCGCCTTCATTCACATCCAGATCACTTCCACCCACCAGGGGGCACAACCGGTCACGTGACGTCCTTGTATTGTCCGCCATTAAACTCCGTTCATGTTTTTCTTCCGTTGTAACGGTAGTTTTTAACACATTGACATGCCTTACATTGAGATGTGTTGTTGAAATGTTAACATATTTCCACATTTCCGGGTCTGCCACATATCCGACAATTGTTGAATGGAAAATGTTTTCCAAACTTGTTTTATCGTTTATGTTGATTGAGGTTGCAACAGACAGGAAACTTGTTGTTTTATGCCGCAGTGAGCAATATACAATCTATGTGATGACGGTCTGTGAATGATCAAGTCTGAGCAAGACAAACAAGTGGTATATATTAAAGGTCACAGTCCACAGTCCGTCGTAGTTAATGCATACTGAATTATGGATTTCTATTTTTAATGTAACCGTTTAGATTAAATGACAATGTTAGCATTTGAATGACATATTGTTTTAGACAAGGGGGCACGCGTGACCTAGTCTTCTAATGCGCTGCAATTTACCATAATTCGCAGTGTGGGGACCCTTGTTGAAGAAACCGGTGGTCGTCTCTTCGAAAGCGGGGTCGCCCTGAACAGACTTCTCGGGTTGTCAGCGCAATAGGGCCTGTAAGTAGGTCACGGCACTTCGCGAGAGTCTCAGACCTTAGTACTTCCGGTCAGAAACAACGTTTCTTACCTTTTTTCGATTGGTCTCATGGTTGTCAGCTGACAGTAAGGTACCGACAATCCTTGCAGGAATAACAAATTTCCGAACCCGGATCTTTGGCGTGACGAGCGAAAGCTTTTACCACTGAGCTAAAACACACACCCCACAACCCCCCACACCCCTCCTCCCCGCTCTTTACGACCATGACGTACATGATGATGAAGACGAAGAGGAAGAAGAAGAAGAAGAGGAGGAGGAAGAAGAAGAAGATGATGATAATAATGATGATCATCATTTGGGTCTTATTTTACAAAACAGCAATACATTTCACTTGGGAACTTGATAAAGACGTTTTTTGGACGCCCATCTGATTACTGCTCCAAGACAAAGAAACATCAAACCTCTTCAAATACCGCTTTGAGACATCACTCCAGCCTAATAGTGTCTGTTACAGCAAATCACTTAAGCTAGGGACCGGCATGTCTGCCAACAACAGCATTAAAGCACACACTCCTGCTGTGTGTAAATCACCACCGATATAAATCAAGCAAATGAACTAACTTATCAGAAGCCGGCTCGTCTAATGCAGCCATCTTATCAACAGTAGGGATGAAAGTGACCGACAATTACTCCAATCAAACAGGAGATCCGACACGATGCCAAGATCCCCCAATTAAGCCGGCCAGACTACAGGATTGTCCCAGGATGTGGAACATCCGTCTCGTTCTGGTTCAGGGGTTCTGGAGATGCTGTGCGATTCAACAATCCCTGCTTGGACGGCCGAGATCTGGCGGGAAAGACCACGCGGACGTCACATTTACAGCGTTAACGCCAGAGTCTGGCACATGTCTGGATTGACGTTATGAATCAAAATTGACCGAGTTTAGTTTTACCCCGATTTTAGCGATATTCCAATAATATCACGGTGACGGACACCAGAAATCACATATTGCACCCATGTGGTGGATCGAATCCGTGACGAGCGAATGCTTTAACCACTAGGCTACCCCACCGCCCTTGTCGTGTGTCGTTTGTCGTGATTTTCACATTGTGCGTCTCTGGCAGACCTGTCGTACAAAAACACATTGCGTAATGTGCGCGATTAGTGGACTTGGGTACGGATGAAATAGGTCTCAATACATCATTTCCAGTGACTTTTCTGAGAAGAGAATTTGGTTGAAGTCCCCGGCCGGAAAGGGCAGCCCTTGGACCCCGGCATGTTCAAGTGTCTTCTCTCTTGGAGTTGGAAGCTCTGCAAGGGTTACTGGCATACCGAACAACAATTCGGGCAAACCGAGATTCAAACTCACAATCAACACGTGCGTGCCCGAATCCTGGCGTACCCAAGTAACGCAACTCTTCACCACTAATCGCGCACATTACACAATGTGTTTTTGTACGACAGGTCTGCCAGAGACGCACAATTTGAAACGTAAACAGTTCTGGCAAGAACGACGGCCTTATTCGTGTCTCTCTTAGACTAACACCCGTGAAGATCCGGGTTAGAATTGATCTTTAGTAACCCATGCTTGTCGTAAGAGGCGACTAACGGGATCGGGTGGTCAGGCTCGCTGACTGGGTTGACACATGTCATCGTATCCCAATTGTGTAGATCGATGCTCATGCTGTTGATCCCTGGATTGTCTGGTCCAGACTCGATTATTTACAGACCGCCGCCATATAGCTGGAATATTGCTGAGTGCAGCGTAAAACTCGACTCACTCGCTCACTCACTCTTAGACTAACGCTTAATCTCAGAATATATATAATCTTGATAGCAACAAATACACGCATTTAAATTGAAAAGGAGCCCAAGTGAGATGGGGGATTCGAAACCTGAGGAAAGAAAGACTTCATTCAAGGCTCCAGCATTGCAGGGTGGGCAAGGCAATAGGGAAAATATAATTGTTCAGAGGCTGCGAGTCTGACTATGTCTCTCTTTGACATGTTGTTCCTAAATATGGTGTGAACGTTTTCACTCTGGTAATTGATCACAACAACACTCGACACAAATCGGCCGTAGACAAAGGATTGTTGAATTAATTGCCTCCTTCCTTCAGCTGTAATCGGCATATAGAATGTGGGCACGTCAAGTGTGTGTTCTTTTTTTCAATGGTGATGCTGATGACTTTTGCCCTCTTCAGATGCGGAAGTGGCAACTGTTTTTCATGCTTTTCGTCCCTTCTCTCATTCACCCTTTCCCGCATTATATTCAAGGATGATGGACAGCTTAGTTGTATAGAAGTAAGTAATAATATTTCTTTATAAAACTGACCGCCTCCGTGGTGTAGTGGTTAGAGCGTCCTCCCGGAGAGCGGAAGGTCGCGGGTTCGATCCCCGACCGCGTCATACCAAAAGACGTTAAGATATGGTACTTGTTGGTCCCTGCCTGGCGCTCGGCATTAATGGGTACAAGAAGGACTGGTAGGCTCGGAGTCAGTATACTGTGTCTGAGTGGGGTATTCATGCTTCACTGCGGTATGGTATCTCAGTGGGCTAGCACTATAAAACCAGCTTCAGTCTGGGCTAGTACAAGCAGCCACACATACACATACACTCATATTAGCGAAATATTCTCTCGTGTAACATCAATGCTATGGAAAAGCCCAAAACGTACTTTGAAATACACAACCTGATAACTGGAATGTTGCTAACAAACTAAG
This sequence comes from Haliotis rubra, assembly GCF_003918875.1. Lineage (NCBI taxonomy): Eukaryota > Metazoa > Mollusca > Gastropoda > Lepetellida > Haliotidae > Haliotis > Haliotis rubra. Next base: position 661,770 of record NW_025767133.1, on the reverse strand, counting down.
GGTCATAATCTGGAATCAATTCCACAATCATCGGATTACGGCACAACTAAGGGACGCAACTATGTATATACTTCCCTGATGATCTGGAAATCACAATAATTGTGCATCAGTGCAACCCAACATCGATCATTTTGTAGTGCATCTGCAGCCTGAAATATTGATAGGTTACGTTTTAAAGGGGCGGTGGGGTAGCCTAGTGGTTAAAGCGTTCGCTCGTCACGTTCGATTCCCCAAATTGGTACATTGTGTGCCGTCCATCCCTGATCTACAAGCGCACATCACTGATCTACATATCAGAGTGAGTGAGTATGGTTTTACGTCGCTTCTAGCAATATAATACAGAGGTACAAATAAGCTGCGTATCTGCGTAAATTACGCAAACATTTATGTGAAAACTCAATTCCTTTCAAGTCTACTGCGTACAAGTTCGCTTGATATTTTGTAAATACTTAATAAATTTGATCTAACATGCGTACACACAAAGATATCAAATCTTAACTTGCGTACTGTAACAGTCAGCAAACCTAGTAGAATTTGAAGTAAGCAGACTCATGGGCTACATATGGACTGACTGACTGAATTTGGTTTTACGCCGCTTTTAGTAATAGTCCAGCAACACCACGGCGGGGGACACCAGAAATGGGTTTGACATGTTCTACCCATGTGGGGAATCGAACCCGGGTCTTCAGCTTGATGAGCGAACGCTTTAACCACTAGGCTACCCCGCCATCCTCCTACATATCAGACAATGGCACCATCGCTGGTCACGTTCTACGTACATGTCACGCTGCATGAACGGTATCGCTATAAGGTTCCTCATATAACTCTGCCGATCAGATGAAGCCGGGCAAAGGATGCGATGACTTCATGTTGAGAAGCAGCATCATGGGCGTGGAGATGAAGAGCTGCATGCATGATGGAAGGAGAAGAGGACGAAACGGGGTACTGGAGCTGAAATCTGAGTCATCCTGACATCCTGAGTCATGTCCTGACAAATGGCCAGTCATTCATTACAGGAGAGGTTGTATTACAGGAGTGTCCTTAAAGATTCATAATGACTCTGACTTCCGCTACAAGTCTACAATGCATCGCTCGAATGGAACAACGTACCATACGCCGTCGACCCGAGAAGATCCGGATTAGAGTTTGTCTTCAGCAACCCATGCTTGGTTACAAGGTTATGGAGGCGACTAACGGGATCGGGTGGTCAGGCTCGCTGACACCAGTCATTGTATCCCAACTGCGTTGATCGGTGCTCATGATGTTGATCACTGGATTGTCTAGACTAGACTTATGATTTATCTACAGCCGCGATATTGCAGGAACAACAAACAAATAATATGTTAACCATACCCTTTGAGGTCCCAATCACTGTGAGCTTTTCTATATTTTTCTGTTTGTTGTTTGCCGTCCTAAGCACGTTTCTTGTGATATCACGGCAATCTGTAAATGATCGAGTCTGGAACCACACAAACCAGTGATTAATACACCACACAGCATCGATCTACACACGATGGACCACGATGACATGTGTCAACCAAGACATCCAATCTAACTACCCATTCCAGTTTATCGCCTTATTAGTCCTTTTCATTTCAAACATTCAAATAACAAATTAAAACATGTTATTTAAGAAAAGAAAGCAGCTGTTTAATATCCAATCTATAACCAATATAACTAGATGCATAGCGTTTCTGAATTTAGGTTCAGATGCGGGATGCTGTCCATCTTATTCATCATTATATGGGACCCGTGAAGATCCTGGGGTAGAATAGGTCTTCAGCAACCCATGCTTGCCACAAAAAGCGACTATGCTTGTCGTAAGAGGCGACTAACGGGATCGGCTGGTCAGGCTCGCTGACTTGGTTGACACTTATCATCGGTTCCCACTTGCGCAGATCGATGCTCATGCTGTTGATCCCTGGATTGTCTGGTCCAAACTCGATTATTTACAGACCGCCGCCATATAGCTGAGATAATTGCTGAGTGCGGCGTAAAACTAAACTCACTCACTCACTCACTCTCACGGTATGTGTCTGGAGCACAAAGACAACATGCGTCTTTGTTATTTTCCCCTTAAAGACCGAGTAGTCCCAGCAAATCATTAAAGGGCCACTGTCTTCGCAAACACACGTCAGAATGTGTATCATGGTAGTTGACGATAGGCTATTTCTGTAACGACAGCCTCGGTTCCACACACCTAACTAAAACGACCTGGTCTGATTATAAAGGGATTATGTAAAAAGTGTTTTTATTTATTAAAACAGAAATGATTTGAATACCAACTGAGGTTTTTAAAAGTCTTTTTGACGCCATCATCTCACCTCACCTTTTAATATTTTGAAACGAATTCATCATGTCGTCCACCGGGTTCCGACTTTGGTACATGCCATCCCATTGTGTGCCCAGAAAACTGTCGAAAGATGTGCAAAGTTACATAATATACACTTTTATAGATGTGCAAAGTATCAAAGAATTAATGAAACATGCAAAAAATACCTCAACTAAACGTTAAGGAAAAACGTTAAAACTATAAACATAATACTTTTAAAAATCTTTTAATTGTTCAGTCTAATGTTGGAATTTAAACAGTTCATAGTTACTGCGACAGGTTCCACAATTACAAGCAAGTTTGAATTTCATTGAGACAAGAGACCGCCTCAACCCATGGTGACTGGTACAGGGTTCTAACGAGCGAGTCATTTTCCTTCCATGGAGGAAAACACAGCTCCTAGCCACTCAAAGTCACAACATGCTTTGACAAAAAGGGCGAAACTTTGAAGAACTCTTGGTGTAATTGCTGCCCTTCAACAAGTCTGAGAATGCGTTGAGAGGTTGTGGTAGATGCATGTCTGTTTCCCAGACCCTGGATAAGACATTCATAACTACCTCCATCTCAGGTCCAAAATGATTTGGCAAGAGTTCCCTGTTCCTGAATTAAGCATTATACTGGGCTCCATTTGGAGTTTTGTTTCATATTTTGCCTATACATATAGATATTTTTGTTAAAATAAATTTGTTTATGTGGCTTAATGTTAGTCTAGATTGCATCAGTATTTTCATAAAATATAAATCTTTGTTGGGATAGCTGAATGTCATGTAGGATATATATTGTGTTTTGTACGATTCCTAATTTCAGAGATTTGTTATTCGCCTTGAAACAGTGAAATATTATACAACTGCTATTTAATAACTACATATAAGCGGGGGCGGTGCGGTAGCCTAATGGTTAAAGCGCTGGCTCGTCACGCCGAAGACCCCGGGTTCGATTCCCCACATGGGTACAATGTGTGAAGCCCATTTCTGGTGTCCCCCGCCGTGATGTTGCTGGAATATTGCTAAAAGCGGCGTAAAACTAAACTCAGTCAGTCAGTCAGTCAGACATATAAGCGTTGATTCACTATTCGGAATGAAGAGAGTCTGGATTATGCAACTTTGTCGCAAGAAATGACTTACATGAACCTACTCAGGCAATTTGACTTTGCGGACTGTTTCATTTTCCGTTGATTTCTTGAACTGGTGCTCATGGCTTCCACCATTGGTTTGTTTAATTACTGCTGACAGCGGGCTACAATTACTCACTTACTGGTCACTGGGAGCTCCATGGTTACACTGGGGTTTGAGTGAGTGAGTTTAGTTTTACGCCGCACTCAGCAATATTCCAGCTACATGGCGGCGGTCTGTAAATAGTCGAGTCTGGACCAGACAATCCACTGATCAACAGCATGAGCATCGATCTGCGCAATTGGGAACCGATGACATGTGTCAACCAAGTCAGCGAGCCTGACCATCCGATCCCGTTAGTCCCTTTTTTACGACAAGCATAGTCGCCTTTTATGACAAGAATGGGTTGCTGACGACCTATTCTACCCAGGATCTTCACGGGTCAAATTTGGTTACACTGGGCAGTGGGGTAGCCTAGTTGTTAAAGCGTTCGCCGAAGACACAGGTTCGATGCCCACATGGGTACGATATGTGAAGTCCATATCTGGTGTCACCCGCTGTGATATTGCTGGAATATTTCTAAATTTGGCGTACAACTCACCACCCAACCCACTCACTTACTCACTGGTTACACATTGGTGTCGAGTTCTGTATCAGATGACATCATTATCATGACTTTGTTCACCTCTATCCGATAAGTCGGCCATGTTTGGTAGGAATCCATATTGCATGTTGATAGTTCCACTACTTAAAGTGACTTAAACGTACCCTCAGCAATGTAGCTGCACTGGTTCCCTCAAATAAACAGAAACAAACACGTTTTTTTCAAAATCTGTTGTCATGTACCAACTATACGCTGAGGGATTGTTGGTATGAATTTTATAGCAATACAGGGGCAGTGGGGTAGCCTTGTGGTTAAAGTGTTCGCTGGTCACGCCGAAGACCCGGGTTCGATCCCCCACATGGGTACAATGTGTGAAGCCTATTTCTTGTGTCCCCCGCCGTGTTATTGGTGGAATATTGCTGAAAGCGGCGTAAAACAAAACTCACTCATTCACTATAACGATAAAGCCACGTAATATCAATTCTTCACTGCTGCCAGAATCCTAATGTAGGTAACGGAAAAAGCCGAGTGAATCCGAACTCATTGTTCTCTTACGCGTGAAACTTTTCCCTCCAGCTTATCACAAGCGTATCGTAACGGTGACGGCTGCAACGTCACTCGCGGCGTCGACAACTCCAGGGAGGGGTGAAACGCTCAATTTGCAGCGCCGGCCATGTTTAGTTTCCTCATCAACGATAACACTAACCCTAGCGCGTACACCCAGTCCCCGATAAACCTCACCTTGTACAGAGATTCCCCACCCCCATTTGATTACACCGACCCCGCCACAGTGAGGGATCGGCAGGTGTTATCTAGCGGTTATGGGGGACGACCTTGGGTGCCAGTCTTCAGACAACAAGCTCCGTACCCAGACGCTCCCATCACTGCTCCTTTGTTCACCTCAAACTAAATTATGTTCAACTCTCAGTCATGGGTTTAACACCAACGTCTTTCCTGACTGGCCTCAGGGGCGGCGGGGTAGCCTAATGGTTAAAGCGTTCGCTCGTCACGCCGAAGACCAGGGTTCGATTTCCCACATGGGTAGAATGTGTTAGATCCATTTCCGGTGTAACCCGACGTGATGTTGCTCGAATATTCCTGAAAGCGGCGTAAAACTAAACTCACTCACACACTCACTCCTGACTTCCATCAATGCTATCTCCTTACAATTCGTCTTGTTCTTGAACAGCATTGTCTCATTCAGTCATGGTACATGTGAATCTGCCAAAGCCTTAGAATAGATCAACATTAGTGAGTGAGTTTAGTTTTATGCCGCACTCAGCAATATTCCAGCTATATGGCGGCGGTCTGTAAATAATCGAGTCTGAACCAGACAATCCAGGTATCAACAACATGAGCATCAATCTGCGCAATTGGGAACCGATGACATGTGTCAACCAAGTCGGCGAGCCTGACCACCCGATCCCGTTAGTCGCCTCTTACGACAAGCATGGGCTACTGAAGATCAATATTCTAACCCGGATCTTCACGGGTCAGATCAACATTAAGTCCTAAAATGTTCTCTATTTAAAAATTCATATCTACAACAACAACAACAACAACAACAACAACAACAACAACAAATCCAAATGGAGCCACGAATAATGCTTAAGTTCAAAGGTGAGGCAATCAGGACTTGCTAAATAATTCATTCCTTTCATAATTCATTCTCAAGGGTATGGGAGACAAAAAACTTCACATTTATTTTATGAATCCATCCGAGTGAAGACTCAATCGTTTTAAACACTAAAATGTGAGGCATTTGTTTTGGCGTTCCAAACATTAACATGAGAGTGTACCGTGGTAATGACTGTCAGGAATCTGGAATTTTCTGAAAGAAATATGAACAAAAATACGTGAGATAACGAAACCAATTAGAAACATAGTAACATCAAGTGCACTAGATATTCGTAATTAATTTTTTGCGACTGTGTGATGACGTCAGTAAAACCGTTGTTGACGTCAATTGACACTGTAAACTTTTCAACACAGTTTCCATTAACTACAACTTATGAACTTTTTCATAAAAAATACTTAAAAACGGTGATCCTATTCATGTGCTTCCAAGTTATTACGTAACTCGTTCAGAATTCAATTATTATATCTTTTCACTTAGAAAATATATCATGTCTGACACTCGTTTCGTAAAATCATTATACCAACCATTCATGTTACAGTTTGCATGTCTGTTCTCATATCTGCAGATTGTCTGATGAAGGGCTTGCAACTTTTCCATCCATCAGCGTTATACATAAATAACGGTTATATTAACTTGTAATTGCATTGTGTCAAAAGTTACACTAACAGCATAACGTGTTCATCAAAGCCAGATTCAGCAGTTGCCCACTCGTTCACCTGGATACGTGTGTATGATGTTGACCTTGACCGAGGCGGTGCTGAATGCTGCATCCTGCTTAATTAATATCTGGAAATGTCAAACAGCATTGAGGTGCATCATACACGACCTTTAATACCTCGGACGTTACCATTACCCTTGCCGTTATTTGAAGGTCGTTCTCCAAGCCTTTGTTTCATCACTTCTGTACGAAAGCTGGAACTCATTGGGCTGACCGCTGAATTGAGATTCGAGGGTCAATCTGACCCGCGTCTTTTGTTTACTATGTCCGGATTCATTCAGATTGTTTCGGTCTATTTCGGGATACCTCGGGCAGCAATGGTGCGGTGACTCTGTTCACTGTAAAAGTCTACCCGCGAAGATCCGGGATAGAATTGGTCTTTGCAACCCATGCTTGTCGTAAGAGGCGACTAAAGGGATCGGGTGGTCAGGCTCGCTGACTTGGTTGACACATGTCATCGTAAATAATCGAGTCTGGACGAGATAATCCAGTGATCAACAGCATGAACACCAATCTACGCAATTGGGATACGATGACATGTGTCAACCATGTCAGCGAGCCTGTCCACCCGATCCCGTTAGTCGCCTCTTACGACAAGCATGGACAGCTGAAGATCACTTCTAACCCGGATCTTCACGGGTCACGTGTTCTTGTCACCAGGTTGGAGTGTGTAATATAAGTCACATGCACGAAACTACTTCATGAATTAAGATTCCTGCTATTGGTACCAAGGTCATTTTGGACCCGGTCGAGCAAAGGATCCGTAACGGATGTGCAATCGCAAAGGCGGAATGTAGCTTACATGAGACGCAAGATACTTCGAGCATCTGCATTGTGTTCACACAACTTTTGACGCCGAAGATCCGGGTTCGATTCCCCACATGGGTGTGAAGCCCATTTCTGGGCCCCAGCCGTGATATTGCTGAAACATTGCTAACAGCGGCGTAAAACTAAACTCACTCACTCACTTGTGGAGGTAACTCCTTGTCCTGTCGTCGACTCTCTGATGTTTGAAAATATGGATTTTCAGGTCGGTTTTAACTCATACACTCTATAAATATTGGGCAGATCCAAAACTTATGATCTCGCGTTCCAGATGAGTTTCGCCCCGATTGTGTTTCTAGGTTGTCAGCACCATTTCCCTGCTGGGTGGTTTCACTAAAACGGTAAAGGTTTCAAACCCGCATCACTGCGGGCTTTCTTACATTTAAAGCTGAAACGTGATATAACTGGAATACCGTTGAAAGAGGAGTTAACCACTTGTCGCTCACTCTCTTTCAAGGTGGTCGGGTGTGACGGATTACAACACTATATATAAACTGATTTAGTGCGCGATATTCCCAAAACAAATCACTTTACTAAACGAAATCTGTCTATTCTGAGAACATGTATTTACCAAACACCTGTATCCTCAAGTATGAGGTGTGGAAAGAGGGAGTGAGTGAGTTTAGTTTTACGCCGCACTCGGCAATATTCCAGCTATATGGCGGCGGTCTGTAAATAATCGAGTCTGAACCAGACAATCCAGTAATCAACAGCATGCGCATCGATCTGCGCGATGGGGAACCGATGATATTCATGTCAATCAGGGTCCAGGAGGGTAGTGGTTAAAGCGTACGCTCGTCACGCCGAGGATCCAGGTTCGATTCCCCAAATCGGTACAACATGTGAAGCCCATTTCTTGTGTACACCCTTTGATATTGCTGGAATTACGCTGTGATGTAAAACCTTAATCACTCACTCATGTACATTAGAAACTGTCATATCACAGTTCTTATTAAAAGAAAGGAGAAAAGGTTTGCTTATATTATTATTTTACTTTATATTATAGGATGTTTATAGCGCACATATCCACGCAACTAATACAAGCAGCTGCACAATACAAGGCGCTGGTATGAGCGAAATATTTCAACCTCGATCACTGGATGTCAGTCTCAACGGCACATCATAATATTAATCTCAACTTATAGGGGTTTATATACACCTCTTGCAGCCACTCAAGGCGCACCGAGTTATTGCGGCTTTCCCATCCGTATGAGGTGCCCATTCACAGCTGGGTGGACTGGGACAAATAGTCACAGTACATACAAGGATGCACGGTTGCACGATCATTATTATTAGTCTTACACGTTATAAATATAAACTTACATTCTTAATACCGGCAAGTTTTGAACATAATTTGGGAAGATTCAATTTTTCACCACCAATACCAAGGGCGGTAGGGTAGTCTAGTGGTTAAAGCGTTCGCTCGTCACGCCGAAGACCCGGTTCGATTCCCAACAATGTGTGACGCCCATTTATGATGTTCCTTGTCGAGATGCTCATTGCTGGAATATTGCTAAAAGCGACATAAAACCGTAGTCACTCACTCACTCAACAATACCAGCTTGCCGAGACTTTTTTTTTTCGAAAAAAATCGTTGTTTTTTTTGAAATTGTACACATGACCGTACGCAGACGAAAGCATGCCATTACATGTCTAGCAAATAAAGAACAGAGGGTAATATAAAAGAAATAGGACAATATTGGACCATGTGTGGCGAGCATGCTACACATACCGCCGCAGGTATTACTGGTATCTTGTTTACCTCCCCTGCTAATCAATTTCACCGCCCTCAGATCAGCTGCTCACGTGACCTGACCCCAGGCAAGTGGATATGCACGTGGATCTCGCAAAAATGCGTACACAAACACTAACGTTTTGTTTCGTTTGGGTAGGAAGGAGAGGGCAGGACTCACCTTGAATGACAACAAAAACAAGTGCATCTGATAATATGTTTTCACTGTGTTTTCAAATGTCCTCCCTTCTCATCTTTGTTCGTTTGTAAATACCTGCCTGATTTTCCCCGTGAGGTATAATACCGGTACATTCTTTCGAATCACCGTAAGCGCCATCTGGCGTCTGTAACCGGCACTACACTCAACACAATGTGTTGAAACAGGCATTCACCCCGGCTGCTCAACTGCGCCGTTAGGTGGCGCTAATACCAGGCGTCCATAACACAGCGCTTTGGAGGAGCTTGTCGTTTTCACAAGGGTTGGGACTTCCTCTGACGTCATTGTCCAGGTTCTTCATTGAACTTTCACATCGATGACGTCATGATGACGTCACTCATCGGACGCCAAGCCGTCTTCATTATGATAAGATCTTAGAACAGCGAGGTCAGATAGGTAACATTTGTGGGAGTGAAATATATTGGTGTGTCGTTATTTGCAACATGAAGGGAAAGGGTTGTGGCGTGATGGCACGTGGCATTTAGCACAAGCCGGCAACACAAGCGGACATTGATAAACCCGCCAACAATATTTAGATAGGGATACAGAGGACGGATCCGTGACTGCAGATGTGTCTGTGTTCGCGCGAAGTGTTTTCTATCGCGTAACACTCTGATTCACCACGGTAGTCTGAAGCAGATTGGTGGAAACGAAAGCGGCATTTGGAAAAACAGCCGGAATGGGTTAACGCCGCACTCAGCAATATTCCAGCTATGTGGTGGTAGTCTGTATATAATCGATTTGGACCAGACAATCCAGTGATCAACAGCATGAGCAGTTTGTCGCCTCTTACGAAAAGCATGGGCTGCTGAAAACCAATTCTAACCCGGATCTTCACGGTTGGAAGGGTAAGCACACACGCAGTGATGACTTGAGCAACATGTCCCTGCCACAGACTAATTTGCATATCATGTGACCGAACGTTTACAGACTACACAGGACCCTTGTAGGCCATTCGGTGAAGTCTACATATTGCTTTACGTAATATCATAGATAGGCTGCTACAACTGAGACAATGAAGTGCATGGCAAGATAGATTTACATTTTAAAATGTCCATATCGCTTGGCCTCCTTTGGAACTTCGATGACATCACGAACAGCCGAACAACCAACGTAAACAAAGAATAACTACGCAAATCGAAATAGTTCTTCACTTTTTAGGATATTTTATCTGTGGAAGCTAACCATTCTGTCACGTATGTTTATCCAGATGTAAGACTTGTATATAAAACAGATGAAAAACATCTGAGGACTCAGGTATCTAAAATGGATTGTGTAAGATGTGACGAATCGTCACATGACGGCTTCCTGTTGCAGAGGTGTTATGCCGGCCGCATGGAACTCTGGGTAGGAGAGTGGGCTTACTAATGCCGGAAACCGGTGCCAACGAAGCATACACACGACAATGGAATTACAGTCAACCTTTTTCCATGCAATGGTTGGTCCATTACCCACACTGCTTTGCGAAACTAAAGAGATCCAGTAGTAGTTAGTTGTATTGATAACACGTGGCGGTGATCAGCGGTGAGTGATGGGATGGTGATGGGACGGTTTATTAACTACCGTTATGTCTACTTGGGGTAGAGCTCTAAAGGACGACAAACGAAACGGCCATTTTTACCCAATGGTAATGAAACATTTAAAAGTTCTTTGAAAAATTGTGTAAATGTTATCAAACATGTTGAAATAGGCGACAACAAGCCTCTTTGATTCCGTAAACTGAGGTACAAAAGAGATTAGACACCTGGTGATTTGATCACTTTCCGAAAAACAACTTCATATTTTGAAACATTTTTTATCGTGATATAGTCAGAAATATACAATCGACTCTGCTTATAACAGAGATTAATAATGGATGTGAAAAAGATGATGGTCGTGAGAAAATGAATAAAATTAACTCTAATATGAAACCCTGAGAGTGTATGCGAATTTCAAGGGGAACTATTACCTTGAGCTAGGTTATGACGTCGTTATCTGACTTGCTCATGTTCATATGTTAGACAAACGATTCCTGAAGATATATTAAAATTAGCCTTTTTCGGTAAATTTTTAGCATAATCTGACCTTTAGTGTTTTTGTTTGTTGTTTAAAGCCACACTCAGCAATATTCCTTCTGTATGATGACGTTCTGTAAATAATCAGGTCTTCACCAGTTAATCCTAAATTGGCATCATAACATCGATCCATGCAATTGGGATACGATGACATGTGTCAATCAAGCCAGCGAGCCTGACCACCCGACCCCGTTAGTTACGACAAGCATGGGTTGCTGAAGATCAATTCTAACCCGGATCTTCACGGGATATACCGAATAAAATTCCGAATAAAAGCCCATGTTTCCGAATATAAGCCCGGGCTTCTATCTGGTGTCAAAGTTCCCTTGTCAAAAACCCTATTTTCCGTATAGAAGCCCTGGGCTTGCTTTCGGAAAACCCAGGTAAGAATCTTCTGACCTCCTTTTGTGCTACCTACCCATGTAGACTTACCCGAGGATGGAATACATCCATGGAGTTGTTATTCAGAAGACTCGGGGCAAAGCTACGTTTAATGGTAGTTATGTTATTTCCCTGACAAGTCCGTCTCACGGTCCGGAACCACATCATTTTCCCTTCCGCCTAGCCCTTTCTGCAGTTCTAAAGTACTAAATGATGCAAGTCTAGATTTCCTCAGGTTCTGAATCTCCCATCTCACAGTGGGCTCCATTTCAATTTAAAAGGAAAAGTTTATTTCCATCAAATTTTAGATATTCAGAGACTAAGCGTTAGTCTGTCTAAGACATTTCCACTGTGGTATTGTGGTGACAAATCTAGAAACATGACCAGGGGAATCTGAGATTCGAACCTTCCATCACAGGTTCCTGCAATCCTAAGGGAGGTAACTCTACATACCGAAAAGGCCGTTAGGCGACTGGGCCACTCGCGCCTCTTGTTAGCCAGTAATCATTTCAATCCGTTTGTACGTTGGTGAGATGGTACCGGTGAGATGGCCTCGTTCTATAAACCTACTACAGGGCTGGCGAAGCTTCTTCTGTGGGTAGTGGGTTGATGTGATTGTTGCAGGCCGCGAGTGCATTAGATGATGGAGGCTGCTTTGATATTGCTGCCAACTATCAGAGAATATAAGATAGATGCTCCGATAGTCTTAGCTGTTTGATTGTAGTAATAAGAAACAGAGACGGAACATACTGAAAGATAATGAGATTATATGACGAGAGTACAATGACAGATCCACATGGCCTACTTTGGCATTGGCATCCGCTCGTCCAGAATTTAAAGGTGCTAACCAGATATAATTCCCATATTTTTGCTTTTGGTTTGTAAACACCTAAGTATTTTTCTTTGTAATAGAGAAGTCAATTAATTAATTTTACGAAATGCTAGAAAAAATAAATAAAAAAATAAAAAATAATGAGATTGTTCGTTTGATATGTTTTATGTTCTAAGAGATATGTAATAATGAACTGTTTCCTCATGTTCAATTCCAGTGGTGTGTAATAATCTATGTAGCAGATAATGCGTTGATGTTGGAGGAAATACCGAATGCAAATATTAGACGTGTTCAGCTTGCGCTTAGGACAATAAATGTTGTGGTCAGAGAATCACCTATTCTACACTTGCACAAGTCTCTTAGGTAACAAATAATAGTTTGAATGCTAATTTCTAAAAAAAAAATAATACATAACAGACTGGGGAAATTGTACTGTCCGCTTATCTAGACTTGCCTCTTCGAAGGATAGAATTACTATGCACCCATGGCCTCAGCATTCAGTATGGCCTTGGAGCAAGGCTACACCTCCCCCCACCCCTCCCAGTAGTGTTGCGAGTATATAATGTGTATAGGGGTGACTATTGAAGAGGAAACAACTATTGCGATATCGATAGTCTTTTGCAACATGCTATTGCGATAACGATAGTCTATTGCGACCAACTATTGCAATAATGTTTTCTCTCCTTAAATTGTCTGATTTGAAGTCATTTACCAAATGAATGTATAGTTTATATGAAAAAAACCAAGTTAAAGTAGTTTCAGTCCCTCTTAATAACTGACAAGAAACTTGAAACCAAGATCAAGTAAATAGTTAAAACATAAACTAAATGAAGATGCACGTCTGCACCCAAACAATGAAAAAGACAAAACAACAGAAAAAATTAATGAAAATAAAGTCAATTACTAAACTATCGATAGGTACACATGCAATCGATGCATCGATAGTTTTTCGTTTCTACCATCGATTAATTGCTATCGGAGACTCGATGCATCTTTACAGCCCTAATAGGTATAGTGTGTAACCATTCAACTTGATTTGTCGTAAATGATACTTCTGTTGTATTTAGAAACCATGAAAACAGCCACTGAAGACGGAACCAAATTGATGAAATGGCCACGAGAATTGCAATTCGCTTTGCCCCGAACACGAGTGATCACGATTGTATAAGTGACCTGTTTTCTCCAAGAATGCATGCTTCTCGGCAGGTCACAATGATTTGTATTTTCGTTCATCAAACCAGTGACCAGGAACAACGACAATCAGAGGCCAAGAGGCGGATCAAGGATTTCAACAACGCATGTCTGTGAGTGCGTGTGCACAAGGACACACCGTCCACCAAAACATCCCCTCCCCTTCTGGATGCAGCACTGCCATTGGAAGGTTGCAGCTGTTTAGTTATTAATCCACATAATATAACGGGAAGAGGTTGATTAATATGAGTTACCCAGACAGATGGACGGACAACATATATGTAGACAGGCATAAAAGATTCTTACGTACAGACAGACAGACAACGGACAACGTACATACATACATACAGACAGACAGACAACTAGACTAACAACTACTCTCTGAAATGAACATATTTTACAGACAAACCATTCAAGGTAAAAAAAGTAAAGCATAATGAAAAGGAGCCCTGACACTTTCTTCATTTTCAGAGCTGTGGAAATCTAGACTTGCCACATTTTCTAGACTTGCGTGGGCTTTCTTGGGTATGTTTGTTCAGGCAACATGCATACAGACATCTGCAGACGGGCGGACAGGCAGATACAGACAGACAATATACATTCAGACAGATAGACAGACGGAAAGACAGACAGACAACTTACACGCAGACAGATAGACAGAAATGGGGAACTGAACTTGGATCTTTTGCGTTAGCGAACAGACACCCTATTGGACCAAGTAATTGTAAGTACTGGTAATAGCAATCAACAGGAGTCAATACACCCCAATACACCCCAATACACCCTAATACACCCCAAACTCAACCAGTAATAATACCCAAATACCATCTGATACTAATTGTATTCTCTTCAAGATTTGAATCATGTAACACACAGTTTAATGATATAACCAGAAAAAATACTCTGTTCTGTTTTATTAATAAACCTACCACGTGGAATATAATCTGTCATCAATTTGCCGAACAACAATAACAACTGCGTTCACGCATCAAGATCCCGTTAATATCAGGAAAAAACAATTTGAAACCCGCGTCTCAAACAGAATCTCCATTTAATACCTCTATATCAACAATCACCTGTTACAAGGAACCCGAGCCTGAATGTCGGCAGCTCCCAGCCTTGAAGATGCTCTCAAATATCTCTGATTACCTAACAATGACTTACCCAGATAGAGCCAAACCTTTATATCTAGTGTCTACGCCTTAGCTTATACTCTACGGATTGAAACAGACATCTCTGTTTAAAAGCCCCGTCAGGTGGCGAAGGTTGCGCAGAGACTCTATAATGACAGTACAAGCTGGGCTCGTTGACGCTTCGGGGTTATCTAACCGTACGGGATCTTACCGTGGGGGTTAGGCTTGGTGCCCGGGGGTGATGGCAGGCTCTTTACTGTCGGAGCACTTCTTCACCTGCGTAAAGACTCAGACGCTGTAGGTGTTGTGTAAGGTTCGTGGATGTACTTTACGTTGACGTCACGGCGTTTATTATCGGCATGGCTTCTCCATCAAAATAGCTGCGATGCACGAACTGTGTTTCCACGGAGCCGGGGGCAGGTGAAGAATAGACCTGGCTATTTCTGTTGGTACTTGTTCGATGTCTCATTTGCAGTCTGTCAAAGACGCCCATACACGAAACGTAAATTGTGATTATTTTCGTTACGGTAATATTCGTATTTACTAACTATATCCCTACTCTGCAGATACCATTTCCACTGCGGTCTTAACAAATGATTGTACAACGCTACTAATATCGTTACAAAGTTGTATGATATGTTTGCTTGAGAGACGGATGTTTTTCTCTAACGGATGAATGTATGCTGTTTGAAGATGGAAAGATAGCATGGGTGAATTGTGACAGAAATTGGCAAAACATTTGAAATATTATGTTTAAGATGCACAGGGGTTTATTTTTAGCCTCCTGACCTTTAACCTTATAGCAGAATGGCTAGGATTGGAGGTGTAGACTGGTCGTAAACAGAAAGTTAATTGGGCGTGTGTTGGGCGTAGTGTAGACCTTGGGGTGTGAGGCGTAGATAGATGTAGACAGGACGTTGATTGGGCATCCTTTGGGAGTAAAATAGACCGGAGGGATGTGGGGCGTAGACAGGATTTAGCCAGGAGGTTAATTAGGCTTGTATTGGGAGTAGCGTAGACCGATGGACGTAGACAGGATATGGACATGACGTAACCAGAACGTCAGCTTGACGTGTGTTGATGCTATTGTAGACTAGACTGTATAGGACAGACGTGGACTGGGCCTGTGTTGGGCGTACACAGGACGCAGACTGGGCGCAAAGTACGCTTGACGTCAAATTGACGTAGTGTGGACGTAGACTGACAGCAGACAGGGCCTAGACAGGGCGTGCGATGGGTTTTGATGTGACCTAGCCTCTACCGGACGTAATCCTTACGTAGAGCGGCCATATACAGAGAAAAAACAAGGGGTAATCTGGAGGTAGTCTATGAGTAGACTGAACGTATTTTAGACGTGGACAGGACGTAGAAATCTAGACGGAAAGAAGGTCATCTGCCTTTGTAAACCAGTTTGAAAACAAAAACCCCGGCCAGCCCTACCCCTCAGTTTTGAGGTGTAATTTAACGTTCGATATTTTCTTCTTAATATGACATAAACGGAATTTCGAGAATGGCGGGTTTGACAAATAAGCTTCGAGAGAAAGGGAGTGTTTGGACAATCGTAAGCAATGTTGCTCCCCAGTTCGACGTGTAGAGTTGCGTCCCCTGAGCATACCAGACCTTGTGACCATGGGTTCGAATCCCAGTTCGCCCCGATTTTCTTTCTGGGTTTATCAGCGCCATACCTGGTTCGAAGGATTCGCCAAAGTGATAAACGTGTAAGGCCTCCTTCCTACCTCTCCCTTATGACACCAACCCGTGAAGATACGGGTTAGAATTGGTCTTCAGCAACCCGTGCTTGTCGTAAGAGGCGACTAACGGGATCGGGTGGCCAGGCTCGCTGACACATGCCATCGTATCCCAAAGGCGTAGATCGATGCTCATGATTTTATATATTACTGGATTGCCTGGTCCAGATTCGATTATTAATAGACCGCCGTCATATAGCTGGAATATTGATGAGTGCGGCGTTAAACAACAAACAAAACAGACAAATGTTATGACAATGAGCACACTTCAATGTCTGCAGTCGCTTATCAGTCACCTCTGTTGTATCTTAGATAAGCACATCTAGACAAGCACACCCAGACAAGCACATCCAGATAAGCACATCCAGACAAGCACATCTAGACAAACACATCCAGACACGCACATCCAGACAAGCACATCCAGACAAGCACATCTAGACAAGCCCATCCACATAAGCACATCACACTTCAATGATAAGCAGTCGCTTAAGCATATCTAGACAAGCACATTAGATAAGCACATCTAGACAAGCACATCCAGATAAGCACATCCAGACAAGCACATCTAGACAAGCACATCCAGACAAGCACATCTAGACAAGCACATCTAGACACGCACATCCAGACAAGCACATCTAGACAAGCACATCTAGACAAGCACATCCAGACAAGCACATCCAGACAAGCACATCTAGACAAGCACATCTAGATAAGCACATCCAGACAAGCACATCCAGATAAGTCAAGCACATCTAGACAAGCACATCCAGGCAAGCACATCCAGACAAGCACATCCAGACAAGCACATCTAGAAAGCACATGCAGTCAGGACAAGTCACACATGTAGACAAGCACATCTAGACAAGAACATTTAGACAAGCACATCAGACAAGCACATCCAGACAAGCACATCCAGATAAGCACATCTAGACAATAACATCTAGCCAAGCACATCCAGACAAGAACATCTATACGAGCACGTCCAGACAAGGACATCCAGACAAGCACATACAAACAAGCAAATCAAGATAAACAAATCCAAACAAGCACATCCAGACAGGCACATCCAGACAGACAAGCACATCCAGACAAGCACATCCAGACAAGCACAGACAAGCACATCTAGACAAGCACATCTAGACAAGCACATCTAGACAAGCACATCTAGACGAGCACATCTACACATTTAGAAAAGCACATCTAGACAGACACACTTCAAAGTCACTTAACAGTCACCTCTGTTGTATCTTAGATAAGAACATCAAGACAAGCACATCCAGATAAGCAGATCCAGATAAGCACATCCGGACAAGCACATCTAGACAAGTACATCCAGACAAGCACACCTAGACAAGCACATCCAGATAATCACATCTAGACAAGAACATATAGGCAAGCACATCTTGACAATAACATTTGGCCAAGCACATCCAGACAAGAACATCCAGACAAGCACATCCAGACAAGCCCATCAAGATAAACAAATCCAGACAAGCACATCCAGACAAGCACATCCGGATAGGCACTTCTAGACACGCACACCCAGAAAAGAACATCTAGACAAGCACACCCAGAAAAGAACATCTAGACAAGCACACCCAGACATGAACATCTAGACAAGCACACCCAGACAAGCACATCCAGACATGTACATCTAGACAAGCAAATTTAGACAAGCACATGCAGACAAGCACCGCCACATGGATGTCATGGCTTCCTGCGTGATGTCGGTCACTGACATGTGCACCACAGGTCATTAAACTGATGGAACCCTGCACTCTATATTATACCCAACTGCATGTAGAACACGTTTAATTGGCCCTCGTCGAGTATAACGACCGCTACGTTAAGGACGAAGGAAGGTTTAGCATCCGTGTGCTTGAGGTTCAAGTGGGGATGATGAGATAATTACATACCAGATTTCCATTCCATGACACTCAATTATGATAGTTTAAATGAAGAATTTTCTGGTTGTCATGAATTCGGATTATGCAAAGACAGATGTGTTCAATATTGTAGAGCATAAACCACGTAACGAGAGAACTCGTTTTGCCGAACTTAACGGGATCACTAGTCTGTCTCACAGTCCCTGAACCACATTATTTTCCCAACTGCCTAGCCCTCCCTACAATGCCAAAGCTCTAAATGAAGCAAGTCTAGATTTCCTCAGGTTCTGAATCCAGAGTCTAAGCGTTAGTCTAGGGGGATCACTTGAGTGTGTTTTATATCAACCGGAGTCAGAGGGAGTCGGAAATCTGCTGAATACTGAAGCATGAAAATAGTCACTCACAGCACATATTGCACTAAAAAGCCATATCTGATTTCATAGATGTCTAAAGAAAACACACCTAATCTCATCACCAGTGCGTCAGATTCTCAGGTTTGGCATAGCTCAAATCAAATGAGCCAATCGTACCTGAAGTTTGGATCGTAGTGCTAAGCGACACTGGTTTTAATGATTGGACACATAATAGAGAAATAGACATTCAGTACTGGGAGAATAACGGTAAATAACTGCAATGACGTCTAACTTCAACCTAACCTAAAATGTATATAAGTGTGAATGATTTCTCATTAATGGTCATTATAAATAATTTCTTAACAAAACACATCTGTTTATCAATTGCCCCCTGTGAGATGTGACTCACGATGTGTGTACTCATCTGCCTGTCATAGCGTGTCGAAGCGGTGGGCGAATAAGTACGCCTAAATCAGCAAGTCATGCCTGACTAAAATTACCTTGGCTACGAACCACGTGCTGAGCGTAGATTTACGATGGGCGCAACTCGTAAACAAAAACATAAACATCGTAGTTGAAAACAAATGGTAAGATGTGAGATGAGACAGCATCGGCCAGATCAAACACTGTGTCCAACCGATACCCACTAGTTGACATTGACGGTATGTACCTAAAATGCTGGATATATGCCACAGCGGCGTTTCCTTATAGAGAGTGAGTGAGTTTTGTTTTACGCCGCTCAGGCTATATTCCAGCAATATCGACACGAGCGTTTCGTTATAGATCCGTTATGCCCCTGTCAAAGGAAACTGTCGAATGAAACAAACCAAACGATGCGGATGAAAAATACTGACGGACAAAATAAAGTACACACCTTGGTTTTCGGGATTATTGTCTTGAAAATACAACGTTATATTTTGGGTGACTTATCAAACCATTTTCATTGTGATTTACAATGCAGACACATTGTATACGCGTTGCCAAAACGTTTTTCAAAATATTTACGTTGTATTTTGGGGAAAACAATCGACAACATCAGAGGTGTACTTTCTTTTGCGCGTCAGTTTAGTTTCAGCGCGGCCTACCGCGTTGCTCGTATACACAGACAAATCATGATCGTTAGATTAGCTTAGCTATTAGTCAGTAACACACAACATACACTTCTAAACCTTACTTGGCCTAGTATACACTGTGTGCATAGTGTCATATGTCATAGTGCACCCAGTGTTCTGACCCATGGTACACACACAGTCAGTCAAGGCTTTTCGGTGCACCAGCGTCCCAGTCATCAACGTCGTAATGGTAAGCCAGCTTTAAGAATACGTCAGCACCAGGGACCATTTCAAAAGCTTTGTGGAGATTAAAGATTTATTATGTTACGGATAACGTCAATATTGACAGTGAGACCGCTTTAACCCGTCCCTTACTTATAACGACCCAAATATAACGCATTTACGGACCAAAGATATGTGTATAATTGTATATTTTTACTTTCCCTTTGGTCCATGTGTTCGTTTAACCGCTGCAAGTCGGTGTTAGATCTCTACGGCGTCTTAATAAACAATTTCGAGGGTTCGAATCCAAAATTAGCCTCAATCGTGTCTCTATCTCTCATTTGTCAGCATCAAGCATACATGAACATACAGACTTTTCTGGGGTTCATCTTCTTTTTATTGGTTGGTACAACGTTTCAGGGCTTGTTTTGGACCAATCATCAGGTAGAACTAAAGAACAATAACTGTTAACTCTAACAGTTAATTCTAACAGTTAACATCTACCTGATGATGGGTCCAGAACAAGCGTTGTACCAGCCAATAAAAAGATAAAACCCAGAAAAGTCTCTATGTTCATTAAATAGCATCTTCTAAAATGCCAATCAAACATCAAGCATACATGTATAATTGTCACCACTATTTCTCCCTATACGATCAATGGAATCGTCAGAAAATCGAGACTGATTTCACCCACACCAGTAAACATGAGCCACTTTCCTCAAGCATTTATTCTGTTTATTTATCTCACATAAATCTGTGTTGCATAAATCTGGGTTAAAGCGTTGGCTCGTCACGCCGAAGACCCGAGTTCGAATCCCCACATGGGTACAATGTGTGAAGCCCATTTCTGGTGTTCCCCCGCCGTGATGTAGCTGGAATATTGCTAAAAGCGGCGTAAAACCAAACTCAGTCAGTCAGTCAGTATTCTTTGACAAAAGCACAAATAACATCTTACATGGCCGTCTTTTCCTGCAGACAACTGTAATATGACGTAGCATCTATTTCAAATGTAGGTTAATATTTATACCCAGTTCATGTTTTATAACACTCTATAACACCTGAGGGGTTCCCCCAGAATCAAAACCCTACCAACCGACGAAAATGAGGATCAGTTGGTTCCAGTGGCTGATCTGTCAGATTGTATCCTGACGGCGTCGATTCCTGCTAATGATATCATCTTGTATCACATATTTGGATATGTAACACCAGAATAGTTATCAGGCCTACTGACTGCGGTGTAAAACAACATTCAGCCACTCGCTGAGGACTGAGAAAAGCTAACAAAGGAAGGTTACCCCTGGCGTCGTGCAAAACGGTAAATCACTCCTGGGATCTATGTCACGTGTTACTCTATATCCTCCAGTCTTTTGCTATCGCTCGATGTCTTCCCTAATATTGACACGGTCAAGGCAGGCAAAACACGTACATTCCATTAATCAAGGCATCAAGGCAAGAAGATATCAAGGCAGCAGGGCATCAAGGAAGAGAGATTACAATACATTAAACCAGATTGAAATAACGTCTTGACTTCCACTGGTAATGCGCGCCTTTCAAAAGAACAACGTTCAAAGTCGTAAAATTTCAGAAATGAACTCTCTCACACCCCATATCTGTTGTTTAACAAACACCATTTATTACCACAGTTTTTCAACAAAAATTTATCGCGATATGTTTAACGTCGTCAGCGTAACGTGTATCTTCACCTTGCGCGATAACACAACATGGCGGAAAAACAAACACCACGAGCACATGCGCAGCCGTCTCGATGTCCATGTTGGAAGCCGATACCTGCTGAACGCACATCAAGCCTCCTTCTCACTCAATGCACCCCTGGACAAAGAAGAAAACGTATTGATACAAAGAAACCTGTCTTAATGAAAACAGGGACGCGCCTTTATCACCCCTTATCTGTTACATTTGTTAGTTTAACCGAAACACGAGAGTTATCTCCCTGTACTGGGTTACTTTATCCAGCTGGCCGATGTAGGCGACGGTGAAAGACTGACCACTGGAGTGCCTCTGCTTAGTACGATTGTTCATACCTGCAAATACTTTACAGGGTTACCGTTAAAAGCCTCACGTGTGTTAAACATGGAGTGTGTAGGAATACATTGTATGCGCTACAACTATTTGCTTGGTTCAGTCGGCGAGTCGGAGTAATCAGCAGATGGATTGCATGTTGTTGTCGATTCGTACTAGACGTAGTGACTGGTTCTGGAATGCAAGCTCCGCACCTATTTCTGCTAGTTTGTTTGTTTATTGTTTAACACTACACTCAGTAATATTTCATCTGTATGGAGGTGGTCTGTAAATAATCTAGTCTGGACCAGACAGTACAGTGATCAACATCGTGAGCATCGATCAACAATTTGATACGATGACAGGCATCAACTAAGTCGGCGCGTCTGAATACCCGATCCCGTTAGTTGCCTCTTACAACAAGCATGGGTTACTGAAGACCAGTTCTAACCCGAATCTTCACGGTTTACGATCCCCAGAGGAAGTGGAGGCCTGAATATTCAGTCATTGCCTGTGGTCTGTCTACATGGTGTCTGATGTACGATGGCGTCGAAATAAGGCAATAACATGGAAAATGACCACTCGGGGTAACAACTATCTGACCGCTTTCTGGACATGCAGCTACCCCCCGGGAGGAGGTGAATACAGCACGTGCTGTAAATGTCTGTTGAGATGACGGCCTCTAGGGGGCGTCTGCGTGATTTGTGAGTGTAATCGCGGCCATTTTTGATGTACTGGGTGCAATAAGTACACACCTATCACTACCTGTATTTAGTAGATTCGGACACTTTAAAAGTAAATGGCAGCATGTTGGTAACTGGAAAATTTAAAGGTGGCATCGTATAAATGTCGTACACATTAACTGCAGGGCAAAATGAAGGATACATTAGAATATTAGATTTGACAAACACTCTCACACCACGCCACATCACACCAAACCACAATGCATACACAAATCACTATATAGTTTTTTTCATCTTTTTACATGAATGTGTCTTTACGTCCCTTTCAGCAATACCATCGCTACGTGCACGATAATAGGGATTAGGGCTTCAACGAGTCCTTTTTCTTGGACTCGAGTACTCGAGGGGTGAGACTCGACTCGGACCCGAGTACTCGAACTTCATACCTTTCAAACAAACGATAGCGTAAGCGGCACACAAGTGAACACTTACTTCATTCCGACTTCATATCGTCGTGTGACTAACATTTCCTATTGGTCAGAATCCGTATTTGGATGTTTACTTGCCAAATGGGGTTTTTTTTTCATCGTACTGGTTGTACTGCCTGCATAACGCAGTAATATACCGCAAAGGCGGCATTTGGTTATTTTTCTCTTTTCACTATCCAGATCAAGACGCCCATACATTTGATTTTTTATCGTTCTCCATGTCTGTTAAGATAGTTAGCTAATCATTTTAAGAAGTGAAATCACATAATGATTACTCTCATCTGCAGACTTGTAACAACTAATACCATACAGCCACACCTTATGAGGAGTAAACTACTTAATCTAGGCCTTAATAAAAACATTATTAGATGGGTTAAAGAATTCAGGGTACATAGAACTCAGTATGTCAGTGTCAATTGCTATCAATCTTCTTTACTCTCAACCTCTACTGGAGCTCCACAGGACTGTGTTCTTTCATCCGTACTCTTCGTTTTGTATACCAATGACTGTTACTTGTCATTAAATGACTTGTTTACTGTGAAATTCGCAGACGACGCCACTGTTACTGGCCTAATTTCTGATTCTGAACCTTATTATCGTCAAGTCATTGACAAAACCATAATGACAGTTTTTATCAAACCTTTATTCAAAGTGTGTTGACCTACAATTTTCTGTGTTGGTATGGGGCCTGTCTGATCGCAGCAAAAACAAACTTTTCAAAATTGTTAATACTGCCGACAAAACTTCGAGTATATTCCCTTTATCTATGAGCGCCAGATTGTCAAAAAGGCAACGAAAATTAGATTTGATAGTTAACATATTTTATCTCACCATTTTGAAGTACTTCTTTCTGGACGCTGCTGTCGATTACCTTCCCTCAAAACAAACAGAGCTCGACAGTCTTTCATACCATCAAGTATTCGTGAATGCAACAAATATTTTGCATTATCAACATGTGATAACAACTAGAATTATTCAGCCTTTTACCTATGAGGTTAATTGAATTATATCATGTCAGTTTTATTGTGTAAATAGCTTTTGCTTTGTGCATGTAATTATTGTGTATATATTTGTTAATTGTGTACATATTCATTTTGAGACAGTTTGGATGTATAAGAATTTCCTCCAGGGTAATAAAGTTATATCTTATCTTAATATTAGACGTTAACGGCCGCTCATGCTTATCACATGGCAGACAGACAGTCTGTCATTGTAATCCAATAATTCGAGTTATCTCCCCTTTTCGAGTCCTCGAGTCCTAGAAAATGGACTCGAGTCCAGCTAAACCTGACTCGTCCTCGAGTACTCGAGTACCCGTGGAAGCCCTAATAGGGATTAAGAGGTTGTACCCACGTAAGGGCTTCGAACCAGGGCCCTGTTTCACAAAGCTATCGTAGTGTTACGACTGTCGTAGCTCCTATACTGTAGTATAGACTTACGACAGTCGTAGCGCTACGATAGCTTTGTGAAACAGGACACCGGACCTTGTAGTGTCCGAAGGGGTCAAGGAGTAGCCTAGTGGTTTAAGCGTTCGCTCGTCACGCCGAAGACCTGGGTTCGATTCTCCACATGGGTACATTGTGTGAGGCCCATTTCTTGTGTCTCCTGCCGTGATATTTCTGGGATATTGCTAAAAGCGGCGTAAAGCTAAACTCATTCATTCAGTTGTGTCTGAAGGTTTTTACCCATGGGTATGTCGCCGTTCCGTAACGTGAGAGGAGGAATCCTCGGGTAGAAATGTTTCTTCTGTCGTAAGAGTCGGTTTAAATGAGGATTATGTGGTCAAAAGGGCTGCCAATATCAGCAGGTGAGAAATAATCATGAAGTGGCGATGTTCACTCTATCAACCAATCGTTTGTCTCGACCATGGCTAATAATAATAATATACTGGTGTGGCAGAGTAGTAATAATCTCGCTTGTCCTCGGCACAAAACGATTTTAGTGATGCGACCATTGCACGTTTAGTCTTTAAAATAACGCTTAGTATCTGAATATGCATAATTTTGATAGAAACAAACAATTCCACCTATACTAAAAAGGAGCCCCAGGGTGATGGGAGATTCAGAACCTGAGGAAATCTAGACTTGCTCCATTTAGGGTTTTAGCATTGCAGGGAGGGTTAGACAGCCGGGAAAATAATGTTGTTCAGGGACTGTGAGACAGCGTAGTCCAGGCTAAAGTACGTAAGTTATCGTGGAATGCGAGTTGTAACCGGACCCCAGTAAACAATATTAGAGTCTAACTAGGATATGTTTTACAGCACAAAGAGTAATAATGAACACCTAGAATATGGTGCCTTAAAGGAAGTCAGCGAGCGAAAGGTACAGTCTGCAGACCTAAAGTAACACGAGACCGAAAACACGTTACAAGTGTCATAATTGCATCTTATCAGTCATGTGTAGAAAAAAAAACCGACTGACAGTTAAACTGTGTTTATAATAAAGCAGGGATCGAAATAAACGTTCGATTTTACCTTTAATGAAAAAAACCCATACACTTAGAAATCCCCCATTATCAACTGAACCCGTCAAGGTGCGCACGCCCAGAGAGACAAATGCGAATCCGTGTTACCTGTGAGGAGTTTAATCAGCCATTATCTCAGTGCGGTACACTTGTGAACTCTGGGTCAGGGCAGTTTTTACAGTATCAATTGGTTGTACTTTCATTGATGCTGGGGTTTAACCAACACGTACCAACATCATATCTATTTAGGTAGATATAATATAGGCTTAGAGCAGTCCTAGCTGATAAGAGAGAAAAGAACAGCCACACTTATCAAAACAAGTGCAAATCTAAATTTGTGTTGAGTCGTATTCTGTGAGTCCGTATCTTATAATGAAAGGAACCTATTGGCACGCTGAAAAAATGTGTCGCAAAGCGAACATATTTCGTAAACGTTATTCTTTACTTTTTAACATCAGAATCTCTGCTTTTGTACTCTGCGGGGGTAATTCAAAATTTAGGAATCGTTTTTGCTATCAACAAAGTCCGTACGTGCGCTATTGTGAACGTTGTGGTTTGTTTACGGTCACATGGCAAGAGGCTTGTGGCGTCAGGCGGAACTTCTTGTGCATGCAAATTGTGTCAGTGGCGGGTGCTAACGGATTTTCAGAGATGTTTCACTGTTATTTTGCCTTTTGCACCCAATAGAATCTGCTTCAGCGGATATTTGACACTGGTGATTTCTTGCACTGACGTTTAATATCGATAAAACAAGATTATTTTCAAACATGTCTTCTTTTTAGAATGGAAATGAAGCGCAGCATCCATCTTTTTTTTATATGAATGCCGAAGCAGATTTTATGTTTAGCAGATCCTCTTTTTTTTTTAAGTTACATTTTATGAAAAAAGCCATGTGAACCTAGTAATGAATACGAGACGAGAAATGAAACAGTTTCGTTTCCCAAAAGGCTGTTACACAAAGGACAGATGGAGGAAAGTACCTTGGACCTAAGTAGGACCAGCTCCCGGAGATTCTCAGCCCTAGCGAAACTGATTCAAACACAATGAAATATGTGACATGTATCACCGTATGCATTATGGTTACCCTAATACTAGACAGATTATTTAAACCCAGTTTATGTGCTGCAATGATATTATACGTATGTACACATCTCATTCTTTTACCAGTCGTGTATAACTAGTATCTCAAATACGACAGTGCTGAATAGATAAACATCTAGTTTCTAAAATGAACATATTTTAGAGAAAAAAACAACTGTACATTAAAATAGTCACAAAATTCAGTGAAAAGGAGCCCAGAGACTTTCTTCATTTTTGCAACATGTTATAGACTTGCATGGACTTTCTGGGATCTGTTTGTTTCAGGGTCTGTATGACAGACTGAGAGCTGAAGGGAAAGGTAGATTATTGTCACTTCTTGTGTTTACGGAGGTACCAGTAAAATGAGGTCTGCTGAATCTCCAAACTTTCCTACTTCCGGAAAACATCTTGACAGGGGACTCCGCGTTTCTTTTTTCGGACTCGAGAAATTTCCTTTTATACTTTTTTCAACACATTTCGAAATTACTTTTGTCCAAGGACATCTATGGAATGAAATGCAACAGTAAATTTCCTTTGTGATTTTATTTCGGGGGGTCCAAATAGAGTGATAAATATATTTTCAGTTTGCCAGGGTTAAATAACCTCTCCATTCCAGGTCTCCCACACTCTCCAACAACACCGTAATGTAATGTTGTCACATTGGCGAGAAATATTCGCCTGAATGGCGCCTGGCCTTGACCTTTAACCTTCTGGTATGCTATAGATATATATATATAAACCAAATCGTAGATATAAATAGCTTTGTTGATACAAAATGTGTGTCAGAGGTTAACGTCAGTCAACGCCTTGATGACGTTCACGTTATAACGACGACCGTGTGAATAAACGCCTTGATGACGTTCCTGCGTTATAACGAAGACCGTGGGAATCTAGCTTACTGGTGTTTGTTTCTGGAATACTGGAATACATTAAGACCATTATTTACTAAAAATATTCCTATTTCTAAACGTATATACTGCGGACGTGATTCCTGACTGACACGTGCAACACAATCTGAAGCCGGATGTAAGAGTTAGATGCATGAACCTGATCCACCAGAAACGGACTAAAAACGGAAAAAGCATCTAATCAATGTGCCATGGATGGTTTGTATCAGTGTTGTTTATAACAAGTAATATTTTTTGGAGATTTTGTTATGATCAAAACTTTTGACGTAAATCAAACTGCCCGGTGAAAGAGGACATACACCCAGATTTGACGGTGGCTTAAATTGAAATAAACATGACACGCTTACTGGAAGGTGATTTATTTGATTCGATACCACAGTGTTTTGGACAAAAAGTTTGTGGATTCGATTGTTCAGTTACAAAACAAATTTAATCACGTTTGTAAGTTTTGCTCACATCCAATTTTCTACTTAGTGTGCACGTTGCCAGTGTATGCGCGTTCGCCATACTTTCTTTCTCTGACAGCCATGTGGCACCGATATATAATATGATCTGATACCTGGTGAAATAGGAACATGATTCAAGGGCATTACTGTTGGAGTGAGTGAGTTTAGTTTTACGCCGCACTCAGCAATATTCCAGCTATATGGCGGCGGTCTGTAAATAATCGAGTCTGGACCAGACAATCCAGTGATCAACAGCATGAGCATCGATCTGCGCAATTGGCATTACTGTTGGATGTAACTGAGACTTGTGGTGTTACAACTATCATAAAAAGCCACTTCGTAACTATTTAAACATTACTGAAAGTCTTGAACACTGCCATTCATATTCATTGTTTGTATGTAACTACATCTAGAGTGTCTTGCTTAAAGAACAATTGTTCCAGGGTCCGGGAAGATTCCACTTCCATCACTTCGAACTTTGTTCAGACCCGTCCATATTCGGATTGGTCTTCAGCAACCCATGTTGTCGTAAGAGGCGCGATCGGGTGGTCAGGCTCGCTGACTTGGTTGACATGTCATCGTATCACAATTACGT
This sequence comes from Haliotis rubra, assembly GCF_003918875.1. Taxonomy (NCBI): domain Eukaryota; kingdom Metazoa; phylum Mollusca; class Gastropoda; order Lepetellida; family Haliotidae; genus Haliotis; species Haliotis rubra. The sequence goes on along the minus strand of NW_025767133.1, from coordinate 633,057 downwards.
AGATCGATGCTCATGATGTTGATCACTGGATTGTCTAGTCCAGATTCGATTGTTTACAGACCGCCGTCAAATAGCTGGAATATTGCTGATTGTGGCGTTAAACAACAAGCAAACAAAAACAACTTTGTTCAGACTGCCATGCCGTAATTTACTCGTGACTGGAAAGTTATTAACGGCGTTGAACCAATTCACTCACTCATTTTCATCCCCGTCAGCTTCATCCCTTTTGCGTGTCGTAATATTCTGATATCCCAGAGATCCTCAAGGGATTACAGAATTAAATTAAGTTTGCATTTAACCTAACAAATAACTATATTTCGGGAACCATATTTTATCCTAGTTGAGCTAATATCGCTTTGCGGAAAGAGCCCAGACGGTCGTCACCTCCGTGACTCCAGTGATGCCGAGCAATATGGATAGACACGGTGATAAGGTGAGCTAATCAATGATATACCGAGGCTGACACGAATAAATTAATGTCCTTGATAGACACGAGCAACTGTTTGACAACCGAAAATCTAATTGCAGATAAGGGCTTAAACATTCTGAAATATCCCTTATCATATGTTAAACATGCCAAAAACACGATAGTAAGGAAATATACAACGGCTCCTCATCATGTTCGGACGATGTAAACATAAAAAGTACAACTAAATTTTCCACAAACAGTTTTAATTCAATTTTTTTAAAATTCTGGTTTAGTAAAGTTGTGATTTTGTAAGAAACTTTTTTTCAAGTTCAAACCTCTCGCCTACTTGTCAAAACCTGACACGGTTGTTTACTGAAATATTGTAAACTGTTGTAAATGATTTCCATTAATCTATGCCCTCAACTTGACATCGTCGTTATCAGTGCAACCCCACTTGAACCGCCATTGGCAAGGGATGCTATTTACAGATAAAAGGCGTTATAATGAGGTGTAAAACGTGTACTGCTTAATGATGCGTGTGCGATGGTGTGTGGATTGAGTCTTTTAGGGTTGCTATTTATTACCCATGGTGTTAGAAATAGCCGAGTTAATAAAACGCACATGCACTAGTGGATTGAGGATTTGGGACTGATAAATTTGTACCAGTGCATTTTTGTAAAGGGCAACTCAATGAGGTCAGAAAAAAAACCCGGGTAATAAAGAAATTATAACACTCGCATCTGCTTAATCGTACGATGCGTCAGAAGTGCGATGGTGTCATCCTCACGAGACACCAGTTTGTCACCAGGGGGCGTCTGTGGATTGAGCACGGCATCTCCTTTAAGACGCCGGAGGTTACGACTACGTAAACAATCAGGTGTTCAATAGGGTTGAGGTTTATTACCCATGGTGTTGCGTGCAGTATGAGGCCGGGCGTTGTCCCGTTGAAAAAAGCTCTAACACGTGGTTGATGTAATGTCAGGTTCCCTGGAACGATCACCAAGTCAATCTGGTTGCACATGCATCGAGTGGAAATTTTCCTAAACGTTACGTGCACTCGCCTCCAGTATTGTTTGCACCAGAGTCAGTACCCTAAGCTGCACGTAAACCCGCTTCTTTCAGTCCTCGCATATCGCAAGGTTACGCAGGTGATGGAAGGATGTACCGATCTTGAAGGGGGTCCAGCCTTCCAAGGTCAAATTGAAGTTGTTGTAGCGGCTCCAAAGTCGGGATATCGTTGTGTGACATTCATTTGACGGTATGGCGATATGTCGGCAGCACTCAATCGTAGCAAAGACAGTGGCGACAAATGAATGAACATGTACAGGCTTTGTGCACGTACATTGGCCATTTTTCTAAGATTTGCATGGTGCAGAAGTGACCATGAGTGTCATTTTTGTGAAAGGGCAAGCAATGAGGTCACTTATGCGTAAAATGCCGGGTTTAATAAAGAAATTATTAATTACGCGCATCATTTCTGTACATAACTGATAACACAAAGTTTGTGCAATAATTTAAAATCGTCATATCTGAGTGATATTGCGTTTCCAATTTGCCGGAGTTTACAAGAACGGACACTCCTTCCTAAAGTCCGTACGACAGACAGTCTCGTATATCAGTCTCTTCATGTTACACAGAGAGGGTTGTTTGTTTGCTGTTTAGGACCAGCCATTTTCGTATGACGGCGAACTTCTTTAAGAGGCATTTTAGAAGTTGTATAGATGAAGGAAAACCAAGTTCTATGGATAGTCAACTTCTTTATTGCAATGAGTGCGACGTTTCGGTGTAGGTACTAACACTTGCTTGATAACGGTGGTAGTACCTACACCGAAACGCTGCACTCATTGCAATAGTGAGTGAGTATGGTTTTACGCCGCTGTTAGCAATATTACAGCAATATCATGAGTGAGGGAGGGCGGTTTTAAGACGTTTAAAACAATGTTCCTACTATACTGCGTCGGGTTTTCCATAATTTATTTTCACATATTTTGATCATTTTCGAAATCGAACCAGAATTATAGACTTGATGAACGAACACTTTGACCACTGAGCTACCCAGTCGACCCTAACTGTTATGAGTGAGTGAGTTTAGTTTGACACCGCTTTTAGCAATATTACAGCTATATCACGGCGGGGTACACCAGAAATTGACTTTTGTATCCATGTAGGGAATAGAAGCCGGGCCTTCGGCGTGACGAACGAACACTTTTACCACTAGGCTACCCAGCCGACCTTAACTGTTATGAAGGCTAACAGGTGGGTTCAGGTATACAACGTAGGGGTTACAGTAAACTGTTTAAGGTGGAGTCAGCGTTATGGCGTTCACCGTCCTTGACGTCGCCCAGCTGTCATTGTTGTCGACGTTCTGTCAAGGTTACTATGATGACGTCTATCGTCTTGATGCCGTCTTGAATTCAACAGTTGCGGTAGGTGTACTAGATGTGTTTACATTGCAGGTAAGGTGGGGACCTATTGAATGTATTCGCCATAAATAGAGTGCGCTCGTGATAAAATACAGATCAATTCGTGATGCACTCGCCCTGTATTAGTGATGCGTTGAAGATCCATTGCGCAACCATTACGAGCTGCATTCTTGATACATTCGACCTGCTGTATGCATATGTGGAACATTTTAAAAGTTTTTCGCACCCAGTTAATTATAAGAATATTGCTTGAAGCAGGGTAACCCTACTCTCACAACGATGATGTAAGCAAGCTAAACTACACGATGCCCCAATTCTCACGGATTATTACACCACGAAGGAGACCAGCCCCAAGCCACAAGACACCACCCAGGGAAGATGCTGGCAACTGTTTACCCAGAGCAGCAGCAACCATGTCAGCAATGCGTTGTGAATATCTGATTTCCATCTCCAGATAGTGGGTGATCGCCTGTTATAACAGGCAATCGTCCTTTCATCCTTACAACCCTCCTGCACAACGGCCCGTGTTTAGTCTGTGGTAATATTATGTGCTCGCTATGAAGGCCCTGCGACTGAGATAAGGTGAAGTCGTGGTCGTAAACGGTGGAGAGTTGCGATGTTGACGTTTGGGAGAAGTGGGGTCGAGGCCTGGCGTCTCTTTTCGGGTCGTAACGGGGTTTTAATACGCGCTGCTAACATCGGGTTTCCAAGTGTAAATTCCAAATGTGCTTCTTTTCGTCTGAAGGGGTGATCATAGGTTGAAGAAGCTTCTGTGCAAAAAACCATCACATATTGTGTCGACAAAGAGGTTACATATTAAAGGATAATTTACATGCCGGTTTTGACCTTAGATCAAGCCTAGCCTGAGGATAATTTTCTCTTGGTGTGAATGTTCTATACGGGGTCAGAAAAATGTGAGGTGTCTGTATTTCAGTTGTATGTGTTTGGTGATAGAATATACACGGAGGGTTGGAAATGTTGCAGTCGTGTTTGTTGTAGCTCTAAATATACAAATTATTTGTGGAAAAAATTCTGTAATGGTGGGACAGAGTTGTGGTTAAAGTGTTCGCTCACACGCCCATGTTCCAGGTTCGACTCCCCACACAGATGCAATATGTGAAGCCAACTACCTGTCGTAGGATCGCTAGAATATTGATGATAGTAGAGGAGGAACCAACTCACTCACGTACTCGCGAATAGGTAGAGAAGTAAACCTCAAGCGAGTTAAGTTGTTGAATGAATAAAAAAGAAATCACGGCGAATACCCTTAAAACCCCATCTCCGAAATATACATATATTAGACAACAACTCAAACCAACGACAAATTTAATGAACCACACCAGATCCCCAAAAAAAAATAAATAAATAAAATAAAATAAAATAAAATAAATAAATAAAATAAAATATAAAAATAAAAATAAAAAAAAATAAAATAAATCAATATACCCTTCCCCGAAAAAAATTGAACCCTTTTTTGGTATTCGAAAGAGTTTGGAAAATGAAAACAGTAAACAGTACAGAAAAAAGTAACCTATCTTCTGCTAAAAAGTAGAACTGGCCGCCTTCAACTCAAGACATGCGACGATGACCGGAAGCACTTATTCTGTGCTGAGTATATTCGGTGTTTACAAATACAGGCTCGGCATTCTATTAATACTGGCGACAAAGTTGCGTGCTAACTAATTTTTGTTGTTTTCAACAGGAAGCGGAAGTACGACAAGTAGTAAACCAGTACGTCATTAGAGTTGTTTATAACGAACATCCGGTCAGTTGGATCAATCACATGAGAAATCATTAAACGGATTTGGATTTCTAATGTTTGCTAAAACATTAACGTTTGAAGAACAACTTCACATTAAATGAGGCTATTTCACAGGAATCAATTAACCTAAATCAAAAGCTGTTTTGGAAGAATGTCATAAGTAGTAGCAATTTATCTGGGGAAAATGAAAAGCAGAATTAGGTATCATAAAGCGGAATCGGATTACGAATTATACTTGTGATGTATTCTTGCTTTGATGAGTGCTCGTGCACGAAGATGCCAGGAATCATCAGTCCACATTGGTCGATGACGTCACAATAGCATTATGTTGTCTAATTGAAGGGCGGTGTGTTTGATCCTGATAATCGGACGATCTTGGTACAGGTAACTGACACTAGGTCTTAATGATAGCTGCAATAGCGTGCAGTGTTCTAAGAGGAACACGGGCATTAAGATGGAATCAATTAACACAGACATTGTCAGGTGGCTTGCCATTCCCTGGCACGCTGATGGTGTCGGGACTCATTCTTTGAAGTAGACGGTGATAGTGACAGGATAAGTAGAGTGTGTTGGAGCAGTAGTTTCCCTAACCATTGCCAGAACATTGACTTAATAAAACAATCATCCTCATTCCGTTCTTATTCCTTTCTCAGCTCAAGCAGTCTATACTCATCAGCTTCCCAGCTTTAGCTGTCTATACTCACATTCCTGCTCAGACCTAGCAGTTTATACTTACCTCCCAACTCAGCTCTATCTGTCTATACTCGCATTCCTGCTCAGCTCTAACAGTCTATACTCGCATTCCTGCTCAGCTCTAACAGTCTATACTCACATTCCTGCTCAGCCCTACAAGTTTACACTCACCTCCCAACTCAGCTCTATCCGTCTATACTCGCATTCCTGCTCAGCCCTATCAGTTTATACTCACTTCATTTATCAGCTCTAACGGTCTATACCCGCCTCCCTTTCTTAGCTCTAACAGTCTATACTCGCCTCCCTTCTCTAACAGTCTATCCTAACAGTCTATATACTCAGCCTTGCAGTCCTTCTCAGCTCTCTAACAGTCTATACTCGCCTCCATTCTCAGCTCTAACAGTCTATACTCGCCTCCCTTCTCAGTTCTAACAGTCTATACTCGCCTCCATTCTCAGCTCTTGCAGTCTATACTCGCCTCCCTTCTCAGCTCCCTAACAGTCTATACTCGCCTCCCTTCTCAGCTCTAACAGTCTATACTCACCTCCCTTCTCAGCTCTAACAGTCTATACTCACCTCCCTTCTCAGCTCTAACAGTCTATACTCGCCTCCCTTCTCAGCTCTAACAGTCTATACTCGCCTCCCTTCTCAGCTCTAACAGTCTATACTCGCCTCCCTTCTCAGCTCTAACAGTCTATACTCGCCTCCCTTCTCAGCTCTAACAGTCTATACTCGCCTCCCTTCTCAGCTCTAACAGTCTATACTCACCTCCCTTCTCAGCTCTAACAGTCTATACTCACCTCCCTTCTCAGCTCTAACAGTCTATACTCGCCTCCCTTCTCAGCTCTAACAGTCTATACTCACCTCCCTTCTCAGCTCTAACAGTCTAACAGTCTATACTCGCCTCCCTTCTCAGCTCTAACAGTCTATAGTCACCTCCCTTCTCAGCTCTAACAGTCTATACTCACCTCCCTTCTCAGCTCTAACAGTCTATACTCGCCTCCCTTCTCAGCTCTAACAGTCTATACTCGCCTCCCTTCTCAGCTCTAACAGTCTATACTCGCCTCCCTTCTCAGCTCTAACAGTCTATACTCCCTCCTTCTCAGCTCTAACCTTCTAAGCCTCCCTTCTCAGCTCAGTCTATACTCGCCTCCCTTCTCCTCTCTAACAGTCTATACTAACGCCTCTATTCTCAGCTCTAACAGTCTATACTCACTTCCCTTCTCAGCTCTAACAGTCTATACTCACCTCCCTTCTCAGCTCTAACAGTCTATACTACTCCCTTCTCAGCTCTAACAGTCTATACTCGCCTCCCTTCTCAGCTCTAACAGTCTATACCTCCCCTTCTCAGCTCTAACGGTCTATACTCACTTCCCTTCTCAGCTCTAACAGTCTATACTCACCTCCCTTCTCAGCTCTAACAGTCTATACTCACCTCCCTTCTCAGCTCTAACAGTCTATACTCACCTCCTTCTCAGCTCTAACAGTCTATACTCACCTCCCTTCTCAGCTCTAACAGTCTATACTCACCTCCTTCTCAGCTCTAACAGTCTATACTCTGCCTCCCTTCTCAGCTCTAACAGTCTATACTCACCTCCCCTTCTCAGCTCCTCTCACCTCCTTCTCAGCTAACAGTCTATACTCTAACCTCCCTTCTCAGCTCTAACAGTCTATACTCGCCTCCCTTCTCAGCTCTAACAGTCTATACTCGCTGCCTCCCTTCTCAGCTCTAACAGTCTATACTCGCCTCCCTTCTCAGCTCTAACAGTCTATAGTCACCTCCCTTCTCAGCTCTAACAGTCTATACTCACCTCCTTCTCAGCTCTAACAGTCTATACTCGCCTCCCTTCTCAGCTCTAGCTCTAACTCACCTCTATTCTCAGCTCTAACTCCCTTCTCAGCTCTAACAGTCTATACTCACCTCCCTTCTCAGCTCTAACAGTCTATACTCGCCTCCCTTCTCAGCTCTAACAGTCTATACTCACCTCCCTTCTCAGCTCTAACAGTCTATACTCACCTACCTCCCTTCAGCTCTAACAGTCTATACTCGCCCCAATTCTCAGCTCTAACAGTCTATACTCGCCTCCATTCTCAGCGCTTGGAGTCTAAACTAGACTGACCCACCGATCCCGTTAGTTGCCTCTTACAATAAGCATAGGTTGTTGAAGATCACTTCGAACCCGGAATTTCCACGGGCAAGTTACTACAGTTAGTTGTTGATATTAGACTTAATCATGGTATATTACAATGTACAATTACTTTTTTAAAATATTACAAACTTTTGCAAGCTTAAAAGGAGCATTATTTTAACGTAATTCAGCTGATAGATTGTCGTTGGCTACTGTTTTTTTCATTTCTTCACCTTACTTTCTTACCTTTTCTGTGAACAGTATTTATCATCACTATTTAGTGATTTGTAACCAAAGGTCGACATAGTTTTGCTATTAGTAGACATTTATTTTGATAATGGAGTTATATTTATGTAGATAGTAAGCAAATATATTCTGTAGATTGTTTGAATCGTTGGACTGTGAGAATATGAAATATTCTGCAAAATTACGACTGTAAAAAATGCTTATATGAAATAGATCAACACGATTGAGGGTATACAATAAAAATGCCCGTTGATAAACCTCCACACCTAAGACCTTTAACCCAAGTTTGACCTTACCCCGATCCGACTAAGAGATACAATCGTAAATGTCCACATTTAACAAACTAGTGCCATCTAGTTTGTTTATGAGATCTAAATTACGATCGGATATCAGATACCAACAATCGCCATCGTAGAAGCACTTCGGGCCTATGCAAGACAGTGGTCAGTGGGCCCAGCCCCTGTTAAAAGACACCCCTGGCATTATCGATCGTGTGAAATAAATGCCCTGGACCGAGATGGATTCAAATCAAATGACAACATGAACAAAACACATCCTGTTTATCGAATTCCAAAAAAGTGTCCTGTTACCAATTAGAGTTTATACAACGTCTCATCATTTCTGTAAACTGAAGTTCCTTGACCACTTATATTACCAACTGTTGACCGTCATGTAGTGGTCAGTCATGCGGCAGGCGGAATTGGATATGTGTTTTGGTAAGGCTCTAATAGACCTGTTTTTTATAATGGCAGTGTTTGCTGACAAGGGGATGTTCTGCCGGCTGACGGGGAGGGTAATTAGAGGGGAGGGAATATTGACAACGACAATGGCGATGGAGAGGTCATCGCCAGGGATGCATGCACAACGTGTTTCCATATTGGCATGTCAGCGGATGATGAACGCACATACCGGAATGACCGTTAAGTCAAGATTGTTTATATTGAATGACTCATGGAGAGACCCTGAATATATACTGCCAGGCTCAAGGGAGTGATTACTTAAATATGAACTTGACCAAACAGATTACAAACGTGACTTGGCTTAAACCAGTCACCTGTTGTATTTTGTTTGTTTGTTGTTGAGCGCCGCACGTACTCGGCAATATTGCAACTATATCGCGGCGATCTGTTAATAATCGAGTCGGGACCAGACAATACAGTGATCAACAGTATTAGCATCGATCTACGCAATTGGGATTAGATGACATGTGTCAACCAAGTCAGCGAGCCTGACCACCCGATCCCGTTAGTTGCCTCTTATGACAAGCACGGGTTGCTGAAGACCAATTCTAACCCGGATGTATCACTATCGAGTAACCATTTCTTGTTTATTTCAAACTTAGCCACTATCACACATGAGGGTATGCACTTGTTTTCCCCCGAAGTTTATATCCCAACATTAAACAAGTAAACAACGCACACCATACATAAACAAAATAAAAACAACATCCTGATTTGTGAGCGAGTTTAGTTTTACGCCGCTTTTAGCAATATTTCAGCAATATTATAACAAGGGACACCAGAATGGGTTTCACACTTTTTACCCATATGGGGAATTGAACCTTGGTCTTTAGCGTTACCGGCGAACGCTTTAACCTCTAGGCTACCCCACCGCCCCTCAGTCCTTATTAATAGCACGGGACACAAATGTGTTAAAAGCTAATTGTTTGTTCGGCTTTCAGGAAGTTGGTGAATCAAGAACGAAGCACACAACCTAATGGGTAACAACGTCTTGTTTATTACATAGACTTATCGAGCTAAGAGTGATAACGGTGTAAGACTCTGTGCAGTAAACAAGAAGTTGTTATCCATAAAGTTGTTTACTTCATTAGTCAAAACTGTGAAATCCAAACCCGTTGTCTGGCTTCGACCAACACTTTAACAATAGGGCCATCCAAACGCTGTAGGGTGTTTCCTTGTACATGTACATCAGTATACATGTTCGCTTTGCCTGATTCTCAGTTTCGCATGTTTGGCCACACAGCAAACTACTTTTAAAATGAACACGCTTATAACGAACTGACGATATAACGAACTGTTGGTTGGTTCCGGCCACTTGCTTCATGTTTTGGTTGAGTGCATGTTATGAACGACGGTAATGATAAACGCAACTTATATAGCTGAACTCCACGCTCGACTAGAACTGACTGAGTTTGCGCTGCTTTTAGCAAGCTCAGCAAGGGGTGGTGGGATAGCCTGAGTGGTTATGGCGTGACGAGCCAACGCTTTAACCACTCGCTCGTCACGCTGAAGACTCGTGGTTCGATTCCCCACATGGGTGCAGTATGTAAGGCCCTTTTCTGGTGCTATTATTGCTAGAAGCGGCGTAAATCCCAACTCACTCACTTATAGTCATATAACTTATCCTACCGGGTACCCATTTTCTGCTGAGTGAACAGTGGCCATTTTAATCGAACATCTTGCCTAAGGTGAGACCACGTGTGTGACGTGTGCTTCGTTGCGGGGCAGGGGCTCCTTTCACGAAGCAACCTTTACCAAGGTTAACCTTAACTCCCATTCTTTAACATTGCACTAAGGTTACCTTAGTGGCTTACGATCACCTTAGTGCTTTGTGAAAAGAGGCCCAGGACAGAAGTCCAAGAAAGGTTATAACGATCTAAAGCTATTGGTCTCTTTGAGTTCTCATACCAAAAGACGTTAAAATATGGTACTTGTTGGTCCCTGCCTGGCGCTCGGCATTAATGGGTACAACAAGGACTGGTCGGCTCGGAGTCAGTATAATGTGTCTGAGTGGGGTATCCATGCTTCACTGCGGCATGGTATCTCAGTGGGCTAGTGTAACCGGAGTGGTTTGGTATATACCACAAAGGCAAATAGTTTTGGTAGATGTCAGTTTAATGGCAATAACTGAAGAAGGCCCTGTAAAAGAATAAATACATTGCATCAAAATACGTTACAATACTTCATGGGCCAATACATGTGAGGCATAGCAATAAGTACTGCAATCATATATAAAACCAGCTTCAGTCTGGGCTAGTACAAGCATCCGCACCTGCACATAGACACGCATGCACGTCGTCATATGAACGAAATATTCTGAAGCACGACGTAAAACCCAAATTTCACCTCACCTCACCCTTTGAGTTCGTTATAACCCTAGTATTTTGTACTTTAATTTAATTATCGCAGTCTCCATTTCTATTTATTTTTTGTAACGGTTCACAAACCGAAAGACGAATGTTTGATTAAATAAGGAAACTTTGGTCCATCCCGTTAAATATATTTTCCTGTATTTGCTAGATTCGATCAAAAGCATCAGATAGATTCATTTGGGAGCATCATCCGTGATAACAGGGGGCCTTGCATCTCTTTCAGACAGATCCATCACTGTAGCAGGAACATGTCGATTGGAATTTCAAGATCATCAACTCTGTCACGTGGGACTGTCAGATCTCGCGCACCGTGCGCGATCTCGTTGAAGCGGAAACACGTATGGCAGGTTCAATTTCCGCTATGTTAAAGCGAGGCAGAGGTTAGCTCGGTCAGTTAATTCTTTGATTTGAATCATCTCAGCTGTGCGCGGCTGCTGATGCGGAGGGGACACCTTCCTCAACATCTTCATCCAACGTCAGCAATAGGCTGACTGGAAAATGCAGTCCACTCACGGTGTGATGGAAGAACAACAGGATCAGATAGGGACTGTCAGTTACAATGACATTGTGTTGATCTGAAAACTTCCCGCATTGATTTTTATGACAGATTGGTTGTATGGATTTGTAATTAAAAACTGAATTATTTTTTTGACAGTTTGATGAAAAATATCTTGTGAACGTTCATATCAGCCATGTGCGTGTCTAAGGGGAAATATGGTTAACTCGAAATCCCCACAAAGACCAAATAGAGATATTATGGTCTCTGGGTTGTTTCTGTGTAGGGCGGTGGGGTAGCCTGGTTAAAGCGTTCGCTCGTCACGCCGAAGAACCGGGTTCGATTCCCCAAATGGGTACGATGTGTGAAGCCCATTTCTGGTGTCCCCCGCCGTAATATTGCTGGAATATTGCTAAAAGCAGCGTAAAACCATACTCACCTACTCACTGTTTCTGTGTGACACTATCCTTATCTCGAACAGCTGGGCTTAAATCCAGGATTTCGACTTGACGAAACTTAACTGTTTCATAGAATTTAAATAAAAGAAAAATAGTATCAACAAAAATTAATGAAGTGAAAAATGTTCGGAACATATTTGAAATTTCTTTAACATCACCGCCGTGTAAGGTTCCATTTTATCATTAAAAGATATATATCACTTTGAAGACGGCTACAAGAATTATCACCCAGTCATCTCTCACGAACGCTATGCCGTCGATGATATCATACTAGTCAAAAGAACGTAAGATATCTTACGATTCAAAACATAAAATAAAACACAACAGATCTTGCTAATGATAAATTCCGACGTCATCATGTCAATGAACTCTGATAAGACATTTTTTTAAAGCGTATAAAAATAATGTTTTCACTTGAAATCGTTTATCGTGTAAAGTAGAGAAACGTTTCCGTCATTTCCACGTAGACCGTTAATGCCACCGGTAGCGATAAAAGTCTCTTTTTATACCCATCTGGTAACCCGATTCACGCATAAATGTCTAATCCCTTGGCACAAGTAAAACTTTCTTTGGCATATCACAGTCAAGTTTTTTTTCAAGATTACGGTCAGACATAAATGCATTTCTCAATCACTTGATTCCACGTCTCAGCGTTGAAGGACAATCTCATATGTGTTAAAGACGTAAGTACTTTCAGTTCCTGGTATCGGTGTTATTTTATTTATTTGGACCAGGCTCAACTATGCGTGCAAAACTGGAATAGGTTTGTTTTCCATCTTTTCAGTAGCAGGCATCGGAATCCTGAAGTTCCATGTGCCGTCGCCACTTGCTGTAAATTCTGATTCAATTAACACGTGCCCCGATTTTTCCATGCTATGAATTATAAACACGGCTTGGGTAGGACTTCCGTGTAGATGACCCAATGATGCCTGCTTTCACGTTTTATCGTTGAGTCTGATTTCCGCTGACGGGCACAATTAAACCATTTCCGAGAATCCAGATTTGCTATATTTCGCCTTTTTATGAAAAATTAGGAGGAGTTTCTGGCGTGTTGGTACAATCTACCGTTGATCATGAAACCATGTACATGCATTTTACGTGGATGCTAATTAGATCATCAATTAGATGAGTTTATCGACTGTTTGAAATATGCTGAGGTGTTTTGACCTGTAGTTTTTGTAAAAGCACCGTTACTTTGCACTCGGTAGCCGTGTAAACGCATTGGCGTTATCAACAGTGTGAAAGTTCAGGGCGCTCTTTTACTAATGGCTAATCTTTGTAAATAACAATACATTTCAGTTGTATATCAACTGACAGGTTAGATGGTTGTGATGGAGTGAATGAGTATGGTTTTACGCCGCTGTTAGCAATATTCAAGCAATATCACGGCGGGGCACACCAGAAATGGACTTCACACATTGTACCCATGTGGATAATCGAACCCGGGTCTTCAGTGTGAAGAGCGGACGCTTTAACCACTAGGCTACCTCCCCGCCCCCTGGATGTGATGGAAGGCAGGGTTCTATGGGGCTCCGATAGTTGATGTGGTGGACTTGGTTTTGTAGATAAGATGGGATGGGCTGGGATGGCATGGAATGGGTAAATATGTCTGCCACTTTTGTTTGGTGGGCACAAATAAATTGCATGCGTCAAAAACAAGATTTGTTGTGTTTGTAGTAAATCAAGTACCCTGAAATCAAAGCGTTTGCATATAAGGGATGCCAGTGTTACCATAACGACTGACGGCATGCCTAGACAATATGTGCATAAAATGTATAAAATATAAGATTAAAACATTAAGGAGTATCTGTGGTTTAAATAACACTAAAGCGGCCAATGTCGTTTAAAGACAGCTATTGCCATGGCTGTCTGTGCCAGATAAATCAGCAGTTTGACGTGACGCTGTGCCAGACTACATCCAACTGTGTCCCGGCCTAGTTAATGATCAGGTATGTGTTTAATTGCTCCATCGACACGTTACTTTGACCCCCCGGGATCAAACTGTCACAACAAGATACGGGCTTTGTCGGGTGTGTGAAACCTTGAACGGGAGGGTCTTCAAAGCCACCAAGTCTTGACCACGGCAAGGTCAGCATGGATTTAGTACTGAATACAGATAAGGCTTTATAAATCTTGAATTTCACACGACACCCGACAAAGACAGCGACGGTGTTCATTAATCTTGTAGTGACCAGCGCTGCGGTGTGTCTCGGGAGGGAGATTATCCCCTGATTGTGTTGTTCCTGACCATTGTAAACCGGTCACCAGGGTGTAACAGCGGGGACTCCGTCCCGAAGAGATCACTCAATTAGCATGCCAGCCAATCAAATACAGACTGACCGCCAAGCTGTAATTTCATTGGACGGTCATATGTTGCCGAACCAATCAAATCGTAAAGTTGCAGGTTTGGATATCGGATGTTTCCGAAGAAGAGATGAACTGATAGGGACCGTATCAAGCGTCAACAGTTAAATATTGATGGGAGATAATAATGTTTATTGTTTCCTTGTGGAACGATTTGCCAAACACAGCACGTATCCGAAACTTAAGAAGTATTTTGTAAGCTATTGATAAAGTTGAAGGTGCAGTGTTTTGATGTTTAGTCTTGGAAGTTCTACTATCTCCCTATTTTGGAGTTGTAATCATCACAACTACACAAATCTTATCAGAAAAAAAATATACAGCCTGTGTATTTAGGAACTGGAATATCATGCATGGTTTGATTTTGCAGTGCTACATACAGAACATGCGAGTTCTTTCCAGAAAGGCTTTTCGATGTTAAATGAAGATATTCATTAGGACAGGATGAGCGTCGTTCATATTTAACATGATCATCTACGAATAAAACTATCAAACCCGAAACAAAAGACTCTCTTTCCCTTTATTTGTAGAGTTAGAATATAACCCTGCGCTGTAGGCATTCTTTGGAACGATCCAAACTAAGTGATCCATTATTTGAAACTTTGTGTTTGGCGATGAATAATTTAATTTGTTAAAAAATCCTGGAAAATAGGAACTTGACTCGGATCTAAAAAATCCCAAAAATGTGCACGGGATGTTATTTGTGTCCTGCAATGTTTCGTTGATAACATATATCACCATTGGTTAACGAAAAAGAGTGATGGGATTTTTTGTTTTATAAGTGACCGAAACATATTCTGTCTTGACAACCTTACGACTTTTCTTCCAGAATATTAATGTCGTTCCCTATAATGTAGGTCTATAACATAAGAAAGCAATGTGTATTCAGAGGAGTTCTGCTGATCCTAACCTCTGACGGGTGGTCAGTTGTCAGTTATTCTGGTCAAGAGGTTGTGTGGCCATTTCTGAAATTGGCACGTCAAGCGAAACATTAATACCCTTGAAGTGTTGTAAATGACGCCATCCCCTCCGCAGATTTGTTTGCGGTCCTCCTTCAGTGCATGTTTGTGTTTGGTTATCTCCCTTGTATCACGTGACATTGGGCAGTTAGATGACAGTCTCCGCCATGAGCCTCACGATACCGAACAAGCTGGGTACCTCTCATAAAGACTTTGACTTGGTTTCAGTTTCAAAGTAATTCCATTTTAATCAAAGGATCATCTCGGCTGAGGGAATTACTTCACACAACTCATCTATACCAAGTTGTCTGTAACACAGACCCTCAAGTACGATACTATGTGAAATCATGATAGTTATCTAAAAAACCCAAATTATATTGGAAAAACGCGATTACCGTCGTTGCTGAGGCTTTTGTTGCTGCGTACCCCTAAACCATCCAGATCTGATAAAAGTCCCCCAAGGACAGACTGATATTAAGAGATTTGCCCAGTTTAATGTTAATAAATTCAAATACGTTCAGTGCTCCCGGCTATCGCAATTATTGCCCTTCTCGGACAAAGGTCTGATTCATGACAACTCGTAATATAAAATCCTCTCGCATTCCTTTATAAAAAAACACTTTAATTTTTCTTGAAATATCGTCAGTAAAGTAGTATTTGCACATCAACTGGAGCCCGAAGCAAGTGAAGTTTGAGACCTCAATAAAGACAGCATCAGCGATAATATCTGAAGCTGAATATCTCTCAGATATCTCCAAATGGCATTTATAAAGACGATTTATGAAGATGGTCGGGCCTTTGAGGTTAATTCTATGATATGAAAGAGATGAAATATGCAAACATTGACACGACGAGATTCCTGTCACAGACGTCTTTGTCCACAGAGAGGAATCCTAACACAGTTGAAGTGGTTCGCCAATATGCGCATCACCATTGATGTCTTTAGCACTTATAGTCTTCCATACAATCTGAAAGGAATTATGTCAAGTACCGGGTTCCATAGTGCAGTGTAAAGATAATGCAGTCGGAACTCGGATTTAACACGATTGAAATTGTTCCCTGTGAAACAAGCCGCGTTATCAGAATTTGGATTACGGAATTCCACACGTTGAAAACCTTTCAGGTTTTAAAACGCCGATATTATTTTAAAGTTTCAAATTAATTGCAGTCCGGAAAGCACAGTTTCAGGATTAAATGGGCTATGGTATTTTCTCTGTGTTCACACCGTTGGGAATTGAAGATACAAGCTCTGATCAACGTATGGACGTCTGTGGAAGCATTAATATTCATCATGAGAATAATACGTAAAGCGTGTTGACTCAAATACTTATGGCCAAAAGAAAAGCTCCGGTTACGAGTCCTCGCACAAATTACGGGTTGAAACGCCTCCACAGATGACGGTATTGGTTGTTCCATGGCTTAGGATGAAACTTTGGACATGTTTGCTCAAAATCTTTTTCACCGCTACAAGTATTAAATTTACATCGTAATACGTAGATGATATTTGACTTTTAACACCAGTGAAAACTAAACTTTTAAAATGTTTGCACAGACCTATTTAAAGATTACAAGTGGGGCAACTACATAGATGGTATTTGACTTTTAACACGAGTGAAAATGAAACTTCGAAAATGTTTGCACAGACCTATTTCAACATTACCAGTATTTAAATTACATCGTAATGCATAGATGATGTTTGAATTTTAACACGGTGAAAATTAAACTTCTGAAATGTTAGCACAGACTTTAACACGAGTGAAAATAAAACTTCGGAAATGTTTGCACAGACCTATTTCAATTTTCAACAGTTTTAAGATTACATCGTAATGCAGAGATGATGTTTAACTTTTAACACAAGTGAAAATTAAACTTTTTAAATGTTTGGATAAGATATTTGCCATAACACTAATGCAAATGAATTTTCAGAAATCTTTGCACAAACCTATGTCAGAATTACATTGTAACACATATGATGTTTGACTTTTAAAACAAGTACAGTGGAAGCTGTCTAAACCAGCACACGTCGGGACTGAAGAAATAATCTGATTTAGACAGCGTGCCGGATTGTAGAGCTGACACAGTTACCTACGACTAGAACTTAACAGTTTTGTCACTCTCATATACATTGTTGTATCACGTCACGTGGTTCTCTCAGTTAACGCACACATTGACAATGAAAGACAAAGTCACTAATTACATTGTTAACAAGTATACCTATACCGAACTAAGATTTGATATCTTTGTTGGCAACCATGTAGTTTCAATGCAGTATTGATTGGTGACAATACACATCAGGCCAACCAATGCTGGATTAGACAGCACTGATTATTGACAGCTGCCGGATTGCAGAGCCTTTAAATGATGATAAATGTACCAGCCACGAATGGGACTGAGATTTTATGCCGGTGTTGACAACTTGTCGGATTGGACAGCTGCCTTTTTTGACAGCTTCCACTGTACCTGACTTTACTCCGTATGGTTTATAATAGACG
The DNA here is from genome assembly GCF_003918875.1 of Haliotis rubra. Classification (NCBI taxonomy): domain Eukaryota; kingdom Metazoa; phylum Mollusca; class Gastropoda; order Lepetellida; family Haliotidae; genus Haliotis; species Haliotis rubra. Next base: position 615,517 of record NW_025767133.1, on the reverse strand, counting down.
AACATATGTGTAGAGATAAAACTTGTACAGGTCGTATAAACGTCTTATTACGGGGTATGAGTACAGTTTCCACACGTACTTCTGTATGGCTCTTCTTCCTAGTAGGGCGGTGGGGTAGCCTAGTGGTTAAAGCGTTCGCTCGTCACGCCGAAGACCCGGGTTCGATTCCCCACATGGGTACTATGTGTGAAGCCCATTTCTGGTGTCCCCCGCCGTGATATTGCTGGAATATTGCTAAAAGCGGCGTAAAACTGAACTCACTCACTCTTCTTCCTAGTGTTTCATTCGCCTGATGACGAAATAAGAATATACTCCGAAACGTTGTGTTCCTCATAATGAAGATGTGACATCCATAAATTTTCACCTTTCCTCAAAGGCCCCGTCTAAATATAATTGACGATATGTAGCGTTCATTACTTTTCCCCTGGAAATCTATAATAACTGTTACAATAATGGTAATGCTGATGTGGGTGTGGCATACCGTGTTTGGCATTTTTTTGGGTGGATGCCCGCCCCTCAACCCCTTCCCCAATGACCCCCTGTTTTTTCAGCTTTTTTACCGTATCCTAACAACGTAGATCGATGCTCATGCTGTTGACCACTGGATTGTTTGGTCCAGACTCGATTGACCGCCTCCGTGGTGTAGTGGTTAGAGCGTCCGCCCGGAGAGCGGAAGGTCGCGGGTTCGATCCCCGACCGCGTCATACCAAAATACGTTAAAATATGGTACTTGTTGGTCCCTGCCTGGCGCTCAGCATTTATGGGTACATCAAGGACTGGTCGGCTCGGAGTCAGTATAATGTGTCTGAGTGGGGTATTCATGCTTCACTGCGGTATGGTATCTCAGTGGGCTAGCACTATAAAACCAGCTTCAGTCTGGGCTAGTACAAGCAGCCGCACCTACACATACACACGCATGCACGGATGTAGCGACCAGAACTGGGATACGACCAGAACTGGAATAAACTGTCCACAATTTCGTAAAACCCTATTAATTGCAGTACTGCTCCCGGTTAACTCTAAAACTTAAGGCGATCTATGCGCGGAATATGATTTAGTTAATGTTTTTTTGTGAGGAGACACTGAAAATTATGAACGAAATATTCTCAAGAACGACGTTAAACCCAATTTCACCTCACCTCACCTCACCAGACTCGATTATTTACAGACCGTTGCCCCAGCCGGAATATTGCTGAGTGCGGGGTTAAACAACAAAGGGACGAATGTACGAAATTTTAAATCTGCGTGAAATACTAAAATGATTGTCATCTACTTGTTATTTTAAACCAGAGACCATTCAAAAATGGTCTTTATTCAAACGAGCGTGTTGTATAGGCCCACAATCCTAACGTGCGTTACTCAAACATAACTGTAGTAGGAATGCTTTTGTAAATTCATTTTCACAGAAGAATCTCTCAGAGCCCTTATTGTCAAGGATTCCAGCATTCAGAAGATGACATTATTTATGAACGAATTGAAGTTTTTACATTGATGAGCAGACTATTTCACAGTAGGTTATTTACATGCGTAAGTATTGGCACCGCGCTGTCCAAATTGGACTACTTTCCTAACAACTGGTCACAGTGGTTCAATTACAACTGGCAACCTTCTGTCGGTGTTGTATTTGGCCTTCACCTCGCCATTGTAACGACCGGAGATTTACTTAGGCACAGGCGACAAACTGGCCACACAATCTGGCGAATCATCACGGCCATACAAATAGTAACACAATTTGTCGCGAGATTACAGCGAGAACACCTTTTCTCAGTCAACAGACAAGTGGGAACCACAATGAACTGACAGATCTAATTTCCAGCCCAAAATCAGGCGTAATGTAGAAATCGTGTCCAAGTTTCAAATGTCGGCCAAAAGTTGATGCTTTTGGGTGTTAATACTGGTTCCCTTTGTCGGATCACGGCATTATTTTCATTGTATATTTTTAACATTGTCATTCACGAATTCTTCACGACATTCGATAAGATTTATCAATTTCTTCATAAATTATACATATACCCCATATCGGTCAGGAACTCACATGGTTTTTATAATGCCTTTTTAAATCGAGAAATGTGTTTTCGTTGATAAAACTGCCACGTAGTTTTTCATTGAGATTCATTCATACGGGGGGCGTCTCAAAAGTTTCGTGTTCTCAAATTGCGGTGAAATTTATTCCTCGACATAATACTAAGCCTCAACCAACACTGGAGAATAATCAGTCTCGATAATCTTCCGAAATAGATTCCTGTGGGCGTAGACAGCTCTAATCCGGGCAATGATCCTGTCACAAGTCGTATGACAGTATTACATCCATCAACGTCTGGTATGACACGATGTGGCTCTGGCCGCCGTGATATATACCCGAAATATACATGATATGTGCATGATATATACACACGGCTGTAACAGTAGTCGTTATCACTTTATATAAATGACATGCAATAAACATCCCAATGACACCCTAACAAGCTGGACTAATGCTACATTGATGTATCGCAGCTCTGCAAGTTGAATGTCCCGGTGTGAAGCGATACGACTCGTAATTGTTTATTTCTTACGTTGACAACAGGATTTGAAATGAACACGAAATGAAATTGGAGCCATCTTTGAGTAAATTTTAATCTGACATGCTTGCATTTCTCGAATGTCAATAAATGTGGTTCCCCGTGACCTCGATGTTACGGGAGGCATTCGCAACTGAAACAGACAATTACATGACCTGATTTTCATTTTTGCCGATATTTCAACTGATTTCACCGTTTGTTCAGTACATTTCAACAATATCTATAGATGTCTGATCTAAACAATAGAATAAAAGGCGTCCTATCTATACATTATAATATTAGACGTCCGATACAACAAAGAGGCGTCGAATCTATCCTGTATAAAATAAATGCCCAATTTGAACAAAATTATCACTGGACGATGTATAAAGTATTTGTTTGTGTCCGACCTCTGAAATTGACAACCAGTCTAAACAGCATAATGGTTGCTGCTATACATCAAATAGTGAATTATAGAACAGTTTCTCGACCATTATCGTGGGTTAACTGGCGACGGATCAAAAGAATAATTAACACGTACGTAAACTACAGATATAGTTCAAAGGGACCACTTATTTTAGTTCGTTATATCCGTAGTTCGGTTATACGCATCTCTACTAAAATATACCGCAAGTGACCGAGGCCTTATCACAGTTCGCTATATCCGTAGTTCGTTATACGCATCTCTACTAAAATATACCGCAAGTGACCGAGGCCTTATCACAGTTCGCTATATCCGTAGTTCGTTATACGCATCTCTACTAAAATATACTGCAAGTGACCGAGGCCTTATCACAGTTCGTTATATCCGTAGTTCGTTATACGCATCTCTACTAAAATATACCGCAAGTGACCGAGGCCTTATCACAGTTCGCTATATCCGTAGTTCGTTATACGCATCTCTACTAAAATATACCGCAAGTGACCGAGGCCTTATCACAGTTCGCTATATCCGTAGTTCGTTATACGCATCTCTACTAAAATATACCGCAAGTGACCGAGGCCTTATCACAGTTCGCTATATCCATAGTTTGTTATACGCATCTCTACTAAAATATACCGCAAGTGACCGAGGCCTTATCACAGTTCGCTATATCCATAGTTTGTTATACGCATCTCTACTAAAATATACCGCAAGTGACCGAGGCCTTATCACAGTTCGCTTTATCCGTCAGTTCGCTATAAGCTGGTTCGTTGTAAACGTAGCTTTCTGTAAACTGTGTAAGATCCGTTTTGTACAATAGGTTTTATATGAGTTACATTGTATAATAGCTCCTTCTTGGTTTCTGAATCCCCCCTTTTGTTCCACCACCCCCTCTACTACACCACCCCCACCGACTGGGGCAGAGTTAGATATATGAGACCGAACCCGCTTCATCCGGGGACGCCGCACACGTTTTGACGTATAACCCTTAGCCTCATTCCCAGAGTTTATCGCTTTCTATTATGTCATTAACGCTGCGTCTAAAATAATTTTTAATAACGAAATGTTATTTTCCGAACGGGTATATGCCAGTCATTTCCTTTGATGTTCCCCAGCCCTGCGAATTGTGTTTATTTATGAAATTATCACGCTTCCCTTTCCGGAGTCTTAACTCAAGTTTCCTTGAACATTTTCAAGCATTAGGAGGGCTGTACAACAAACACCTGTCAGTCTGATGCTTTCAGCCCATCTCTGATACCTTTCAAATGGACTCCGATTTAATCTCGTACGTGCATGAAAGATAGGAATTGGTTGCGAGTCTGTCGTGGGGCACTTAGGGGGTCTAAAGGCACGTGCTGCGTCCGAACGCTTCAGTGACCGAAATGACCACCGCGTTCTTCTTGTCCGCCGGGTCAAAGTATTGTCCAATTCTTGTAATCAAGATTACAGTTAATCATCCTTAATCTCCATAACCTTCGGTCGACCTTTAATCAGCGTTTCTCGTAAGTGGAGGCTGAGAAAACAGTCAATTTATAGAATTAATCACGATGGTCATTTGATAAAAGGATGCCACTCTGTCGCACCTCAAGGCAAGTGATGTAACAGGTATCTCTTATTAAACGTTGTACAAAGGTCATGACGTCACACGCGATTAATTTCATGACACGATTGTGACATACCGTGGTCCCCGGGAACTGCGGTGGGCGACACATCCCGCCCCTCATTTGAACTAATATCAGTCCGTCTCAATCTTGACATAACCAATTATTCACCAAGATGGCAATCTTTCAAATGACCAAGACACTTTAATGACACATCTGCTTCTGGTACAAGTGCTCCAATTACACTTCTAATTCCAGATGGATTTCGGAAATCATTGACCACAGGTCAGAAGGCACTAGTGATGACCGATGATAGATAATTCGTTGTTCAATTCATTGGCGTTACCCCCGGGCATTGCCTCCAGTTGTTGACATAAAAAACAACCAACTAATTTACCAAACCCGCTCATCCCGTGCATGGTACCTAGACTAATGCCAATGAATTACGTGTTTCACATCAATAGGTAATTTTGAAAAGATAATTGAAATAATTGTATCTTTACACAAACAGTTCTCACAATACTGGTTATCAGGTTTCCAAGGAAACAGGGAATAATGCAACGGAAATGAACAATCACACCCAATGAAAGACCTTTGAAATAACCAATTTAATTTTTTCGTTGAAAATCCTAAAATTCCTATTTCAGGAGCAACATGCATAACCAGCACTTATCCCCCATTCCTGGCACACCCTATCAACGCAATTACATTACATCATGTACCAAGACCATTTCCGGCAAATCACTCCAGGTAATGATTGGTCTTGAATTATCTCGTCTCGTTGAAGGTCAAAGTTGCCAATATCTTGCAAACCGGCACCGAGAATCGTGCGCCTCAGACATGTTGAAATGAATTGGTTGAAGCTCTGTTGAAACTCAATGCATTTGCCACTTTGGATTTACATTGCATTTACATGCATTTCTCATTATTCTACATGAATTGTCAGTTTAAATGATCTCGTTCATATTGATTATTTAAGATTAGTATCGGTAACAAAATATGTTTTCAAGACGAAAGCAATAAAAGTGCTGCGTGGCTTTAAATAAATGCATTTGTTATAATGACGTTATATCATTGAATTTGGTAGCTTTCGAAAACAGTAGAAGAATACAGTATTTGAATAAACAGCTCAGTTTGTAGGAAAGTGCCACGTTACTATCAGCTATGCTGTCTACACAAGCACAGACACATTTGGAAAACCCTATATAAGCATACAGGCAATCCTTGTCAATAGAGAGTACGACTGAGAAAGAAAGCATTTGTACGTATGGTAGTTTTGGTAACGTCGTTTTTGATTGGCGTTCTCATTTGCATGTTTTTAGTAAGCAGTCAACCACACCAGTTAATACTTTATAGTACTAGTTTGTATGGGTGAGTCGCTATTCTCGAAGTTCCAAAAAACCCCCAACATTTCTAATACTGTTACGGGTGAGTCAGACCCGTAGGCACTGTAGGTCCAGAGAAAGCACTGTTTTGAAATAACAGAACATGTAGATGACAGTCATGGTAGTATTTCACGAAGATTAAAAAGTCATTATTCAGGGGTGGTTATAAGATTAAAAAAAAAGGGTGGGGTGGGTTTGTGTGTCTTCATTACCTTTGTGGGTGCGGGTGGGGTGGGATGGGATGGGGTGGGATGTGTAGTCTATCCCTAAATCCCATACACGATCTGTTAACCTTGTTGATCTCACTGTATTAACCAAATATAACACGTTATCATGGCTAGGAATGCCCACACAAGCGGATTCGTCGCTGTTGATTAAAGCATTTTATTACATAATAGACAACATGTTCAATTTACGTCCCAATCTCACCATATTCACTGATAATGATACCGCCATTAATGGGAATCCTGTTTTTTAACAAACCCTCTCAGTTCGTTTTATCCGAAGTTCTTTAATCACTTTAATCACATGTACAACAACATCTATCAAAACCGAACTCTTAAAACATGGTTAAGTATAACCTAGTGGGTACATGATGTGTAGACATTTCTGGTGTCCCCCGCCGTGATATTGCTAAAAGCGGCGTCAAACTAAAGTCACTCACTCTCAAGTATAAGATAAAGAATAGATATGACGACATTGGTAGGCCTAACTTAAGTTGACCTTAAGGTTAGAAAATTACGAATTGTGTACATGGCAAAGACTGCCGTCTGTCAGTGCTGGCGAATGGGGATGACAATACTGCCACTAAAAAATAGCAAAAAACTCAACTTAAATACTCTTGAGGTATTAATCCTTTTTGGAGACATTTTGAGATATCTCATCATCGTCAGCTGCAAACATTTAACGCTTCCTCTTGCACGCGGTGCCCGGTGGTCACACATAGTTACTACCTGTGGGTAGTTCTCGACTTTTATTTTCCAAATGTCCCATCAGAGCGACAGAAGAGCTCTCAAAATTCCTCACATTTACGCTAAGGAGTTATTAACGTCGGACACAGAAAATGGTCGCGAGTGACCGGGTGGTCATCTCGCGTGAATGGGCGTTAACAAGCGAGAGATGGCCATCAGTCAATTCAAACACTTACAATATACTGGACCCTGACTGACCAATCCTTTGATGTGAGGAGAACAGACTGAGACCAGAAAAACTCGTGCAAATAGTGGAAGATAGGGAACGGCGATAAAATCAAGGGCTTTTCAAACGGCGTTTGAATGCAGTGGTTTAACGGCATACAGATAACGAAGACCTGATACGGTGGGGAAACTGCCGCCTACTAATGCGTTCATGTGGAGGGGTGATTGCAGTGGTCAACAGACTGGTGAGAGATGAGATGGACCGCTGGTCAGTCTTGTACGAGTCGGCAGATAGAGACGTTGGCCAGTCAAATGTTTCCAATTACTCGCGTAAAATCTGATGCTAGATGGCGCTGTTTGATGTTTATTACCTGTTCGAGTGTTTCCGGAACAGCCAATAATTATCTTCAGTTGGCCGTGCGTGAGATTTCATCAAAAGCAGATGAAATTTGGACTCACGGAAGCGTCTTTTCGTTGTTTGTTTTATTCTGCAGCTTTTCAGGATTTGAGGTCATGGAAATGTATTGACTTTGTGAAGGGTTTGAACAACAAAATGTCGAGTTAAGTGAAGCAATATACATAATAATTTCGCTTCCGCTGACTGTAGGTTTGTGTGTTGGTTAAAGGTAGTCAATAAAACATTCAGTGAAATTGAAATATCTGTCCTAACAGATATTTTTTCATCCTCTGATTAATGAAAAGGGTTTGGCCTAGAATATATTTTAGCCTCTATTTTGCAGAAGTTTTTTTCACATAAACTTCACATTGTAGGACTACAACGTGCCCTTCCAAGCAGACTTACTCAATGTCCAAAGAAATATAGTTCGTATTTTCTTTTATTTTAAAGAATTTACTTAAGCACCTGTTAATACCTGAAAAAACTTAGCTCTTCAACATACAGTCGGTCCCCTATCCCGCTCTGAATTCAAGTGGTTTCTCGTTTGCTTCGCTACACCAATTAAGCACTGGTGCTCGAATAAAACTTTTGGTCTTTTACACTATCTCTCAAACTAAATACTATTTCAGATTGGAATAGCGACAATCACGAATATTCTTCCTTTTCTAAAATAATTAGATATATTTTTAATTCTTAGACTATTTCACTATAAATGATGAGCATAGATAAGTCGTATCTTAACTTCGACTTTCATCAGTTTCGTTACATCAGAACCAGGGAGACATAGCGGCAGTACATTAGATAAAGGGGATATGTTGGGGAGCTTTAGGAGATTGAGGATGAATTTCACTTTGTGTTCCAGCGCTGTGCGTGTGCTCACTTAAGAAGTCAGTGTTTACCCAAATATAATTATGTTAAACAATCAGTATATACATTTATACAACTCTTCACTTGTGTTAAACAAAGTACACTTGGAAATTTATCAAATTATATTACGAAGGTTCCCTTGTAAGAGATAAATGGTTTTGATGAAGCATTGATAATTGTTGGTAATTATCTGTGAAGTGAATCTGGACAGTTGTGTGTCGCGGTTTTATCAGTTCTGCTGTTGCTGATGGCTTACTCGCAACCAGCACGGCTGGGAACTAGCCAATGCATTGGCTTGAGATGGTAAAGTTTGTCTGTCTATCTGTCTCTGTTTTAGATGTCGTGTACATGTGTACGCGAATGAAGAAAATTGTGTGTGTGTGTGTGTGCGCGCGCTCGTGCGGGAGCGTGTGTTTGTTTGTTTGTTTGTTTGTGTGGGATAGGGTCTGTGTTATCGCCAAGACCTCGGTGGTGACAGGTCGGCGCACTTTGCTAGAATTGTGCCTTCGGCGTGAAGCAACCAGCCATCCAACCAACCAACCAGCCAGCCAACCAACCAGCCAACCAGCCAACCAACAAACTGACCGTCCAGCCAACCAGCCATCCGACTAACCAACCTTCTTACCAACCAGCCAACCAACTCGAGATTGTTTTTGAAGACAGCCATCGTGCCTTGTTTGGGCGCGACTGGCCTGTCTTCCGCACCCTTCTGAAAATAACTTCAGCAGAGTCTAGCTCAAGCCTATAATGATTTAGCAAGTCTAGATTGCCTCAGCTCGGGGCCTGAACTTGAGGATAGTTCTTGGCCCTTTTTGGATCTTTTATGTTTCGTCGATATATATATATTTTAATGAGATAGCTATCTTTCTGAGATTAAAATGTCAGGAAGCGAACTCTACTTTTTTAAGGAGTGGACCGGATCTACGGAAACGGCTGTACTCTATTCACATAAGGGGCGGTTCGATAACCTAGTGGTTAAAGCGTTGGCTCGTCACGTCGAAAAAGCGGCGTAAAACCTCACCCACTCACTCACTCACATGATATCTGCCATTTCGAACATTTTCTTTAGCATCCAAAATATCCCAACACAAACGTCCGCTCTTATGTGAACGGCTGTACTTTATTTTGACGATGTTCTAACATTACAGTTGACCATTGGAGCAATGTCGTAATTTCAAGAGACGCAACCCAGCCTAAACTTCCCATTTGGTACGGACGGAGGTAATTCAACTGCCTGAGATTTCTTATATAAGATTGAAACAATGTACTTTAAATCAGGAAACGGAACCCGGCGGCAACGTCTGTTCGGATGTGAACGAAAGAAAAAAAAGACCATTTGCGCAACATCCTTGTAAACCTGAATAAAAACGAGACTGGATTCTTTAGCACACAACCCGTGAAGATCATGAAGAATTGGTCTTCGTGAACCCATGCTTGTCGTAAGAGGTGCCTCACAGGATTGGGTGGTCAGGCCCGCTGACTTGGTTGATATATGTCACCTGTCGCATTTGCGTAGACCGATGCTCATGCTGTTAATCACTGGATTGTCTGGTCCAGATTTGATTATTTTCAGACCGCCGCCATATAGCTGGAATATTGCTGAGTGTGGCGTTAAACAAACAAATAATTTAGCATAGGGGAAGGGACTGGACGGGTGAGAAAATAATACGATGCAGGGACTGTGAGACAGACTATCTTGCTGTGCACGGCGTTAAAAACAAACAAACAAACAAACAACATAAAAAGTACAAAAACACAACAACATAAATAACAACACAATCACTCTGCACGTGGGATACTAGAACACTGGCGGAGTGGGGTAGCCTAGTCGTTAAAGCGTTCGCTCGTCACGCCTAAGACCCGGGTTCGATTCACCACACGGGTACAGTGCCTGAATCCCATTTCTGGTGTCCCCACCCTGATATTGCTAGAATACTGGTTTTTGACGCTAAAGCTGTAAATCCCTTCAGCACCACGGAAACCCTGCTACTATTAGCGCATGAAGGAGATGTAAAGCAATAGTTCGACCACTTAATCAGCACTCGTGAGGGTAGGGTCTAAACACGACCGGTCCCCTTCGTCCAGGCTGATGGGACAATGGCGCTGCTCAAGAGTCACTCGAAAGTGGCAGTGACTCCTCAATAATATCCCTTATTGCTCTTGGCGCGGTCCGAGCGATCCTGGCCCAGCGTCAAGCAGTCGTCTCTCTCTTTCAAAGGCTTTAATTGAGCCATATGGGTATTTGCCTTGTCTGGGAAGGTTAATGTGGGTACTGTAGCGTGCTAGCGGGGTGAGTATGGACACTGGGGACACACGTACTAATATACCTGACGTATCACCCACAGGTTACATAGTTAGGTCGTATTTTCACGTATGTCTTATAGTGTGAAGATCATATGAGGGGTTGTCTCAAAATCCTAAAATCAATATGTCGTAATATTTAGTATGTAAGGTTAACGATCTCTGATGCTATCTGTCATAGAATGTTTATTGTATAATTCGTATAAAGGTGTACTTTAAAACAGTAAGATATTTGTTTATAACTTTGACAACTGAAGCGTGTTTAATGCTCTTGCCTCAAACAACTTAAAGGACAAAGTATGATAAAGGCCCTTATTGGCCCACAAAATTTCATGATATTCAAAGTTCTACAACATGATAATTTTAGCATAACAAATGCTAAATACATTGTTGAAATTACCTCCATATGCCTTTTTTTATGTTTTAGTGTTGTTTTTTTTCCTCCTTGAAGACCTCAAAGTTTACCTATTTTACAATATCTTCGAAAAACCTACATTTTCATTCTTTCAGAGTGATAAAAAGTCTCTAGACAAATAACGTGTTCAGCCAATTCTGTTTGTGGGCCAAAAACCAACCTTATCACACCCTTGTCCTTTCTCAAATTTGAATTCATTGCAAATCAATTTGGGGAGTAATTAGCGCAGTGGGAAATGTGTTTGCTCTTTTGTCCCCCAACACTCTGATTCGATTCCTTACTTAGATGCAATGCGAGAAAATTAATGCCTTTCCACTGTCGATTGTTGAAAACGGATTAGAATCATACTCCCGAAACAATATGCTGATGTGTGGTCATTTCTGTTCCATATGACTTTGATTGACAGTTACATGGATTGCATTACACCAGTGTCGTACGCATGTAAACATGCGGTATATATACGACATATGGATCGTAACTTGTGAAGTGATTAGCATGGCCTATGTATCACCACTACAACTACTACTACTACTACTACTACTACTACTACTACTACTACTACTACTACTACTACCACTACTGCTGCTACTACTACTACCACCACCACCACCACCACTACTACTACTACTACTACTACTACTACTACTACTACTACTACCACTACTACTACTACTACTCCCACCACCACACCACTACTACTACTACCACTACTACTACTACTACTACTACTACCACTACTCACCTACCACTACTCTCCCACCACCACCACCACTACCACTACTACTACTACTACCACTACTACTACTAATCCCACCACCACCACCACTACTACTACTACTACCTACTACCTGGCCACTACCACTACTACTACTACTACCTCCCTCCTACTACTACTACTACCACTACTACTACTACTACTCTCCTCCTCCTCCTACTACTACTACTACCACTACTACTCCCTCCCTCCTCCCACTACTACTACTACCACACTACTACTCCTGCTACCTCCTCCTCCTACTACTACCACCACACTACTACTACTACTACTACTCCCTCCTCCTCCCTCTACTACTACCACTACTACCACTACTACTACTACTACTACTACTACTACTACTACTACCACCACTACTGCTACCACCACTACCTCCTCCCTCCTACTACTACTACTACTACTACTACTACTACCACTACTACTACTGCCACCACTACTACTACCACTACTACTACTACTACCACTACTACTCCCTCCCTCCCTCCTCCCACTACTACTACCACTACTACTACTACTACTACTACTACTACTACACTACTACTCCTCCCTCCTCCTACTACTCCTACTACCACTACTACTACACTACTCCTCCTCCTCCGCCTACTACTACTACTACTACTACTACTCCTACTACTACTACTACTACTACTCCCACCACCATCACCACCATCACCACCACTACTACTACTACCTATTACTACCACTACTACTACTCCTACTACCACTACTACTTCTGCTACTACTGGACATTGAGAATACGCCGATTCTGCCCATTAATGCATGTTCACTTTTCACAGCACAGTATTTATAGAGTTGGAACAAACATGATATAATAATCATATATTATATCAACAGTATCACGATTGCTACACACATTGTACCCATGTGGAGAACCAACCATCTCAACACTTCAGACAGCCCCTGAACAAACCATGGGAAGCTATCGACTTTTTATTCACGAAAATATATATGTCTTCTCTGATCTCTTTCAAATGAAATGCAATTAATTTTTATCCTCTTGCTCTTCATCATCTAAGTATTTTGCTGCTATAGATCACAGCAGCCTCACCAGCGCTTCAAAACACCAGCGTGGCCATCAATCACAAGACAAACGACAGGTGGCGATTTGGATCTAACAGCGGGCCTTGACCAGGTACAGTGTGTACGTGCTGCAGTCGACCTGCTCCGCCCAGATGAGACGGGCTGATGGTGCGTTGGGCGATAAAACAAGACAGTGTCAACCTGCAACAGCTATAAATTGCGTCAATGTCACACTCAATACAAGAAACGATGCGAGTCTGAGAAATGAGGCGCGGGTGATTTCCTGTCCGTTTTCGACTTCAACTTAACTATTCGCAGGGAAATGTGCCGAGATGTGTGATTGTTTCGCAAAGGTTTATGATCGTGACTTTAAGAAGAAAGGTTTACAGAAAACTTTTCCTCGGTGCATAATAAGTTATTATGAAGATTTAGCGAATTTTAGTCTGTACACAGTAGATCAATTAACTTTGTCGTGAGCATTTGTTTATAGAAACAATACGCAAAAGAGATGATACCAGGACTGGTGCGGAATAGCTAGACTAAGGCTTAGTCTCTGAATATATATAACTTTGATAGTAACAAACAAGCCCATTTAAATTGGAAAGGAGCCCTAGGGAGACCAGCCTGAACCTGAGGAAATCTAGACTTGCTTCGTTTAGGGCTTTAGCACTACAAGGAAGGCTAGGCTGTAAGGAAAATAATGTGGTTCAGGGACTGTGAGACAGACTACGGAATAGCCTAAGCAAGGTCAAGTGTAGACTAACGATGAGATGAACGCTTAGTCTCTGAAGATATATAATGTTGATGGTAACAAATGAACCCATTCAAACTGAAAAGGAGCCCCAGTCAGACGGGAGATTCAGAACCTGAGGGAATCTAGACTTGCTATATTTAGGGGTTTAGCATCGCAGGGAGCGCTAGGCAGTATGGAACATAATGTGATTCAGGGACTGTGAGACAGACTTACTAACGCTTAGTCTCTGAATATATAAAATTTTGATGGAACCAAACAATTCCTTTTTAACTGAAAAGGAGTCCCAGTGAGAGATTCAGAACCCGAGGAAATCTAGACTTGTTTCATTCAATGCTGAAGCCAATTTCTGGTGTCCCCTGCCGTGATATTGCTGGAATATTGATAAAAGCAGCGTAAAACCATACTCTCTCACTCATTTAGGGCTGTAGCATTGCAGTAAGGGGCTGGGTAGAAGGAAAAATAATGTGGTTCAGGGACTGTGAGACAGACTAGGTCCAGTGGGTCAAGGTCATGGCCACCGTTTTCGCCTGGTGTCATCTCTGGTTTTCAGTGGTCATTTATGTAGTCTTCACTGGCATTTTGCCGATTACACAGAACAAAATATACTCATGCCAATATTGGTTGTCACCCCCTTCAATTTGTTTAATTGGAGAGGGGGTGGGGTGAGTGTGTGAGGTGTGTGTGGGGTCTGGGGTGGGGAGGGGTGACAACCATTATTGGCATGAGTATATGTTACCGAGGATAATTGAGATTAGTATTTCTCTGTTTTTGGATGTTTTTATTATCATACGGAGACAGTTTTATATGTAATAGTCCAGATACACTGACCCGGCTTTTCATCTATGCTACAACATTTTAGTACAATTCCAGTAATACCACAACAGGGATATATGGATATTAACAATAAATGTCCTATTGATCTTACATGGGAATCGAACTGAGTTATCGGCGAGACCAAAGTTTACACTGCTAAATTATTTTTTAAAAATTTAACCCACCTCTCTACAAACCTTTGTTACAGACGCTGACATTGCTTTACACAAAGGTTTGTGAGTTTGTTTGTTTGTTTGTTTGTTTGTCGTTTACTATTTAGCACTCAGCAATATTCCAGCCATATGATGGCGAAGAGGAACACTTCTTTTCTGCAATCTTTGCGACGTTTCGATGTAGATCCTAACACCCTTATCAAGCAAATGATTGCGGTCTGTAAAATAATCGAGTGAGTGAGTGAGTTTAGTGTTACGCCGCACTTAGCAATATTCCAGCTATATGGCGGTGGTCTGTTTATAATCGAGTCTGGACCAGACAATCCAGTGATCAACAGCATGAGCATCGATCTGCACAATTGGGAACCGATGACATGTGTCAACCAAGCCAGCGAGCCTGACCACCCGATCCCGTTAGTCGCCTCTAAGCAAGCATGGGTTACTGAAGATCGATAGTCTAACCCGGACCTTCAAGGGTGTAAAGTAATCGACTCTGTCCAGTGATTGACAACATAAGCATCGATCTACACAATTAGGATACGATGACATGTGTGCACCAAGTGATTACCTGTATTAGTCGCTTCGTTGCTGAGATTCAATTCTAACAGGATGTTCATGGACCCATTACAAAATGACTTACATTAGCCCTGGTTTATTTGACCGTTACAAACAATATATAAAATTTACGCAAAATTCAATTCTCATGATTTTGTTCAAACTGACCGGTCAAAACAACGCAACAATGAAATATAAAATACACAGTCGTCCAGATTTTTATGCCCGACGGAAATTGTCTAGAGGCCATGCCAACTTGTCGCTATCAATCCTTCTTTCAAGACCTGCATGGCGACAATAAATACTCCATTCAGTCGTTCTGACACTCCGAACAATTCAT